>NC_135802.1:109675222-109987097 GCF_964213995.1 Mustelus asterias
CAGACCACCAGGTCCCCACTTATCAGGAGCTGTACCAATTCCCGACTGCGTGATTACCGGCTGGAGGGGCAGGAACATCTTGAACAGCCGTT
Organism: Mustelus asterias; assembly: GCF_964213995.1. Lineage (NCBI taxonomy): Eukaryota > Metazoa > Chordata > Chondrichthyes > Carcharhiniformes > Triakidae > Mustelus > Mustelus asterias. The sequence goes on from NC_135802.1 coordinate 109,675,315, forward strand.
GAATCAGCCTCCTAGCCTGGTAGTGAGATACATGGGAGGCCATTTGAATATTTATAGGCTTCCTACCTGCTCTGGCAAGGAACCCGATTGGGACCTGCAGCATGGCCTGGGAGGGTTTGGCATCTGGTGCAAAACCTGTTTGTCCACTGACTCTCGATTGTCTGCCCACTGCGATACTCACCATGAGTTAGCAGGCCTGAAGAATCCCCCTATTAGTTCTTCTTCTCACTTGGGTTCTTTTCTGTCCATGACGGTGTGTTTACATTCAAGGTTTTCTTAGGTTAACTGTTAGAGGTTTGGTGTGTTTCCAATAATTTTAAAATAATTCCCATTGCTGTTGCATGGCTTCTGAGGATTATACACAGTACATTCTGGGTGAGTGATCAAAGAAGATACATCAGAAGGCACAGATGGGACATGGGTATTCTGGGGGGACATGGGTAAAGCATGTGGTTTCAGGGGCCTTTAAATAATGTTAGGAGCTGGGCTGTTGTGTTGGAGAACCGAGCAGGGCCATCTAAAGGTCCCGTCTCTGCACCCACACTCCTCCTGCACCTCATCATAGTTCACAAAATAGACTGCAAACCTGACCTCAGTGTGAAAATACAAAAACAGCATGCATAGTCACAAATAGTTCGGTTGTGTATTCTACAAGCTGCAGAAATGTAGGTTGGGTCCTCCCAATCCCAAACTAAGATTTGGACCCTCAAATGCAAAGGAATACAAGCTCACACCTGGGGCACTTTACACAGCACCTTGCAAAGACCACCTACAGAGACTGACAAACACAACGGTGTTATAGTGGATCTGGAAATCAAACACCCAAAACCTGGAGTGAGTGATGCAGCATAAAAATAAATGAAGGAATGACTGGCAAATAGATTGGTGGAGGTTGCACAACACTATGGGCTGGTTGTAATGCTCGCCCATCAGCAGGTATGAAGGCAGGAGGGCACATTAAATGCAGCAGGTGTTGTGTCCACCACCTACCCACCCCTGCCACCACCACAATTCTACAAGCGTGAAATGCGGTGGAGGAGGTATGTCACTTGGTAATCCATCCACCCATGTGCCAATTGAGCCACCTAAGTGGCAAATTAATGCCCATTTAAGAGCACTATCCTACCACCACTAGAATGTAACCGGCCCAGGCTGGCAAAGGCCCACGGCCAAGTGTCCAACATGGCAGCTTTCCCTGTATAAGTTGGCAATGAGCAGATGGATTCATCCTTACCTGGAGGAGGTGGGGGTCCCTCCTTATTCCTAAAATAATAGGCTAAGGACTAAAATAAACGTGACTCAAAATAAATAAATCAAAAGCGTAGGAAGAGAAATAAAACGTATGAACACTACAGAGGAAGAGGAGATTTAACTCACTGGGATAATTAAAATGAACTGCTGAAATGTTTTACAAGGTTGATCAGAGAAGAAAGAAAGGACCTAATATTTAAAAAGGAGCTGCAGAGGATAAACAATGGCAAATAAATTATTATTTTGGTATGAGAGCAGTCATAGAAAAAAATCCTAAAAATTGATAACTAAAACAATAAAGATTATGAATAAGTATTTTCTTCTATTTGTGCAAACTTACTATGCAACAAATTTATTGGTTTCACTTTCCTACATTGCAACAGTGACCATACTTCAAAAGTACACCATTGATGGATAATCTTTGGGATATCATGAAATAATGAAAGACACTGTATATTTGATAGCTTTTTCTTTCCATGTAGCTAAAAATATAGAATATTAATTAGAGAAAGTCATGATCAAGCAACTTGCTGCTCTGGCCAGACAGCACATCGAGTACTACATTTGCTTTGATAAGATGCAAGTGAAATATTCAAGTACAAGAAGCAATGCAGAGAATAGTTGCCAAATTGATCTTTAAAACTGATCCAATTTGTAAGAAAAGACTGGAGAAACTTATGCTTTTCAACCTGGACAGGAGATGTCTGAGCAAAGATCTTAAAGTGGTACAGAAGATCATGAAGGACATGGTAAAAAGTGAATCTTGAATAGTACTTCAAAATAAACTGAAGTGTAGCACAAGCCCAAATCAATAAAAAATCATTTTTAGAACTGACACAAAACAAACTTCTTCACACATAGTGTGGTCAATGTAAGAAATTGACTTCCAGGAAGAATAAGTGGAGGTTAAAATCTGAATTATTAAAAAACATCAATGATTACTGAAATGGAGGGAGTTTAGGATCTTGCTAAACTTAATGTCTTTCAACCTCTGCAATTAACATGTGATTGCAGAGATCAACTGTCCTTCAACTATAACTATGAAATGTTAAGGAACCAATGAGTGGTGCTATTAATAAATCAGCAAATAATCAGTAAAAAGGGAATTAAATAGAAATTCATGTGGATTTACAACAAGTGCTTTACATCAGTGTTTATAGAAGACTATCAGGAAATATTCTTGAAACTGAAATGGGAGAAAGTATAATAAAACCAAAGTATTAGAGACATTGGGCAAGATTTTCCGGCCTCATTCACCCTGAAACTGGAAAATCCCACCCAAGGGCAATGGACCTTTGCATGGTCCGCCCCTCGCCCACTCCAATTCCCGTGGTGGGCAGGATGGTAAAATTCGCCCCATTATTCTAAAGAAGGATAAATTTCCTGGACCTAGATGGACACATCCATCCAAGGATCATGAGGGGAACGATAGCCTTCAAAATTATATTTCATCCTCTATTGAGAGAAGTATCTGCCAGGGGGCTGGAGAATCGTCAATTCAATTCCTGTAATTACCAAGATGCTAATCGCATTGAAGTGTTTCCTGGTCAACCAGAAGCCAGAAGCAGAAACCAACAGCAAACTACTGCTGCATTTTGCTAAGCATAATCTTGGACCACTCCAATGCAAGTCCACATTCGCCAACACCTTGAAGCAGGAGGAATTCCACTGGAGATGTTCAGAGGATACCTCATAAAATGAAAGCAAATCTCTCATGGCTGGTAATGGACATCTGAACCTTTCAACCGAGATTACAATTCTCAAATCACTCCTAATATTTTGTATTTCCCAGCACAGTGGAATTCAAGGGTAGCTTTGTCCTTTTTGCTGATAATGGATATTATAGTGGATGTTGGCAGCCAGTGTGATCTTTGGTGATGATACGTAGTGACAACAACACCGAATGATTAATGCTTATGACAGAATCATTGTAGGTTTATTCAGTGCTGTCTATTGGGAAGAGGAAGGTAGTATAATATATATCTACTTTGAAAATTATCATTATTCTAATCATTTACTTGTATTCTGCTTACAGTGAATTCACAGCAAAAGAGAATAATTGATGCACATTAATAGCTTTATGTCAATTATTAATCCATATTTTAGATATCAATCATGACTTTACCAAGCCCCTCTGGCACAAAATTGAGAACATCAATTAATAAAGTACAAAAGTTAGATTATTTCTGAGATAACTGGTTGTGGCTTTGCAAAATTTCTGTTTCAGGCACAAAGGGTTCTATTTTATTTTGTTATTGTTAATGAAAAGTAAAAAGTGAAAGTGCCAGAAGATTATAGATCTTTGTTTGTAACTGATCTAATTATTATTTTTTTTTGTAGCATTCTTTAGATTCAGTGTCAAAGCCTTACAAAACAGAAATTACCCATTGTAATCTTGTTTGCTTTCTTATATGGTGCTCTTACTTAGGGATAAAATTCTTATCTAGCCTCTTTTCTTGACCAATGTATAACAGAGCCCATATATATTCTCTGTTGTGAATTGGTAGTAATATTTACACATGGTCTTTTGTGTGCCATTTTAAGTCATAAACTCCTTTCAGACCTTCTTCCAACTCAGGCATTATAATCATTCTTTCAGTGACATACCGCCTTGTTTATTGCCTTTTTTGTATACTGATGTTTTGTCCTATTATATCAGTTTTGTGGCTCATTCACTGTTTAGGAAGTGTAATGGATTTGTCATTTTATGGGTGTGTTAGAATTGGCTCTGCTTTTGTTTCCTAATGAAGTTGCAGTATTGTGAATAAATTGCAGAACTGCACATTCCCATGTGTTAACTGATCGTAAGTTAAAATGAAAATAGGCATTTCTTATTTTTGTACTGGGAAACAGAAAATGCTGCCTTTAGTATTCAATTAGAATTCCAATTACTGCTGCTGTGCACTTCCTCTAGCTATTGTTAGCCAGCTCTTTTTTCCCCGAAATATTTTTCCTACTTGAATGTAAATCATATATTTTGATTAAAAACTGCCAATTCGTGATCTAATGGCAGTAATGATTCCATCTAAAGTATATCAAGTCAGGGTCCAACAATTTGTCAGCACTGGACTTGAGTTCATATAATCTCTAGCACCTAACACTTCCAACATATGCTGCCTCAGTTTATTATAGCTTTCACTTTTTGATGAATTCTAGATATGCATTAATATTTGTATGATAATATCTGTTGGCTGTCAAGAAATCAGAAAAAAATGTAGTCTTAATGTTTTGTCTGATCTTCTTTAGAAATAAATTGAATAAATAGTTTTGCCACTTAGTGGGAGGGATTGCTCTGGTCGCTGTGCAGTGACGAAGGTAAAACAGTTTGTTGGATCATTTATATTGACATTACATTTTGGAAAACTAAAACATTCTCCCCCTTTAAATTATTACTGCTAACCTTTAAGCTATCAAAGCTGTGTAACACTGATCATTTTAACCCTGCCAGCTAGTTACCATTTCAATGAATTTAACTGATGATGACAAGTTGGATGCTATAAAAGTAACCTGCATCCTATAAAGTATCATTTCCTTTTAACACTAGATTGATATGTTGGGGTGGGCGGGAGCCATTCGATCCTAAATTTGCATTGGTCACGGCTCTGGCAATTACATTTCACTGCACCTTACAGAATTTGTGCTATCCATTTAAAAATCACTAGTTAACTTACGGCTGGAGTACTGTACCAACTCTGCGCACCACACCTTGAGAAGTCTCACAACACCAGGTTAAAGTCCAACAGGTTCGTTTGGTAGCAAAGGCCACTAGCTTTCGAAGTGCTGCTCCTTCATCAGGTGAGTGGCTGGAGGCAATACACATCTCTTTAACCTGTGCTTAACCCTCTCTCCACTCACATTGTTTGTACCTTTAAGACTTGATTACTTGTAAAGACTCCATTCCAACCATTATTTTGTAAATTGAGTTTGTGTCTTTATATGCCCTGTTTGTGAACTGAAATCCCACTCACCTGATGAAGGAGCAGTGCTTCAAAAGCTAGTGGCTTTTATAGAGTCATAGAGTCAGAGAGGTTTACAGCATGGAAACAGGCCCTTCGGCCCAACTTGTCCATGCCGCCCTTTTTTCTTAAAATGCCTAAGCTAATCCCAATTGCCCGCATTTGGCCCATATCCCTCTATACCTATCGTACCCATGTAACTATCTAAATGCTTTTTAAAAGATAAAATTGTACTCGCTTCTACTACTACCTCTGGCAGCTTGTTCCAGACACTCACCACCCTCTGTGTGAAAAAATTGCCCCTGTGGACACTTTTGCACCTCTCCCCTCTCACCTTAAACCTATGCCCTCTAGTTTTAGACTCCCCTACCTTTGGGAAAAGATTTCGACTATCTACCTTGTCTATGCCCCTCATTATTTTATAGACCTCTATAAGGTCACCCCTCAGCCTCCTACGCTCCAGAGAAAAAAATCCCAGTCTATTCAGCCTCTCATAACTCAATCCATCAAGTCCCGGTAGCATCCTAGTAAATCTTTTCTGCACTCTTTCTAGTTTAATAATATCCTTTCTATAATAGGGTGACCAGAATTGCACACAGTATTCCAAGTGTGGCCTTACTAATGTCTTGTGCAACTTCAACAAGACGTCCCAACTCCTGTATTCAATGTTCTGACCGATGAAACCACGCATGCCGAATGCATTCTTCACCACTCTGTCCACCTGTGACTCCACTTTCAAGGAGCTATGAACATGTACCCCTAGATCTCTTTGTTCTGTAACTCTCCCCAACGCCCTACCATTAACTGAGTAAGTCCTGCCCTGCTTCAATCTACCAAAATGCATTACCTCGCATTTGTCTAAATTAAACTCCATCTGCCATTCGTCAGCCCACTGGCCCAATTGATCAAGATCCCGCTGCAATTTGAGATAACCTTCCTCACTGTCCACCATGCCACCAATCTTGGTGTCATCTGCAAACTTACTAAAGATGCCCCCTATATTCTCATCCAAATCATTAATATAAATGACAAATAACAGTGGGCCCAGCACTGATCCCTGAGGCACACCGCTGGTCACAGGCCTCCAATTTGAAAAACAACTCTCTACAACCACTCTCTGGCTCAAGAAGCCAATTTTGTATCCATTTAGATACCTCACCCTGGATCCCGTGAGATTTAACTTTATGCAGCAACCTGCCATGCAGCACCTTGTCAAAGGCCTTGTTAAAGTCCATGTAGACAACATCAACTGCACTGCCCTCATCTACCTTCTTGGTTACCCCTTCAAAAAACTCAATCAAATTTGTGAGACATGATTTTCCACTCACAAAGCCATGCTGACTGTCCCTAATCAGTCCTTGCATCTCTTTTGCTACCAAATAAACCTGTTGGACTTTAACCTGTTGTTGTGAGATTTCTTACTGTGTTTACCCCAGTCCAACGCCGGCATCTCCACATCACCACACCTTAGGCAGGAAGTCAAGGCCTCATAAAGGGTGCAGAGGAGTTGGACAAGAATAGGACCAATTATAAGAAGAATTATGTAAAGAGACTGCAGAAATTGGGATTGTTGTCCTCAGAGCAAAGAAAATGAAGGGGAGATTTAATGGGGTTGTTCAAAATTAAGAGAGATTTTGATAGAATAATAGAGAAACTGTTTCCACGAGCAGAAGGATAGTAGCCAAGTGACTTTGTGTAAGATTTTGCTGAAAAAAGAGATGTGTTGCTGGAGTATTTTGTCTTGCACTCATCAGGACAATCATAACAAATTATTCTACAAGAGAAAAAGGTGCTGACTGGTTGGCAAGTCAACTCTGGCCAAGGCATTGTCATGGAGAAATCAATGGGAAACTATGGATATCATTGGAATTATGTGGACTGTACTTTCGAAGGAACATGATTCAATCATCTAATCACAGAGATATACAGCCTATGTGAGTATCTGGCATTTCACCAGCACATGGACCGTATATCCCAATTAGATGATTGAATCATGTTCCAAAGAATTTGCATTTCTTTAATGCCCCAGGTCACTTGCCCTTGTGGAGACCAGTATAACCCGCCTCATAAATGCTGAATCCCAACTGAGGAATGGCTACAGGAACATCAGGCTTAGGAGAGCTCCTACCTGTAAGCCCATTCCTCGACTGCAATTTACACCAAAAGGGGAAAATATAAGTTCTGCCCCTTACAAATGGCAGAGGCTCTAGGCTTAAACTGGTGTCCTTCTGACATTATCCCATCTTAGTTCTCCCGGCACCCAGACACACACAACCAAGAAAGTTCAAATTAGGGCTGCCAATGCTGATTCGATGTTTTCCTGGAGGTATCATTGCATGCTTTTTTTCTCCAACTGCCCCATTCATATGCTGCTACTGTTCATCTCATAACATGTCCATCCTCGTGGCACATTGTCTTCCCACACTTATTGGAAAGGAAATAAGACTGGTCATGACTCAATTACATGATTCTCATTTATTAGACAGCATTTTATCCTCCAAGTCCTATTATCGTAACTAATAAGCAAGCATTCCAAGAAAATGAAAAGAACATTTTTTAAAAATTCTGTCATGATTTATCTCCTGGGTTGTTTCGAGCACTGCCCTGGAAATTATTTTTCAGCTTGTGGAAGTTCCTGGAAGATTTTAATCCCTTGTTCAGATCTATTGACCTTTACCTGACTTTGGGGTTATGACAGACAAGATGTAATGTCTCCCTGAAACAATTAAATAATTCTGCCACTGTCAGCATAATTTGGCATCACCTAAATCACTACCTCCTGACTTAAGGCCCTGATATTTGCTCTTTCAGGGGAAACGTCCAGTTTCCTTTGAACACTTGCCAGTTTTCATTTAAATCAGGATCCACTCCTGATTGATAGGTTTAACTCCATGTTAAGCTGGAAGGTTGGAACAAATTGAGGCTGGTGCATACACGATGGTTTGTGGATCCGGGGCAGATCATGGGGTGGGCAGCGATAAGTTAGGGAAGTGGTCTCAAGGCTATTGTGGGGGTGGGGGGGTGAAAAGTGATGAGAGTGGATCCAATTGTGGGGACCAAGGACAGTGACATTGGGGGTGCCTACTGATGGAGGGGGAAGATATCTTATCACTGGGAGGGAGGGTGCTGGTGCTCCTCTTGCCCACAAGCAGTGCTAGAAACTCACCTGCCTTTTCCATGCAGCATTCTTCACTTCCCTTTAGCTGTCAGGTGTCTCAAAGCCTATGTGTTAGGCATACATTTAAAGCAGAAAATGTACGACACACAGCCTCATCAAAATATTTCAATTGTCTGCTGTGAGCATTTTGGCTGCTTGCCACGCCTCAGTTTTTAAAGTTTAAAGCTTTTTAAAGTTTAAGTTTATTTATTAGTGTCACAAATGGGCTTACATTAACACTGCAATGAAGTTACTGTGAAAATCCCCTAGTCGCCACACTCCGGTGTCTGTTCGGATACACTGAGGGAGAATTTAACATGGCCAATCCACCAAACCAGCACGTCTTTCGAACTGTGGGAGGAAACAGGAGCACCCGGAGGAAACCCACACATAGGAAGAGCTTGCAGACTCCGCACAGACAGTGACCCAAGCCAGGAATTGAATCCGGATCCCTGGTGCTGTGAGATAGCAGTGCTGACCACTGTGACACCATGCCACCCACACCACTATGTCACTATGCCGCCCTCAGTTAAAAAGTGGGTGGCTTGAGAGATGTTAAAAAAAAATCTTACCCCAATCTAACCCACCTGTTTCCAAATGTATTTATGTCAATTCATTCCCACATCCATGAGCCAATGGCAGAACAATAATTTTGGCTCAATTTTAGAAGACAGTGGCATTAAAACATGGGCAGAGAAGAGGTGAGAAAACAACCCATCCCTGTGTTTTGGAATGGAAGAGGGACTTGGGGCAATGCAAAAGGAAAAGGGAACATTTACCTCATAGGCGTCCGCCATGTTGACTGTCTCCCCATGTTCAGCCACATAGCCAATGATCCCTTTCCCCCAAGGGACCTGCACCTCGTTGGAGTTCTCCATGCTGGAGGAAGGCACCACCGTGGTGCCCGCGTGGACGTCGAAGAACTTGGACACCAACTTCCTCTTGTGGGAAGGGCCCTCCACCAGGAAGAGGGAGCAGCGGTCGGCGCCCACCATGATGCCCACGTTGATGAGGATCTTGTAGCTCAGGCTGGTGAGGTCCAGGTCGTTGGAGATGTCCTTCACTAGCTCCAGGAAGAATTCCCTCTCGTTGGACCGCTTGAGCTGGTGCTTGCAGTGGATGGCGGCGGAGGCGTACTGCGGGATGTTGACCCGGGACTCCAGCAGGGCGCTCAGGATGTGGACGGTGGTGGGCGGCAGGGAGCTGGCTTTCCTCAGGAGGGCTCTCCGGCCCCCACCCCCGGGCGGCGAGTCCGGCCCCCGCTGGCTCGCGTGCTCGTCGTAGGTGCGGTGGGAGGTCATGGCCCTGGAGCGGGCGAAACTTCGCCTCAGCTCCTTGTGAGAGGAGCGTCCGGGTATCTCCTCAGCCCGGGCGGACCTGCCCTCAGCCCGGGTGGAGCTGCTGCCGTCAGCCCGGGAGATGCTGCTGCCCTCAGCCCGGGTGGAGCTGCTGCCCTCAGCCCGGGCGGACCTGCCCTCAGCCCGGGCGGACCTGCCCTCAGCCCCGGAGATGCTGCTGCCCTCAGCCCGGGTGGAGCTGCTGCCCTCAGCCCGGAAGATGCTGCTGCCCTCAGCCCGGGCGGACCTGCCCTCAGCCCGGGTGGAGCTGCTGCCCTCAGCCCGGGAGGAGCTGCTGCCCTCAGCCCGGGCGGACCTGCCCTCAGCCCGGGCGGACCTGCCCTCAGCCCCGGAGATGCTGCTGCCCTCAGCCCGGGCGGACCTGCCCTCAGCCCGGGTGGAGCTGCTGCCCTCAGCCCCGGAGATGCTGCTGCCCTCAGCCCGGGAGGACCTGCCCTCAGCCCGGGTGGAGCTGCTGCCCTCAGCCCCGGAGATGCTGCTGCCCTCAGCCCGGGAGGAGCTGCCCTCAGCCCCGGAGATGCTGCTGCCCTCAGCCCGGGAGATGCTGCTGCCCTCAGTCCGGGAGATGCTGCCCGCCTCCTCCTCCTCCTCCCCGGCCGCCGAGCCGCAAACTTTAGCGCCTTTCTGCTCCGCCTTCAGCCACTTGCTGACCCACTCGCGTTTGCCCTTTCTCAGCAGGTAATCCTGGAAGAAATCCGGGTGTCGGTCCAGGAAAGCTTCTATCTCCGAAAAGTCAATGCTGGCCATGGCGCCTCCCAGTCCCAGAGCTTCAGCAAGTTCTCTGTGTGGTCCAAAACAACAAACTTACAGCATCTTCAGCCGGGGCTGCAAGTGTGAGCCTGGAGTGAGGCGGGATCGCCGCCAGACAACGCTGCTCGCTATTTATTAGTTGGCATTCCCGCTAACAGTGACATCGCCATCTCACTGCCCGAATCCCATTAAAGTGGCAGAAAACAGATTGCAGTTCTGCCGATTCCTCACTGTCAGTTGCAAGGAGCAAGTTCTGCCCGACTTAATCCAGGGGATGTGCTAGTTTCTGTCATTCATTAACTAATCCAAGCAAAGGTGTACAGGAAGCAGGAGCTATCAGTCACTGTAGCAGACCAGTGCAGGGTCGGGAAGAAATCCTATCTCTTCAGCTCTGGTCGCGATGTAACTGCTCTGAGATAAATAAACCTTTTAGCACTGCAATCCTGGCTAGAAAGTTTGTACAGAGGCGGGTTCCCACTGACTTTTAAAATCAGAATCAGCCCCACCCGGCGATTTAACCGCCAATGCACTAAACCTACAGGACAAAGACCCTTGGTAACTTTGAAATGCTGAAGTTACTTGTTTATTTTTAAATGTTGAACATGTTTTAAAAATTAATATGTACTCGGTGCCAAATAAAGGTCTCAATTGCTTTTGCTGTTTTGGCCGCGAGAGGATTTCTTTTTCAAACATCTTTTAAAAGAACTCTACATTTTAAAATTTAAAAATTGAAGCAATATAAATGTGACAACTTTAATTTGCTGTTCGTGTTGTTGAAGCTGAAATTCAAAGTGGAAAATGGGACTGCTGTCATTCAGCAATATCACTCTCCTCTATAGCAACAAGTTTAACATTGAAACCACGTGGCCCCACAAGGCGAGACAGAAATAGATTGCGCTCGCGGTGTCTATCTGACCAATACTCTCTGTCATACAATGTACACACGATTGATTGCCGCTTCAACAGTTGGGTGCCGAGCAACGCCGCTGCTTCTGTCCCGGGTTGTCTGTTATTAATAGGCACAATCCAGGTTGCCATTAGATACAGTTACTTGACGTCAAGCCTACTATATTGGGTCAGGCAAAACAGAACATCTGCCTACCTGTCCTTAAATAAAGTGACAGAACCGCCACCTAACACAATGCACTTGTTCCATTTGCCTAAGGCGGAAGGGACGGGTGCAGTAGGTTCGTTTTCGGACCTGACACAGTTTACTGAGGACAGAACAATTTAACATACATAGCAGGGTCATTGAAGATTGAGGAGATGTTGGTAGCGTTGGAAAAGTAAATCGCCAGGGATCTTTTCCACCATCAGCCATGAAACTCAGCCACTTCAGAACCATTAAAGCTGCTCTTTAATTACTATTGATTTTTCTCCCATTGTTCAGACGTCAGGCGGACTCCCCTGAGATGTATTCACTGCTGTTAAATATTTCCTATCAAATATTTGAATGAATTCCCGCCTTACTCCCGGGACACCAAACCTCCCATTCATTTCTCTAATGACCTCTTTAATTTATTTCTTTATGGCTAATTAAAACGTTTTAATTGAATCCGTTCAAGCCGTAGTAACTTTTAAAAATGCATTTGACCTTGTGAATCACACAATGGAGTCTTATTGCTGTATCCTATACTGGCAACTAGACGGAGGTGTGAAAGTGACCTGGCCTACAAATTTCATTCTGAAAGACACGTACAAATATTGATGTGGTTGTAAGGCTAATTTGCATTTGCTATACAGATCAGTTATTCAATGCACATTTCAAAATCGTGCCTTTGGTGACAGCAGGAGGATAAATATCGACACATATCTATATTGAAATTCAGGAAAGGGTTGGGTTATTAAGAATTTACCCGACAACATTATCAGTCTGGGGTAATTTGGTGCTGCGTTAGTTGTTTGCTGAATCCATTCATTGGTCCTGCGACTTCTAAATAGATTCGCATTTCTGAATCGTGATTCTCAAGACCCTGATGTCTCCAAACGCTTTCCAGACAATTAAATGTTTTTAAAGTGTAGTTGCTGTTGTAATGTAAGAAATATAGCAGCCAATATGCACACAGTAAACTCCTCTAAACAGCTATGTGATAATGACCAGATAACTTACTTTCTGCGAAGTTGATTTGATGATTAATATTTTGACTGGAATACCACACCGGCCCACCTTTAAAATAATGTCATGGGTCCTTTGACACTCACCACAGTGCAACACTCATACTGGACTGTTAGCGTTGATTTTTGTGCTTATATCCTGGAGTAGGTTTTGAACCGAGAAAATCAAGAAATATGAATCACAACTACACAAGGAACAAGGGGGGTAGGCTGATCAAACAAGATCAAGTAAAATGTTAGCTTTTGGTGTGGAAAATGGATGGGTTTTGTTCTGCTACACTTTTGCAACAACAGAGGCTTTAGGCAGAATTATTGAGCAATGGAATGTTTTGCTATCAGGAGTGGTTCAGCCAGAGACTATTGTGTCAATCGGGGGAAGTGGATAAACATTTGAAGCAGATGCCGACACGCGGATTGTGGTGAAAAAGCAGCGTCAAGGATTTGATGTGCATTGCATCAATAACAAACACACAATGGGTTGATTTTTAAATTGCTTTTCATAGGATTTAGTCATTTTGTGGTGTGGCCACTCAAATTACATTGAGGAAGTCGGTGTAATGTCATCAGTTGAAGACACTGTCATACTACTTTAGCACACACTGGTTGCGATATCGCTGCATCCTGGTGCAAATTACATGTTTCAAAAGTTCTCAGCAAAATCTTTTTAAATTTCACGATTCAAAGCTTGGCAGAAGGTCAACTGCTTGCTAGCGCTCCTATTTAACTTGCATGCATACCACGGGCAAGGCTGCACGTCTATTTACAAATATGTGCAGGACTCTGCTTCCACAGATAAGAGAATGCTACTAGGATACCTCAATTGCTGATCCCAAGTCAATCTCAGTGAACATCAGTTTCACAATGATAGCATTAATGCAAATGCCTTAATATAAATTCGATTTGAACGGCACAATCATATAATCTCAACTAAAATATAGAATTCCTTTTACAAAGAATGGCCTTTACAGTACAGTATGGTAACCTGGTCATTAATAATTTATTTAGACACTACAAAGAAGTGCAATTCAATTTCCAGAAATTCTGAATGGATTAATTACAGATGTAATAAATACATGAAGCAAACAGAAGATTAATATCTAGGATGCTTGATCGCAATTTGAATTATTTCTAAAAACTTTTCACAGTTCAGCATTCTGAGTAAGTAACTCTGTCTTTTAATATATTGCATGAATTTATAAGTGTATTACCGATACAGCAAAGATCTGGTGTCAGAACTGATGATTTAATTGCACATGCAATATTGGTAACATTTAGCAGACACAGGCGTTTTTCATTATTACCTTCTGATTCTCTTAAATTGATCTATTCATAACTCATTTATATCCAACAGATTTGTAAATGGCAATAGTTCTGATTTTGTACAGATATCAGATATCCTTCCAAAATGTTACTTCTGTTGGATAGAATATTCAGTATGATATATTTTTAGACTAGCACCAATTGTAAAAAATGTAAGGGTTCTGTTAAAAAAAAGTCATGCTTTTAACAAGCAGCCCAGAGGCTGTGGGTTAAAATTCAGTTCTGAAATTGAATTTAGTAAACCTGGCAATTTGTGAGATTATACCATGAAAGATAGACTTCCTTCACTGAAGACATTAATCATCTCCAGCAGATTTACCTACATGTAACGCCAGTCCAATAATACATTGTTGACTCTGAATAACTTTTGAAGTGGGTTATCAAGATACACAGCTACAGAAGATGGCCTATCACCACCTTCTCAAAGCAACGAGGGATAGTGTATAAATAAAAAATAAATGATCAGCATCATATCCCCATTAATCCATTTCAAGACTTCACAAATTATTCAGCTTGAAGCAAATCAAGGAAATACATGGCAGCAGTCGATATAAAGAAAGGCTGCACTCTGAGCATCAATGTTTCATAGTTATTTGAGAATGTGCAAAGCTCACTGCAAGACATAGCAGTGGTTACAAAGGAGTCCAATACATAGACCGATACAGTGGTGTATAACTAATTTACCAAAACCACAGGCTACAATAAAATGTATAGCAATTGCACAGCATCAAAGTGCTTGAACCCTGTTGGAGTTTCTCTACTGAACACAGTGATTGATGTTACTGAGAACTTGGACTAGAGAATGCAAGAGTCTCTCATGGTCAAATAAGAATTGAGCCAATGTGCATCAGTGAGTGTAGGCATGGTGAGTGAATGGGATTTCATGAAAGCCTAGATACGGTCAGCAGAGCTTTTGATAAGCTCAACATTGCACAGATTTGAAGCTGGGATGCTAGCCAGGAAAGCATTGGAATGGTTACATTTTGAAGAAACAAAGACCAGATCAGGTCTTTGATCAAATTTAGCAGTCAATGTAGTGATAAAGTTCTCAAATGTAAAATTCTTGCTGAAATCTCTCCGTGGTCTTCCCGTTCCTTATATCTGTAATGTCAATCAACCCTACAACTCTCTGGAAACTCAATACTCCTCCAATTTTGGCACCTTGTGCTCTCCCAATTTCCTTCACCCCACCATTGGCAGCCATGCTTTCACTGACTGAACCCCTCTTGAAACATTTTTGTCTGTCTCTATTCTTTAAAGCTGCTCAATAAAACTTACCTCTTAGGCCAAACGTTTGGTTAGTAAATATTTTTAAGGCAGAAGTAAATAGATTCATGTTAGGCAAGCGAAACAAAGGTTATCAGGGGTAGATGGGAACATGGAATTTGAAATACGGCGGATCAACCATGATCTTGTTGGATGGGGGAGCAGGCTCGGTGACCTGGATTATCTATTCCTGTTCCTATTTCCTATGTTCATACGTCACCTGTCTTAATGTCTCCCTCTTTGGGTCAATGTCAATTTTTATCTGCTCCTGTGTAGCATCCTGGATAGTTTCACCATGTGAGATATATAACTATACACACTGTTGTTGTTTAAATCATTCTTCATCAACTTTAATGCTACAATAAGTTTTATAACCAGGAACCAGGTGACTAGGGTTTGATCCCCTATTCAACAACAATAATTTGCAGGTTCTCAAATTGGAAAACTTACTTTAAAAGGAGGACCACATGAACATTTTTGATTGTATTCCAAGAGTCGCTCTCTGTAAGTAGCAATGCCCCTTCCCATTAGGCAGGTTTCCATATGGGTCACATCTGCTCCAAGATGGTCGTGATACTGATCTTGCATATTCTGGTTTCCAGAAAGGCTTGAAGACAGGTACCACCTTTGTTGACTTATCTTGTGCCTATCACATTTTGCATTGCACAGATATGTTGCTGAAACTCTCCAAAATCATTTGTGTGAAAACCCTAAAACTATTCAACTCCATGATTAGAAACTGGCAGGTCCACATACACTTTGGAAATCAAATCGGCTACCCACACATAAACAAATATTGGCTCCCACAGGCATTGGTAGTCGCACCAGTTCGCTTCAACATATATATCAGTGACTTCCCTCCCACAAAGGCATGGCAACTTGGCCCTGTCTTTCCAAGCTAAACAACTTTAGGTCATTGAGAAACATTCAATCGCGATTTATGTTCTCTGGGAGCCTATTTCAGAAAATGGAGATTTCAATCAAACACTGTCAAGTTTGTCGTTTCAGTTTTTCACCTGAATGACTCCAAGATCAGGGAAGAGTTTTCTGTCCAGTTCTGTGCCAGGCCACTAATCCATGATTAACGGTCAAAATATCTTGAGACCACTCTTGATTGTGCATTGATCTACCAGTAACAAGGTATACTGGACACTTTTCTTTATCGACATGGTATAGATTACAAGAGCAGGGAGCTATACAAAACTTTGGTTAAGTCACAGCTGGAGTACTGTGTGCAGTCCTAGTCTCCTCACTATAGGAAGGATGTGACTGCACTGGAGAGAGTGAAGAGACAATAACCAGGATGTTGCCTGGGATGGAGCATTTGAACTATGAAGTGAGACTGTGGTGGACCTGATTTGAGATGTACAAGATTATGAGGGGTATGGACAGGGTGGATAAGAAACAACTGTTCCCCTTAGTTGAAGGGCCAATAACAAGGGGGCATAATTGTTAAGTGAAGGCAGGAGGTCTAGAGAGAATTTGAGGAATAATCTTTTCACCCAGAGGGTTGTGGGAGTCTGGTATGCACTGCCTGGGTGGCAAGAAACCTCACAACTTTCAAAAGGTACGTGGATGAGCACTTGAAATGTTATAATATCCAAGACTATTAGCCAAGTGCTGGAAAGTGTAGATTTAGTGTAGTTTTGTCAGTGCAGACTCAATGGGCTGAAGGGCCTCTTTTGTACTGTATGATTTTATGACTCTATGCCTCTAATGGAGCACTTCCATTGACGAAGGACCTCAAAGAAATCCCACATGCTTCAATGAAGGGTCACCCTGGCTTGAAACGTTGGCTCTATTCTCTCTCCACAGATGCTGTCAGACCTGCTGAAATTTTCCAGCATTTTCTAATTTTGTTTCAGATTCCAGCATCCGCAGTAATTTGCTTTTAGTCCCACAGACTTGTCTGAAATCCAGTCGTCCCTACCGGAACACACTTCACAACCTACAAACTGATTACAGCCCAACTCACAATGGCACAACGCCTGCTTGACTGCAAACATCAACCTGGTAAATGATCTGAGAGGTGAAGTCCCAGGTTTCAATCTTCCATAGATAACCGTCAAAAACTCAGAGAAGATAGGGCCACTTGCTCCAAAACTGAAACATGAGGAACAGCTTAAATTGTGGCTGGAAAATTGTGTCACACCATCGCCCACATACCGAACTTCTGCCCTGAAAAAATGGCCTCATGACCATTCATACTGCACCAACTGAAGCCATTGAATGGGTTGTTAAATTTGACATAGAACTATAACTGCTTTCCCAGCCGCACAAATAAAAGAAAAATGACAAAAATGTCATGAGTAACATGACTAACGGAGAGAAAAGCTCGTGTGGTTACTTTGAGTTAGACCAAGGACATAGAACCAAGCCAGATTGAGATAATAATAACCCTAGTTTATCAGGAAATTTACCATAAAGACACCAGAGGTAGCAGTAGTGTACAATTTTAATAAATGAAATTAAGTAATGAAATTAAGTGGAATCTTGGTCTAGTTAGTCTGGTCAATGTTTCAGATTCAGGAGAGGAAATCTGTAAGAGCAGTGCTGGATATACATTCTCTAGACCAGTGAATAAGATGTCACTTAAAATACGACGTAATGCTTTGTACAGAAGCCTCGGAATAATGTCAGAGGATAAGAGGAAAGATTTAGTGTATTTAACCTTCCAGCAAAAGCTGGACAGAATGTGTAAAGTTGATTAAGTCAGGAAATTACTGAATGTATGTACTATCTGCTCAGGCTCCAAGATGCGAGTTCTATCCAAAAGTGTTTTGGCATTCATTTAGAGTAAATTAAAGCAAGATGAGTTCAAGTTTGACCAAGTGTTTAAACTGATCAGTTATGCAGCTGTAGCTATTTATTTTATGTACACAGAGGTGAAAAATATAAGAGGAAATCTGGGATTGTCAAAAATGGTTAGGAGAAACTTGCAGTAAAGTTAAAATGCTGTGTGAAAAGGAAAACAAGTGTGAGTAAGCTTTCATCTGTATGTTTTATTACAGTGTTCTGTTTGATTTTTGTTTGTGCTTTTTTGTGAGTCAGTGTTTAATGTCTGTGTCACTGAAATAAATAAGTTAACCCTTGTGATCTGGTTCTGTTAGTTGTTTTAAAGTTGTTGCTTATTTAATATTTGTATGTAGTTGTATTTTAAATTGGTTTAAGTGAGGAGATGAATAAGTTATGATAAAATTACAGAGTGGATGTTTAAATTGGTTTAAGTAATTGCTTTGTTTTGGCAGGAGAGGAGTGCTTAATTCTAGGAAACAATGATGAGTAACGGCATTCTGAGGCAATAAAATATGAACTTTGTCACTTATTTTGCTGTTTTGTGTGGAAACTTCAAAGGCCCCTATGGCTGTAAACGGCAGTTGTTTATCTTACACATGTTTTGTAAAAGAAGTTTTCTTGTGAAAATTCATATTTTCCTTTTAGTTTTCATTACAGTTTGAAGAAAAAAAATTAAGACTCCTGAGTTAATGTATTTCTTTTGTATTCTTTGAATGTCCTATTTTGTTTTCAATTTCAAGATTGGATGAAAGCAAAGCTAAATGTTGTGGAAATGTGTGTATGTGTGTTCAATAAAGAATCTGTGTGGATTTTTTGTTTGTGTGTTTCAAGTATAATTTGTTTTCTAAATTATGATTTTGTGGGTAGTGGTTTCAATACAGTTTAAAAAAGAGAGAACTGTGAGCTGAATTAAAAATGTAATTTGAAATATGATGATGGCTGCTAGCCACTATCACTGCCCGAGTATTCATATTATCAGCAACCATTGGGAACTTTACTTTGAACACAAATCTCATAAAGGGAATTATTTAAGACCAAAGAATATAAATTGGAATTTGAAAATAAACAGTTTGAACTCAAAATAATCCCATGAACTCAGCAAACTGTCAAAAAAAAGGATCGAAAGCTTGTAATTAGTTACTTTGCAACAAAAGGTGAGGTGGTGTCATTAGGTCCATTTGAAAACTAGTGTTCCACTTCCTTTTAAATTTGCAAAGATTTAATTATTTCTGCTTAGCAACTTAGCTAACTACACATCTAGTTTGCTAAAGTTATATATGGAAGAGATCATGAATTTTAAGTTTTTCAATTGACAGATATATAATGGATTAGTGTTTTAAAATAGATGGACCAGGTGATAACAGGCAACAGCAATTCTAGCAACTTCCAAGAATTTAATGTTTATCATAGCATAGTGATAATAGGGAGTGAAGCCTCGCCCCTATAAAAAAGAGTTGGTCTGAACTCATTGAGGCTCATTTGTTATTATTTATTATTTTTTTGATCTAATGAGTTTGTAATTAGTTGCTGTTATTTTCCAAACCAAGTGCAGACCATACTGTTTCTGATAACTTGATTTTAAAAACCACTACGCCTGGATGTAATTGTTCCTGATATTGAATTGATAAAATAAATTAATATAAGTTTCTATTCCATGCACTCAAAGGGAAAGTTACCTGAAGTTTAAAAGCATAAATAGAAACTAGGGGCAGGAGTAGGGCATTCAGTTCTTTGAGCCTTCTTCATTGTTGAAAAACATAGGGTAGTGGAAAGAGGATAGAGGGAAAATGTTTTTGTTGTTGAAGAGAGATAAATTGAATATATTCTCACTATGTGAATTGGGATAATTTACAAAAAAGCAATCTCCATTTTTCTTAGGTGGGTTACCTATAGCGAGTATGTGAACATGCATAACTTGATGTTCTAATTCTATGTACTTACATGCAAATAACTTAGGAATTAACCCCCTGTAAGTAGATAAGAAATCTTGCATATTCATGAGTGAGGCGATCTGCAGGTGGGGAGATAGTGTTAAATTAATGAATTTGCAACAGATTATAGGATTTTCCAACATCAGTAGTTATCTGGGGTTATGGAATGGAAACCAAAATTTTAGGAGAATAATAAAATGTAAAATGTGTGCAGATCATGCACAAATGAATCAGGGAAAAGAAAGAGTGGTCATGAACAATGATGAGATAATGGAGGAACTTCTTCTACAATATGCAAGTGTAAAGATAGGATAAAAATCAGCTGAACTAACTTTTACCTGTATTATTATCTAAGCAAAAGGGAACATAGTTTCTGTTTAAACCTACTTAGATTATACTAATAGGAGAGAAAACTTTGGCCTATGATATTTGGGAATTTAGAATTAAAACAGCAGCTGTGACATAAGAAAATAACTATAATACAAACAACAAAGAACAAAGAAAATTACAGCACAGGAACAGGCCCTTCGGCCTCCCAAGCCCACACCGATCATGCTGCCCGACTTAACTAAAACCCCCTACCCTTCCAGGGACCATATCCCTCTATTCCCATCCTATTCATGTACTTGTCAAGGTGCCCCTTAAAAGTCACTACCGTATCTGCTTCCACTACCTCCCCTGGCAATGAGTTCCAGGCACCCACTGTGTAAAACATCTGCCTCGTACATCTCCTTTAAACCTTGCCCCTTGCACCTTAAACCTATGTCCCCTAGTAATTGACTTTTCCACCCTGGGAAAAAGCTTCTGACTATCCAATTATGCAAGGAATCAAATGAATAAAGAAACAAAACATGTCAAGTTCTGGAAACATATGGAATGTTTGATTTCTGAAAGTGAAAAGCCAAACATGGCATTGGACAGTGGATTGTCTTCAATGCTTATGAGTGAGATAGAAGATAACTAATGGGTTATGAATATTGTATGATGAAAAAGTTATTTAGACTGAGATAAAGGAGGAAACTCACAATAACAAATTGGGATAAAAACTATGAGCTGACTTTTATGGGTGTTGGGCGAGTGTGCTAGGCGGGAGCGGAAACTACCGTGAAATCTCCTTCTGCCCAATGTTCCAAAAAAACAGTATATTGAGCTGGAGGACCAATTAAGGCCAGCCCAGCATGGCACACAGTTTTTGATTGAGTCAGCGCTGAGGGGAATGTCAGGCACAGCACTGGGTCCATTGGTATCCCCCAGGACTTTGGTAACAGAAAGTTTCCATAACCTCAAAGTGAGTTTGGTGTTAATACTGTGACTTCTTGGCTATGAAATGATCCTGACTGAAACCATCACTGACTCAATGTATTTGCTCTGAAATATTCCTTGAAAATCTACAAGTTCTGCCCAGCATCTTCCAGTGATCCAACTATACTTTGTGGCAGCACTGAGGAAGCTGTGGGTGGGGGGCAGGGGGGAGGGGGGCTGGAGATTTGAGGAGGGGCTTCCCGTCACCTACTTACATCAGTGAAGAAATAGAAAATCATGATTAAACATTTATCCATCACCTTTCATGACTTCAGACGTCCCAGAGTGTCTCACTGCTTTCTAAAGTGTGGTCACTGCTATACTGTGGAAAAGATACTGGGCAGCCAATTTCCGCACAGCAAGCTCCCATAGACAGCAATGCTGGATCCATTTGAGAGGGCAGGTATGGTCTCAGGTTAACATCTCACTGAGCACGGGCTCCACAAACAGTGCAGCACTGTCTCAGGACTGCGTTGGGACTGGAAGCCCACATGCTCAAGTCTCTGCAATGGGAGTTGAACCCATAATCTGTTGAATTCCAGAGAACAGAATGATCCAAAATGGTAGACACTCTCACCATCAAGGTGGTGAGAGTGTCTACCATTTTGGTCTGGTCTATCGGCTACTGCAGCAACTCTGGGCTGCCCAGTTGAGGTTGCACTGACGAAACCCTATGGCCAGGATTCACCGAGCTCGCTAGTCCCTGGTGGGAATTCCAATGGCCCCTTGGTTGGGCTTCGGGCCTAAAACTGGATTCCTGCTGGGCGGCAAACCCATTGCGATGCTCCCGGCCCGCCAGCCCGAATCAGAGCGGGCAGGAACCTGACAAATATACAAAACTGCTAATATACATTTAATTATCAGACTGGAAGCCTGATTCAACACCCTCTTGGAATTCCACCCCCTTCAACGGGCAGTCCACCGGGTGGGCTTTGATGCAGGTCCTGACAAACGTGGACCGATGCCTTGTACTCCAAGAGGGGAGCAAGGATGTAAATGTTGTGTCCATATGCCCTTCTGTCACTACCTGTTGCAGAGGGAGGGCCCCCCAAGGGACCTGGGGGTTGGATGGGCTTGAACTGAGGGGAAGGGGTTGACCTCAGGACTCTCCCCTGGGATGGGAGTTGAGTGGCTACACTTGTCCTTGTTGCCTTAGGAAGGGTGGTGTTCACTTTCAGGATGGTGATTTCAGGCACCATTCTAGGATAAGATATTTGTTATTGTCAGTGCCCTGGTCATTTTGATATCCATACCCCATGGACACCTGAAAGCCTGGCTGCAGTCTATCGTCCATTCCACAATTGGCCCAGGTGTTAAAAGCCCTCTTTGAAATGCATTCAACCTTGAAGGAAAAGAAAAACAGTTCAGGCTTTTTGGTAGTGGGTAAGTAACACATACCTGTCAATCAAACCACTTCAAATGATGCAGACACCAGATGCTAACCTTTCAATGTTAAAAGTGTACTCCTCAATGAAAATATCCATCAACCCCAAGTCCTTCCTCTGCAGCTCGGCAGTGGCAGAGAGGAACACAGGCTGCCTTGCCTGCAGGTCTCTTCTTTGCAGAGGTCTCTTTAAAACACCAAATTTACATCAGATCCCTCAAACACATGTTCTGTACAGTACAGAGCAGTACCCCTGTACAGCAAATAATTCTTTTAGAAACAGAAGTCCACGGTAGTTCCTCAGGTATGTACTGTATGTAGGGATGGGCAATTCATTCCACCTAGCCAGTGAAGACCACATCTCATAAATGAATGAAAAACAAACAGCAGAGAAATTTGAAAAACAAAATTTACAGTACATTTCTCAACAGTGCAGTGGAGAATTTTTCAAAACACAAACTCGACAGAATTCCTCAACTAGTACACGGTACAGTTTAATAAACATTTTAAAAATGAGGTTTACTATGGGGGGGGGTAGGCTCGGGGGACTTGAAAATGTAGCAGAAAAATTATGTTCCTTGAATGTACAGTAAGGACAAGATGGCACCAAAACAATCTCAAGCCACACTTTACTCATAGAACCACTGAGCCTTGTCGCATGATGATGACATGGCATTAGGCGCATGATGACATCATCACATTGATCACCGTTAAAATGGGGAACATGGCACTTTAAATGGAGCCCAACCATTAAAAAAAAGCCCTTTTAAACAAACCCCTTTAAAAGGGGACACTTAAAATGAGGATTTACTATATTAGTAATGCTCTGAAGCAACAGCTGGCGCAAGTAAAATATTGAGATGCATTTGCAGGTCCATCGGTCATAAGATGAGGCATACTATTTTGTCCTTGGACAAGGCCTTGGAGATGCCCCACTTGGAATGTCATGTCCATTTTTCATCTCCCCAAGTGGTAGGTGATGAGGAGGTTCTGCCAAGAATGAACAAAAGGCCACAAAACTAATTTTTGGTATAAAGCATTTTAGTTATCAAGACAGGCTAAAAGGGTTGGAGCTCTACACTTTACAGAAGCATAGACATAGGGATAATTCTGATTGTGGTTTATAAGATGACAAAGGGGATAAATTAACATTCAACAGATTTACAATTTAAAATGGTAGGAGGTACCAAGGGTCACAATTTTAAGCTGTATAAGGCCAGGCTTAGGTCAGGAGATAGTTCTTTGCCCAGGCATACTGAATCTCTGAAACAGACCACCATCTCTTCTTTTTATTCATTCGTGGGACATGGTTATCATTGGCTGATCAGCATTTATTGCCCATCGGTAGTTGCCTGAGGGCAGTTGAGAGTCAACCGCATTGCTGTGCTCTGGAGTCACATGTAGGCCAAACCAGGTAAGGACAGCAGATTTCCTTCCCTAAGGACATTAGTGAACTAGATGGGTTTATCCAACAATCAACAATGGTTTTGTGGTCATCAGGAGATTCTTAATTCCAGAATTTTTAAATTGAATTCAAATTCCACCATCAGCCGTGACAGGATTCGAACCTGGGTCCTCAGAACATTAGCTGAGTTTCTGGATTAATAGCCTAGCAATAATACCACAAGACCATCGCCTCATGCTCCTAATTCATATGTTTATATTTTGAGAACTCTATTACTATATTGCTATTACTCTATTGCTATCTGATTCATTAGATGATAAAGTTGTACAGCCCCAGTAATTAAAAAAGAGTAAGAACCACTTAAGGAGCACCATATCCAATTAATTGGATGTAATGTGAGATAAACTAAGTCTTTTTGTCTATGACTAGTGGATACACTGTGAGCAGCGTTATTTGATTCCTCTATTGTTTGTTCCTATTGCTCTTTTCTTCTGCATTTCATAATTTCTGCTTCTCTCTCTGATCTTTTTACTTCATTCTTATCTTTTTTTCTGTCACTTTCTTCTTTTTCTCCTCCTTTCAGGAAATGAGTTGGGGTGGGAGGCACACTGAAGGTAAGGCACAATAACGGGACAGGGAAGGGAGCCACAAAGGCTGAAGGCTGTATTTCCCCTTAGTTTACAGGAAAATGTAGTCTCCAGCAGCTCCCTTCCCCTTCCTCCACCATTGTCCAACATTGCCTCTTGCTATTCAAGAAAGGCGGGAGAGCGAAAACCGGGACTACGGGTCAGTCAGCTTGATGTCAGTCATTGGGAAAGTGCTAGAATCTATTATTAAGGAAGTCTTAACAACGTACTTGGAAAATCCTAGTATGATCAGACAAAGTTAACATCGTTTTAAGAAAAGGAAATAGTGTTTGATAAATGTATTGCAATTTGTTTAGGATGTAACAAGTAGTATAGATAACGGGGAACCAGTAAGTGTAGTGTAATTGAATTTCCAAAGATATTTTTGAGGTAGTACACGAAAGTTGAATAAACAAGATAAATGTTCATGGAGTTGAAGGTAATATATTAGCATCGATCAATCAGCTCAATCAGCCCATGCCAGTGTTTATGTTCCACTCAAACTCCTCCTATCTGTTCTCATATAAATCTATCGTCATAACCATCTGTTCCTTCTTCCTCCAATGCTTGTCTAGTCTCCCCTTAAATATGTCTATACTATTTGCATCAACCACCCCCTGCATTTAGAATTTGTGTTTATCATTCCAAAATCCAAATTGTTAGTGTAAATTCTAAACAGCAGTGGTCCCAGCACTGATCCTTGTGGAACGCCGCTTTCCCCAGCTTCTGCCACTCTGAATAATATTTCTTTACCTCTTACTTTTCCTGTTTGCTCCAAACTCAGTATTGAGATATTGGACTCGTAGAATCCCGACAGTGCAGAAGGAGGCCATTCGGCCCAGCAAGTCTGCACAGACCACAATCCACCACTATCCCCTAACCCCACCTATTTACCCTGCTAGTCCCCCTGACACTATGGGGCAATTTATCATGGCCAATCAACCAAACCTGCATATCTTTTGACTGTGAGAGGAAACCCACACAAACATGAGGAGAATGTACAAACTCCTTTCAGACAGTCACCTGAGACCGGAATTAAACCCGGGTCTCTGGCGCTGTGAGGCAGCAGTGCTAACCACTGTGCCACCATGCCACCCGTTGTGCCACCATGCCGCCAAAGATGGACCACACCAAAGGATTGGAGGGGCCCCTTCTGACTTTCCTGAAAATCTTACGATTTGGTTAACCATTGCAGCACAGCCATGTGGTTGAGAGTAGGCAGGGAGAGGTGGAATGGTCTTTGGTCCTCCATGAGTCCTCTCATAGTCTTCAAATTACAGACTGGAGTAAAAGTTTAAATTGTTTCAGACACAGAATAGTGGCTGACCCAGAGTTCTTCCAGCTATTAACCATAAGACCATAAGGTTCAGGAGGCAATCAACTGTAGGTCAAGGAACAGTTAACTGCTAAACTCCAGTACAAAGGTAGAGAAATCACTGAAATTTTGTATGTGATGCACAACAAAGGTTAAGTTGGAAAACGTGCATAAATCTACAATGTTGATGGATTAGAAAGCCCAAAAGGTCTACAGAATCCAGGATGGAAATCCCAAAAATATTCACAGGTCTTGAAAATACTGAAACAATATTCTGAAACGAGAGCACTAAAACTTAATGGAAGCATGTAAAAACCTGGAGAAAACCAGGCAGAAGATTTCCCATGAACAGCACGCGAAGGAACCATAAGCCCTTTATATGGAAAAGCAGCTTGCAACAAGCAAGAAACTGAAAGACAAATATGTACAAGACAAACAACAAACAACAGCAGATGCATTGTTACACATTTCCTGTCAAGAAGGCTGAACAGGAGGACATACATTTTATCAAGGATGTAGAGTCATACATATACCTCACCTATTACAAAATTCCTACCAGCAACAACATAGAGGCTGAATGAAATTTGACAAGGACAAAGAGCAGATGATGAATGTGCTAAAATTGGAGAATACTGTAAAGATAAATAGCCAGAATATATTCCAAACTATCGTACCCTAAAATAATACTTCAAAGAATGCAGACATCTCAGAGTTGTAGATGACTTATTAATTTATGGTGAGAGATTGGTCATACCAAGAGTCCTCAGATTCAAGATCCTTCAGAGAATACACCTAGTACACCTAGGAGTTATAAAGTGCTGTGCTAGAACGGAAAATTCAGTTTGCTGGTCAGGAATCTCAAAATCACTGGGGAAAATGATTTTGAACTGCATTACCCGTACAATCCATCATCAAGAACAAAAGGAACTGCTGACTTTATTCCCATCCGGACCAAGGGAACATCATGAAATGCATCTTTCCCGCACTCAACGGAATGATATTCCTCATAGTTGTGGATTATTTCTCTAGATGCGTTGAGGTTAAACAACCTCAGAAGCAGTAGTTAATTCACTATAAGAAATTTTGTCAGGCAAGGCATTCAGCATCTTGTTATTTCAGACAATGGTCCACAATCTGTGAATAAATGGTTAAAGGAATTTACAGAAGACTATGGTTTGTCCACATAACCAGTTCACCCAAGTGCCCACTGCAATTGGACAGGCCGAAGAGATGTAACAACAGCAAAAGCTTTATTGAAAAAGAATGATGCTATCAACTTAGCATTGTTGAGGTACTGTTCCACACCACTTCAGAATGGGTTGGCTCTGTCAGAACTTGTGATGGGAAGAAGATTATGCACTGACCTTCCAGTTCTACCACATATCCTCCTGCCATATCTAAAAACAACTGAAATAGAGAGAGAAGGGAGAAGTAGGAGGAATATTGTGAATAGCAGGTCAGACACAATAATTGACCATAGAGGGCATGATTTTTTTCAGAACACCAAATAGGCAACGCAGTCTCAATTAGAGACCAGAATCAAGAAGGCCGAGTACTGGAAAAGACATAAAAAGAGATCTTCGCCAAAAATCTCTGTCCTTGTTCACAGCTGGGATTCTCTGGTGCCGCTGAAAGCGAATGGAGTTTTGGCTGGAACGCCAAATTCTCTGTTCTCGCTTACAGCAGGACGGGCACATGATAGAATCCCACCTCTTCTCTTGTTGAAAATACCAACAGGATCAAAAGAAGAAATAGAAGTTCACTTATCTTTACAAAAAGAAGACATATGATCAGGAAGGCAACCTGAAAGCTCAAGGGAGAACATGGAGAACTTGAATCCTATGCAGCCTCCAGGAGTATTGAGAG
Organism: Mustelus asterias; assembly: GCF_964213995.1. Lineage (NCBI taxonomy): Eukaryota > Metazoa > Chordata > Chondrichthyes > Carcharhiniformes > Triakidae > Mustelus > Mustelus asterias. Next base: position 109,703,113 of record NC_135802.1, read on the forward strand.
TAAGGTGAAGGAGATTGGTCAAACCATCATGTTAATCTCTGTAAACCAGAGATGAAAGCAGAGACCTCGACGGAAAGATGTAGGATAATGAAAACGGCATTTATTTAAGTCAGAGACCTGGGAAGAGATGCAGGATAAAAGATTGATGTGAAATATGTAAATATACATTCCACATCATCAGTGATGGAAGGTCACATGACAACAGAGTATGCTGAGAGATATTTCTATGTAGACCCTCGTGCCAATCTGTATTGTATTTAGTTAGTATTATGATAAGTGAAAGGAAAAGTTTACAACCTTGCCTCCAGCACTGGCTGTAAATGCAGACCACAACAGCATCTAAGATCCACGATAATGACAATAGATAACAGTGATTCTGGGTCTGATACAGGACATTGAAATATTCAACTCACCAAGGAACCATAGTTTTCACAGATTTCTTTGGCCATATTCAGGTATGGTCCCTTTTATGGTTTTCACACAGTAAATAGGAGAGATGGTGGTCTAGTGGTAATGTCACTGGATTGATAATCCAGCAGCACAGGATATAGTCTGAAGGGCATGGGTTCAAATCTAAATGGTGGAATTTAAATTCATTTAATAAATCCAGAATTGAAAGCTAGTCTCAGTAATCAGTGATCATGAAATTATAATTGATTGTTGTAAAAGCCCATCTGGTTCACTAATATCTTTAGTGCATATATTAGGAACAAGAGGGGTAGCAAGAGAAAGAGTAGGTCCACTCAAGGACAATGGAGGGAAATTATGCGTGGAACCACAGGAAGTGGGTGAAATCCTTAATGAGTACTTTGTATCAGTATTCACCAAGGAAAATGACATGATGGATGTTGAGGTCAGAGATAGGTGTGTGAATGCTCTTCAAAGGAGGAAATGTTGAGTATCCTAAATTGCATTAAGATAGACAAGTCCCCTGGGCCGGATGGGATCTATCCCTGGTTACTGCACAAGGCAAGGCGAGAAATAGATGGGGCCTTAACAGATCATAGAAATCATAGATCATAGAAACCCTACAGTGCAGAAGGAGGCCATTCGGCCCATCGAGTCTGCACCGACCACAATCCCACCCAGGCCCTACCCCCACATATTTTTTACCCACTAATCCCTCTAACCTACGCATCTCAGGACTCTAAGGGGCAAATTTTAACCTGGCCAATCAACCGAACCCGCACATCTTTGGACTGTGGGAGGAAACCGGAGCACCCGGAGGAAACCCACGCAGACACGAGGAGAATATGCAAACTCCACACAGACAGTGACCCGAACCGGGAATCGAACCCGGGACCCTGGAGCTGTAAAGCAGCAGTGCTAACCACTGTGCTACCGTGCCGCCCTACTGTGCTACCGTGCCACCTTCACATCCTCTTTGACCACAGGCGAAGTTCCAGAGGACTGAAGAACAGCTAATGTTCCCTTGTTTAAGAAAGGAAGAAGGGATAATGCAGTAAATTATAGGTTGGTGAGCCTGATATCAGAGGTGAGGAAGCTTTTGGAGAAGATACTGAGGGGCAGAATATATGCACATTTGGAGGAAATGGACTAGTTAGTGTCAGGCAGCATGGTTTTGTGCGGGGAAAATCACGTCTCACCAACGTGATTGAGTTTTTTGAAGAGGTGACAAAGAAAATTGATGAGGGAAGGTCTATGGATATAGTTTATATGGACTTTAGTAAGGCGTTTGACAAGGTCCCACATGGCAGACTGGTACAAAAATGAAAATCACATGGGAGTCGGGTTGGGCTATATGGATACAGAACTGGCTTAGTTATTGAAGACAGAGAGTAGTGGTGGAAGGATGTTCCTCAGAATGGAGATCTGTAGCTAGTGGAGTTCCACAGGGATCGATGCTGGGACCTCTGTTGTCTGTAGTATATATAAATGATCTGGAGGAAAATATGGGTAGTCTGATTCGTAAGTTTGTGGATGACACAAACATTGGTGGAGGTACTGATAGTGCCGAGGATTGTCAGAGGATACAGCAGGATAAAGATAGATTGAAGACTTGGGCACAGAAATGGCAGATGGAGTTTAATCTGCACAAATGCGAGGTGATGCATTTTGGAGGATCAAATTTAGGTATGAATTATACTGTAAATGGTAGAACTCTTAGGAACATTAACATACAGAGGGATCTGGGTGTGCAGGTCCACAGTGCCCTAAAAGTGGTAATACAGGTGCCCAAGGTGATTAAGAAGGTGTATGGCATGCTTGCCTTCATCAGCCAGGGCATTGAGTACAAGAGTTGGGAAATCATGTTGTAGCTTGGTTTGGCTGCATTTGGAGTACTGCATGCAGTTCTGATCACCACATTATCAGAGGATGTGGAAGATTTGGAGAGAGTGCAAAGAAGGTTCACCAGGATGTTGTCTGGTCTCAAGGGTGTTGGCAACGAAGAGAGGTTGAATAAACTAGGATTGTTTTCACTGGAAAGATGGAGGCTAAGGGGAGATCTGATAGAGGCCTATAAAATGGTGAGAGGCATAGATAGGGTGGATAGTCAGGGGCTTTTTCCAAAGGTAGAAGTGTCAATTACAAGTGGGCACAGGTTCAAGGTGAGAGGGGAAAAGTTTAATGGAGATGATACGGTGGAAGTTTTTCACGCAGAGAGTGGTGGGTGCCTGGAACACGTTGCCAGAGGATGTGGTGGAAGCAGGAACATTAGCAACATTTAAAAGGCATCTGGATGAGTAAATGAATCAGAAGGGAATAGAGGGATACGGATCAAGTAAGGGCAGAAAGTATTTTTTTAGTTAGGGCATCATGATCAGCACAGACTTGGAGGGCCAAAGGGCCTGTTCCTGTGCTGTACTTTTCTTTGTTCTTTGAAATCTGCTGTCCTTGCTTGGTCTGGCCTACATGTGACTCCAGACCCATCGCAATGTGATTGACTCTTAACTGTCCTCTGGAATGGTCGAGTAAGCTACTCAGTGCAAAGGCAATTAGAGATGGGCAACAAATGCTGGCCATGCCAGTGACGCTCACATCCAATGAAAAAAATTAAAAAGCAGAAGCAAGGGTCCTAAGGTGCAAATAAATCCTGTCATGTCTGGCTCCTCAGAACCTGCTCCAAAATCTCCAAAGGGACAATGCCTTTCATTCAGCACAGAAGGGTAATTGTTTTTGGAGAAAAAGGTACAGATTACAAACAGACTTCAACTTTTAATAAGCTCTGACAAAATTTAGTTTCTAAAATGCAGCAAAACAAAGAGGAACAGGACTTCCAAGGGTTAAATAATGCGAGAGATTACACAAACCAGGGTTGTATTCCCTGCAGTTTAGAAGGTTAAGGGACGGTTTGATCAAACTTTACGAGATATTAAAAGCCATTGATAGAAATAAGGACAAAGTATTTCTGCTGGAGTCATTGCCTGAGACAGGCCCTTTGGGAGTGAAGATGGAAGTACTCCTTTACATAGAAAGGATGGTAGAAGTTTGGAACTCTCTTCTGCAACTGGTAGGTTAGTGATCCAAGGTCAATTGTTAATTTTAAATCTGAGCTTAATAGATTTTTGTTAACCATAGGTATTTAAGGATATGGAGCAAAGCAGGGTATGTGACGTTAGATCATTGATCCACAATGATCTTAGTGAAGGGTTGAATAGGCTCAAGGGACGAAAGGGCTTACTCCTATTCCTATGAGATCAATGGAAACAAAAGCAGCTAGAGGCACAGTATTTAAAAATACAAGTGTGAAATTTAAGAGAAAGCACATAAGATGGTAGCTGCCATCTCCTGACCTGTGCACATTTTATTTGGTCATGGAACATCTGGAACCCTTTTCAGATTCAGATTCAACCAGAATGACATTATTTATATCGACATTTTCAGGTGTGCAAGCTGTCAGCATCACACATTAGAAAATATAACGTTCAGCAGATGCTAAGTCAGCTCAGTACTCGAAAACAGGAACCTTTGGAGCCTGATTAGTGGAGCACTTACAGACACTGAACATTACTGGCCCCACGGATAGTTGTCAAAATGCTTAAATTTAAATAGCACTATTAAACTAAGTCTATTTGGCTTGCAGCCTTTGCAAATGTTGAATAAAGCATGAAGTAAGCTGCAAGCTAAATATTTCATTGATACAAGAATTTCTATGCATCTGGTGTGTTCATAAATATTTGATCACTGGTATGCTTTGTATAGTGCTACCACTAGAGGGAAACAACATCAATAAGGCTAATATTATATTAAAATATTACATTAAATATTTATTATACTGTATTATGCAATGTGTGATTCCTCTATATGACAGTGAAATAAAGCCCAGTAGCATTTCAGTTCAAATCATTTTATTTGATCACAAGAGCCAGTTGTCATTGCTCAATCTGACACAATGCCTTCCAGTGGCAAAAAAGTAACATTATTCAGAAGGGGAAAGAAAGTCCAACAACAGAAGCTGCAGAAGTGGAGTATAACTTTCCAACTTCCCCTTCTCTAAACCTCCAGACCAAAAATGTCAGTGGCCATTTCTTAATACACAGACAACTCTTTCCAATTGACAGGACCTTTAAACGCATTCACAATTCCTGTTGGCATTCTTCTCCTGGAAGCACATACAAGTCATTAAGATATTGTTAATTTAGCAGAGCAACCAGATAGCTTCCCTCATGGCCACACTGATTACTGCGTGAGTATATTCTAATGCGGTACGCATTGGTGATATTACCAGTTCCTTGGGCACCTTTTGAGATTTGCAAGATTCAGTGAAAGCTATTTGTATCTCCTGCAGCTTTTCTTCAATAAAAGGGAGTAAGTAGCATGTTTTAATCCTTGTGTGTGGAAAGTTCCTATACTGCACAAAAATATTGGGAAATCATTGTGGAGCAGAACCCACTTGTTTCTCAATCTTTTCTCATTTCAATAATTTTGTATCATTTACCAGGAATAAATTTCAAGAATTGAGATGGCTTTGACAAAAATTACCTTAATTACCTGTGACAGGTGATGATTTCAGTCAGTGAAGACTGCCTGTCAACTTGAAGCATTAACACTTGCATATAAATTCCAACCACCAATACAAAGTACAACGATAGGTGAGTTGTAATTTATTTCACTGACCTTTATCCTGCCTCTCGTTGTCTATCTCTCTCACTCACAACTTATATTTTCACCTTTTTAATTTATTGAAAATTAAAGTAAACCAGCAAAAAAAAACACTCAAGTGTGCACTGGTACCAGCATTGTATTGATCAAAATTAAAATATTGTGTGCTGGAAATCTGGATGCTTATCAAGCTGAAACTTTAACTCAGTTTCTCTCCTGCTCTTGTAGCCACAGTATTTATGTGGCTGGTCCAGTTAGGTTTCTGGTCTATGGTTCTCCATAGGTTGTTGATGGTGGCAGATTTGATGATTTTAATAAAACCTAACGTCAAGAAGGTGGTTTGACTTTCTCTTGGGGCACGAGTGTTACTTAACACTTAGCCCAAGCCTGCATATTGCCCAGGTCAGCTATATGTGCATACTCTAATGCAGTCAGTAAAATATCAGTTCACCACTAATCTCTTCCTCCTATACCACAATCAATCATGTATCCAAAGTATAACCTTCCTTTTAATATTGCAACAGATTTTTTATTTTTTAGCACTCCTGATGCTTGCATATGTTCTTCAGGATTTCATGTAAATTAGAGTAATTGGGTGAAAATTTCCACAGGCATGCACCTAAAGACAAAAGCACTTCCCCAATATTGTACTAAAACTTAGAAGTGATCTCTCAAACTTCTGGAGTAAAACTCTACTCTGCAACTATATTGGGCCTAACATCCAGGCTCTGCAGCATCGGATTGGTGGGCCAGTGGGGGGGGGAGAGGGAGGGGAGGCAGGGGGGGGAGCTACCCCATACATGTACTGGGAAGGAATTCCTCCTAGAATTTTACAGGTAAACATTTGCAGGACAATTGCCTAAAAGGGCAAACTTCTTCTGGGCAACTGCGCTGAGAACCATCTGAAAATGAGATTGAAATGGCAAACTTTGGATGCTTCCAGCTGTGTTGTACCAATAGTTACCCAGAAAATGTCACAAAACTTGAACCTCTTCTAACTTGTGGTTAATTATTATAAAGATGCAGACCGACTACCAGGGGACTCCCCAACCGCACCCCCACCTATGGTATTTCCCACCCCCTCATCTCCATGGGATTCCTCCATCCATGGGTCCAACTCCCATCCCCGACTCACTTCAACCTGTGACTGGACTCCCAGCCTCACCACGACCTCCATCCACTACCTGACTTGTCCTGACTCCCCCTTCCCAAACCAATGGGCTCCTGACCCGACCCAACCACTCTCTGATATCAGAACACTCCTCCCTAATGCCCAAACCAACCCCCCCCCCACCGCCGATGTCCAGCACCCACCCCTCCACTCTCCCTCCCCCGCAATTCCCCCCAACATCAACCCGCAAACCCTCCAAATCTTATCCACTTAGCTTCTCCCTGGTCTTTCAATTTCAATCGAACATTTCAACTTATTTGGTTTACAGCAGCTAATGGTGTAAAGAAAGGAGCGTGTTCTCCTTCAATCCTACTCTGCTGGACTTTGGACCTCTATGACTGTTCTGCTGCCTTGATCTTGCCGGTCTGAGTCGGAAGGTCGGGTGAGACAAGCACGGAAGAAATTTGACACAGTAAATGGGCACGGAATGGCAATCCAACACTGATTGCCAATCTGAGGAAGTTAGGGCTCATTATGGCCTGGATATTGCGTCAATTGCAAAGTGATGGTCTCACTGATGACCTTGAGGAAAGCTGTCCGCTAGAGAACTCCATTGCCTGGATTGCACCTTTCTCCCAGAGTTCATTTAATTCCAGTGCCACCTATCGGGGTTCTCCAGTGCCCAGCAAGGTGAGGTCAGCAAGCAGGAGTAAGCAGTCACTCTCCTTTGAGGAATTCTGACCGGCAGCAAGCCAGCAAGTAAAAACATCATCGGTTAACCTTTAGATTTTTATCATTCTGCAGGAAGTGAAGTAAAGATTAGGATGCATGCCAGATTAAGGTACCATCTGAAATATCATAAATGTTTTTTTATAATACATTATTTTCAAAATGTATGGAATTTATCATAATGGAGAAATTTGATATTCCATAAATATAAAATTAGCATTTCAGAGCCAGAGGGATTATTCAGTAATAATTATGAATTTAATATGCTGTCAAAATCTCAATTACACCTCATTTAAGAAGGCATAACATTTCAAGGATTGCGTACAAGTTGTAGTTCATGTCAAATCAACTAATTTCTTCTAAATAGATCATAGAATTCCTACCGGGTAGGAGGAGGCCATTCAGTCTATTGAGTTAGCACAGACTCAGTAAAAGAGCCCCTTACCCAGGTTCATAAAGCAAGGTTCTGTCTGTCACCCTTCCTTAGTTTTTAAGGTATCCCTTCACTGGAATGCAATCAAATGCATTATCGTGGGGCTGGACTTTTGCAAATTCACTATTCCATGTTCCCTGTACTAGATTGATTCCTGGGATGAAAGCACCTCCAATGGGTAGAGATTGAGTAGAAGGTGTCTATATTCTCTGAATTTTAAAAGACTGAGAGGTAATCTTATTGAAACATAAAGGCCTAGGTCTTCAGGTGGACCACGTTTAAAAATGTGTCTTTACCATTTTTAATTTGGAGCCTTAGAACTTCCTGTCCTGATTGCATCTTGAATCCAGGAACAAGTTGAGTTGGAAGGCCCATTGATGATACACAGTTTCAGCAACACCACAGCCCCATTCACGTCATGAATTGAAGACAGGCCTCTTAATGTCAGCCTTCAGTGAATTTCACTGCTGTTAAATGGACCTGTTAACCCTGATGTTGCTCATCCCCTTCCTGACACTGCTCACAACACTCCTCACCACCCTCGATGCTCCTTACGCCCCTCTCAATACAGTTCACCTGCCCCACATTCCTGGGAGGATGGAGCAATGTCAGGAGGGAGTGGACTGTGTCAGGTGGGGTGTTGGAGGGGGGTGGACTGTTTTGTAAGGGGGGGAGATAGTTTCAGGAGGGGGTGAGCAATGCTGGGAGGAGGTGAGCAGTATGGGGATGGACAGATATTATTAAGGGTACAGGAGGAGTATGCAGTGTTGGTAGGAGGGTGAGCAATGTTGTGGGGAAGATGAGCATTATTGCACTGTGTGAGCAGCATCCGGAGAAGTGGGGAGTTGTGGTGGGAGGGAACAGCAGTGTTAGGTGTGGGGAGATGCTGGAATGCTTTGAGACTACTTTTGATTTAAAGGGCTGCACTCCCAGCAGACACTAATAAATCAAGTTATCAAACCAAAAAAGTATTGGGCAAACAACGTGTTTTCAGGTCCTGGGTGAATATCAGCAAGGAATCCCAAGGAGCATTTTCTGGTGAGGCAAATGTCTGGTGTTCTGTTGTAAATGAGAACAGAACACCATTTGTTCCCCATAGCATTTGATTCCATTGCGAACATAGAACATAGAACAGTACAGCACAGAACAGGCCCTTCAGCCCACGATGTTGTGCCGAGCTTTATCTGAAACCAAGATCAAGCTATCCCACTCCCTATCATCCTGGTGTGCTCCATATGCCTATCCAATAACCGCTTAAATGTTCCTAAAGTGTCTGACTCCACTATCACTGCAGGCAGTCCATTCCACACCCCAACCACTCTCTGCGCAAAGAACCTACCTCTGACATCCTTCCTATATCTCCCACCACGAACCCTATAGTTATGCCCCCTTGTAATAGCTCCATCCACCCGAGGAAATAGTCTTTGAACGTTCACTCTATCTATCCCCTTCATCATTTTATAAACCTCTATTAAGTCTCCCCTCAGCCTCCTCCTCTCCAGAGAGAACAGCCCTAGCTCCCTCAACATTTCCTCATAAGACCTACCCTCCAAACCAGGCAGCATCCTGGTAAATCTCCTCTGCACTCTTTCCAGCGCTTCCACATCCTTCTTATAGTGAGGTGACCAGAACTGCACACAATATTCCAAATGTGGTCTCACCAAGGTCCTGTACAGTTGCAGCATAACCCCACGGCTCTTAAACTCCAACCCCCTGTTAATAAAAGCTGCGAACTTCAATAGCAGCAAATATCTCAACATTCGCACTATAGGGATCAGAAGATCTGGGCCAAAAAATTCTTCGAGGGCTTGAAAGAATGGATGCTAAGAGCCTGTTTCCTTTGACTGGAGAGTAGAGGTCATTGTCTCAGGATAAGGGCATAGGAACAGAAGAGAAATTTCCTCACTCTTGTGAATCTTTGCAATTCTCTACCCCAAAGGGCCATGGATGTCAGTTGGTGAGTATATTCAAGATTGAGGCACTAAGGAAATCAAGGAATTTGGGGATCTAACGAGAAAGTGTAAATAATATTCAGCTGTAGTCCAACTGAATGGCGAAGTGGGCTCAAGGGACCTTATGGACTATTCTTGCCCCTGTTTATGTTCTATACCAATGTCCATTACCAGGCTCTCTCCCCCACCCTATTCCCATAACCCCACACATTTCTCATGGCTAATCCATCTATCCTATGCATCTTTGCATACTAAGGGGCATTTACCATGGCCAATTTACCTAACATGCACATCTTGGGACATTAAGGGGCAATTTTCCACGGCCAATCCACCTAACCTGTACATCTTTGCACACCAAGAGGCATTTTTTTCAAGCATCAAGTTTTTAGGTGTCCAGATCACCAACACCCTGTCCTGGTCCCCCATGCCCACACTATAGTTTAAAAAGCCCACCAACGTCTCTACTTTCCTCAGAAGACTAAGGAAATTTGACATGTCAGCTATGACTCTCGCCAACTTTTACAAATGCACCACAGAAAGCATTCTTTCTGGTTGTAACACAGCTTGGTATGGCTCATGCTCTGCCCAAGACCACAACAAACTACAAACAGTCGTGAATGTAGCCCAATCCATCACGCAAATCAGCCTCCCATCCATTGACTCTGTCTACACTTCCTGCTGCCTCGGAAAAGCAGCCAACATAATTAAGGACCTCACACACCCCAGACATTCTCTCTTCCACCTTCTTCTGTCATGAAAAAGATACAAAAGTCTGAGGTCACGTACTAACCGACTCAAGAACAGCTTCATTCCCTGCTGCCATCAGACTTTTGAATGGATCTACCTCACACTAAGTTGATCTTTCTCTACACTTTAGCTCTGACTGTAGCACTACATTCTGCACTCTCCTTTCCTTCTCTATGAACGGTATGCTTTGTCTGTATAGCGCACAAGAAACAGTACTTTTCACTGTCTACTGATACATGTGACAATAATAAATCAAATTTTCCATGGCCAATCCACCTAACTTACACATCTTTGGACACTCTTGGTCAGTCCAATTACTGGTGGAGGCTCCAATCGTGCCTTGTTCCATTCTATCCCTGAAGCAATGCCCCGCAGTGGGCAGCTCGCCAGCCCCCGTGCCCGGGTGGGCTGTGTGCTTAAACTGCTCCTTCCCCAGGCGGCAGATGCGGCTCTGCCCGCGGCGCCGCTCATTATTGAGGCGGTGAATCAGAGTCATTGTCATGGATTGCCGTCATCCCCCAGTGGCCAATGCCTTCAGGCATTGCTGTTTCCCTGTTACAGGGAGCTGTGGCCGCGCTGCTTCCCTGTTTACCTCAGACGCCCATTTCAAGTAGCACCACAGGCTCGCCCTCCCCTTCTCGCCATGGAGGTCGATCAGATGCCGATCACCGATCCTTTCCACTACTACAAAGAAAGGGAAGGGCACGACATCCTGCGCCCTACCTTTCAGTCCAGTGAGCAGATCACTCCAATGCAGTTCCAGCGCGCCACTGTATCTGCCGGCAGGTGAGAGACATGTCTGCACAGGGACATTGGAGATCAATGAAAGAAAGTGTAAAGAAACATATTTTTCTCCAAACTAATTACTAATATTACAATAGTTATATCTAGAAATGACATCTGCATAATAACTTGCATTTATATAGCACCTTTCTCATACAAAAACTCCACGGATTGGAGTGGGGGCAGTCAGCCTAGTCTGGAGAGGTGGGAAATAATCCAAAGCTTGGTGCAAAGATTTTTACAGGTGGGAGAGATGGAGAGGAGGAAAAGCTCGGGGGGTTGCAAAGAGTAGAGTTTAGGTGGCTGAAGGATGTGTTACTGAAAGAAGAGTTGAATGGGGAGTTGCAATGGGTATAAGGCTGAAATAATCGGCAGAGGTATGGTGAGTTGAGGCCCTGAATGGATTGTAAATGAACATCTAGATTTTAAATGCAATTCTTTTGAGGCATGCTGGTGGTGTGATGGTGAAAAGCAAACATGGCAACGTGTGGGAAGTGAAGTATTTGCATAGATTGCGCAGTATATATAGCACAGAAACATGTCATTTGGCTCAACCACTCCATGGTGGCGTTAATACTTCATTCAAGCCTCCTCCCCTCCTTTCTTTTTAAACTCTACCAACACAACCCTCTGTTTTCTTCTCTCTAAGATTCTCTAGCATTTGTACTATTCACTACTCCTTGTAGTAGCAAGTTCTATATTCTCATTATTCTCTGGGTTAAGATTTTGTTTTTCTGAATTCCCTATTAGATTTTTTTGCTAACCTCTAGTTTTGCTCTTCCATAAAAGTAGAAACATTAGCTGTCAGGGGCACCTGCCCACCGCTGGAAAGTCAAGGGCAAGCCTGCCTACACCTGCTCTGGAAGCCATGATGGAACCTTACATTGTTCAGGCAATCAGTTGCCTGAAGTTGTGACTTCCACACCTCCCAGCTCCAGCCCCACCAAGTAAGGAAGCCTCACACCCAAGAGCTGGCAGCCAATCAGAGGGCCAGAAGCTTTTCAGGGTCAACAGCACAATTGGAGCAGTGCTGGGCCTGCATTATAGCCACACAAACATAGAGAATAGGTATGGAGTAGACCATTTGGCCCTTCGAGCATGCACCATCATTCAATATGATCATGGTACCCCACTCCTGCTTTCTCTCCATACTCCTTGATCCCTTTAGCCACAAGGGCCACGTCCAGCTCCCTCTTGAACATATCTAACAAACTCATCTAACGAATCCATCATTAAAGAAGAAATAGCAGGCCATCTGGATAAGAATGGTTCGATTAAGCAGACGCAGCATGGATTCATGAGGGGAAAGTCGTGCTTGATGAACTTGTTGGATTTTTATGAAGATGTGACTAGTGCGGTTGACAGAGGGGAACCGGTGGATGCGGTGTTTTTGGATTTCCAACAGGCGTTTGATAAGGTGCCTCACAAAAGGTTGCTGAAGAATATTGGGTCACACGGAGTTGGGGTAGGGTGTTAGCGTGGATTGGGGATTGGCTATCTGACAGGAAGCAGAGAGTCAGAATAAATGGGTGCTTTTCTGGTTGGCAGATGGTAACTAGTGGCGTGCCGCAGGGATCGGTACTGGGCCCTCAACTATTTACCATTTATATAGACGATCTGGAGGAGGGGACTGAGTGTAGGGTAACAAAGTTTGCAGACGACACAAAGATAAGTGGAAAAGTGAATCGTGTGGAGGGCATAGAAGGTCTGCAGAGAGATTTGGACAGGCTGAGTGAGTGGGCGAGGATCTGGCAGATGGAGTATAACGTTAACAAATGCGAGGTTATTCACTTTGGAAGAAATAATAGCAAATTGGATTATTATCTAAATGGAAAGAAATTACAACATGCTGCTGTGCAGAGGGACCTGGGGGTCCTTGTGAATGAGACGCAAAACCCAGTCTGCAGGTGCAACAGGTGATCAAGAAGGCAAATGGGATGTTGGCCTATATCGCAAGGGGGATAGAATATAAAAGCAGCGATGTCTTGCTGCATCTGTACAGGGCATTGGTGAGGCCGCAGCTGGAATACTGTGTGCAGTATTGGTCCCCTTATTTGCGGAAGGATATATTGGCCTTGGAGGGAGTGCAGAGAAGGTTCGCCAGGTTGATACCAGAGATGAGGGGTATTGATTATGAGGAGAGACTGAGCAGATTGGGTTTGTATTCATTGGAATTTAGAAGGCTGAGGGGGGATCTTATAGAGACCTATCAGATAATGAAGGGGCTGGATAGGGTAGAGGTGGAGAGATTCTTTCCACTTAGAAAGGAAACTAGAACTAGAGGGCATAGCCTCAAAATAAAGGGGGGTCAGTTTAGGACAGAGTTGAGGAGGAACCTCTTTTCTCAGAGGGTGGTGAATCTCTGGAATTCTCTGCCCACTGAAGTGGTGGAGGCTACTTCGTTGAATATGTTTAAATCACGGATAGATGGATTCCTGATCGGTAAGGAAATTAGGGGTTATAGGGATCAGGCGGGTAAGTGGAACTGATCCACTTCAGATCAGCCATGATCTTATTGAATGGCGGGGCAGGCTCAAGGGACTAGATGGCCTACTCCTGCTCCTATTTCTTATGTTCTTATGTTCTTATGAACTGGCCCCAACAGCTTTCTACGGTAGAGAATTCCACAGGTTTACAACTCTGAGTGAAGAGGTTCTTCCTCATCTCAGTCCTGAATAGCTTACCCCTTATTCTTAGACTGTGACTCCTAATTCTGCACTTCCCCAATATCGGGAACATTTTTCCCACATCATAGAACATAGAACATTACAGCGTAGTACAGGCCCTTCGGCCCTCGATGTTGCGCCGACCAGTGGAACCAATCTAAAGCCCCTCTAATCTACACTATTCCAATATCATCCATATGTTTATCTAATAACCATTTGAATGCTCTTAATGTTGATGAGTCCACTACTGCTGCAGGCAGGGCATTCCACGCCCTTACTACTCTCTGAGTAAAGAGCCTACCTCTAACTTCTGTCCTATATCTCTCACCCCTCAATTTAAAGCTATGTCCCCTCGTGCTAGCCATCACCATCCGAGGAAAAAGGCTCTCACTATCCACCCTATCTAATCCTCTGATCATCTTGTATGCCTCTATTAAGTCACCTCTTAACCTTCTTCTCTCTAACGAAAACAACCTCAAGCCCCTCAGCCTTTCCTCATACGATTTTCCCACCATACCAGGCAATATGCTGGTAAATCACCTCTGCACCCTTTCCAACACTTCCACATCTTTCCTATAATACAGCGACCAGAACTGTACGCAATACTCCAAATGCGGCCGCACCAGAGTTTTGTACAGTTGCAGCATGACCTCCTGGCTCCAAAACTCAATCCCTCTACCAATAAAAGCTAATACACCGTACGCCTTCTTAACAACCCTATCAACCTGGGTGCCAACTTTCAGGGATCTATGCACATGGACACCCAGATCCCTCTGTTTATCCACACTACCAAGTATCTTACCATTAGCCCAGTACTCTGTATTCCTGTTACTCCTTCCAAAGTGAATCACCTCACACTTTTCCGCATTAAACTCCATTTGCCACCTCTCAGCCCAGCTCTGCAGCTTATCTATGTCCCTCTGTAACCTGCCACTTCCCTCCACACTGTCTACAACTCTGCCGACTTTAGTTCTACTGTATCCCAGACTGACAGCTGTCAGGAGGCTTAGAGGTAAGTGGGGTCAGGGATCATCAGGGCCAATCAGGCAAGCCCCACAGACCCATCCACTGCTGGTAAAATACCAGTAGTGGTAGGAACAAGCCCGTAAGTGGCTGTTAATTGGCTACTGAATGGTTTCAATTGGCCTAATGTGATTGTTACGGTATACCCATCAGCTGGGGTGTTTTGTAGGGTTGCGAAGGATATGTAGGTGACTGTTGACGTTGATCTGTGGCTTGAGTATTCTGCTGAAAATAGGACAGGATACTGCAGACGATTGAGTTTTGGATGAGTTGCTGGCTCAGGTTCAGGATTTTCTGTCCTTGCATTTTCAATCTGCCTCTGATATGTGCTTGAGGAGAAGGCTGTTCCATACTTTATTTGCTTGTGCCAAGTACAACTTCTCCCAGGATTTCCTGAGTCAATATCAAATTTCCTAAGTGGAGTCTTTAGAGTATCCTTTTATCCCTTTCTTTGACATCCAAGACAGGGCACCCCAGATTCAAGCTCTGTATGGATGATTTGCTTTGGTAAGTGAGCATCAGGCATTCTGGCTACTTGACCAACGCAACTCAATTGTGACTAACTTAATATGATGTGGATACCAGCTCAGGTGAACATCTCAATGTCTGCTCTTTGAAGGTAAAAACGAAAGCAGAAAGTAAGGATTATATGTTTAAAGAAATTACCAATATTTAGAATTAGAAGGAACGGAACCTGAAATTGGTGTACCACAGCTAAAGTTAGCTAGAATTCAATTGCAAAGGAAGCAACTCGAAATAGGAAAAGAATAAGAAATGAAGAGATAGAAAGAGATAGAGAAAAGCAGAAACTTGAAAAATAAATGAAAAAACTTGAAAGAGCAAAATAAATGGAAATGAAAATGCTCAAGTTAGGAAAGGAAGAAAAAGAAAATGGAAATGTGAAAGATCAAGCTCAAAGTTCAAAGAGAAAGAAATCAGACAGCATAAACTGGCTAGAGAAAAGCTTAAGGTACAGAGCAAAACATCAGCTAGTAGCTCGGATGAGGAAAGTCTTTGCTTCATGCCAAAATTTACAGAAGATGGAGCTAAAAAATATTTCACCTCGTCTGAAAAAATAGTTGCAAAGTTTGAGTGGCCAATAAAGTCCTTAATGTTACAAAGTGTGCTAATGGATACAGCTGTGAATGTGTAGATTAGTTTGTCAGAAAAGCAATCTGCAGACTGTGAAGTGGTTAATAGGGCAATACTCAGTGCTAATGAACTTCTCCCTGATAAAATTTAGGACCATAATGAAAAATTCAAGTCAGATATTTGCTGAATTTGCAAGGGAAAAGGAAATGCTGTGGGATCAATGGTTTCGCTCATTAAAGTTGGGCTTTGATTAACATGATGGAAATTATGAAAATGGAAGAATACTGAAGTAGCAATCCAGTAACCATTAAGATTAATTTAGATGAACTCAAGTATCAAAAATCCGAGAGACGACAGTTTTGGTTGATACCTATGATATTTCACAGAGGCTGTTTGTTACACGTGGGGAAATGACCATATTTGGAGGAATAGGAAGTCTGGTGATGGAACATGTGCTAGTTCTAGGGAACAGACAGAAATACCACAAAATAATAAAGGAGATTGTCGAGAATGAAAAGTAATGAAAATAAAATTGTGTGCTTCCATTGTAATAAAACAAGACATACTCAAGTTAATCTCTAAAAAGTAATTGGAAAATCTATTGCAGAAATAGAGACACCTAAAGAATCTTAAAAACTAATTTAGAGAAGGGGACAAGTGACAAAACAGTAGCCATAGTTAAAGTGCAATGCAAAGGCTCAGAATCTACCACAGAGGAAGAGACAATCCCTCAGACTGATCAAATAAATTCAGAAGAACAAATTACGGAAGAGTTTAACAGTTTTGCTTATAGAATCATAGAAACCCTACAGTGCAGAAAGAGGCCATTTGGCCCATCGAGTCTACACCGACCACAATCCCACCCAGGCCCTATCCCCATATCCCTACATATTTACCCGCTAATCCCTCTAACCTACGCATCTCAAGACACTAAGGGGCAACTTTAGCACAGCCAATCAACCTAACCCGCACATCTTTGGACTGTGGGAGGAAAGCGGAGCACCCGGAGGAAACCCACGCAGACACGAGGAGAATGTGCAAACTCCACACAGACAGTGACCCAAGCCGGGAATCGAACCCAGGTCCCTGGAGCTGTGAAGCAGCAGTGCTAACCACTGTGCTACCGTGCCGAGGAGAGGTATTCCCTTATTCCCTTATTCTTCTAATCAAGGAGGTAAACCAATAAAGATATCGAGGACACTGGAGCCAGTCAGTCATTTATGCCGGCTAATTATATAATTTGTCTTCCAGAGGGGTTAGTGAAGGAACAAATACTAATTAGAGAGAATGATATAATAGACTAGTTCTATTATACAGAGTTGGATTAAAGAGTAATTTAGTAAATGGAATTATTACAGTGAGTTGTTCCTAGTCTACCGATGGAAAAGACAAATTGTTGGGGGGAGCTGGTGGGGTAATGATTTGGCGAGTGGAGTCAGTAACATGGCACTGACAGTATTGCAGCAGGCACTTGTTCATGCAGATCTTACAAAACTCGTAAAATTTACTGTGGCCAAACATGAGAAGCTTATGATGATAACGAGCAATTGAAGGAAGACCTGATAAGTGTAGAGAAGCATATTATATGAGTTTGCTAATTGAAAATAAGAATGGATGAATACAATTGAGCTTCGGTTACAGGAGGTAAAACACTTGAATGAAGACTTAAAATATCTAAATGATAAACTTGTAGAGCCAAATTAAACAAAGATAGATCTTCACTTAAACTTGATGAACTACAAGCAGTAGAAGGATGGCCTGAGGTCAACAGCTACTAATTTTTGCAATTTTGTATTTTTGCATTTTATTTCTGCTTTGCTCTTGCTTTAACCTATATTGAATATTTAAATGTATTTCGTATTGAATCTTCCTTTGTCGACGTTAATTTAAACTTGGGTGTGATTGTGCTTTGATTATTGATCAATTATATAATCAGTAATTTTGTTAACTGCAGATATGGACTTTTCCCCAAGGATTTTTCTTTCACGTCATATTCACAGCTGCTGTTTTGGCTGAACATTGTAGATGCAGCAACGTTGAAAAAAAAGTTATATATTCTTCCCCATTGTTTTAAAAAGAGGAACTGTCCTCCCTATATTTACCCCAGTGACCTTTGGACTACAAGCTAGGACAATGAGAAACCTTACATGGGGTGGTCAACTAGTATGGTCATCAGGAGATGGACTTTGATTGATGGATATAACGGACAGAATTTTCCAGCTGTGCTCAACCCAAGACCGGAAAATCCCACCGGAGGTCAACGGACCTTTGTACGGTCTGTGTTCCACCTGCTACGATTCCTGTGGAGGGTGGGATGGGAAATTCTGCCCAACACCTAATTGATGGCACATGAGAAGACACCATTAAAGGTGCATAAATAACATGGAGGTTGCAAAGTCTGCATGGCCTTGCAGAGCTGGTGAGGACAATTGATAAGGACTGTGACTTGTTTTGTGAATTTGTGTATCAGGCCTTGAAAGGCTGGAATGCAGCCAGAAATTTGGCTTAGAGAGACTTTGCTTCCAGGACTCTCTGCTGCAGTCGAGTGGAATAGACAGTCACTGAAAACTACAGGAGGAAGGGCTAGCAACAGAGTGACTGACCATAGTGCCCATCCATTGTATGGTTATTCGGGATTTGGTGATGTATGGTCCCTGTCACGGAACAGACAAATTTGGGGTTCTCCATTTTTGGGAGCTGTCTTGAACAGACCAATTCAGGGTTAACTATTGTAATATAGTGTATATCTGTAATGTAGTGTATATCTGTAATAAAGTATATATCTGTAATATAGTGTATATCTGTAATATAGTGTATATCTATAATATAGTGTATATCTGTAATAAAGTATATATCTGTAATATAGTATATATCTGTAATATAGTGTATATCTATAATATAGTGTATATCTGTAATATAGTGTATATCTGTAATATAGTATATATCTGTAATATAGTGTATATCTGTAATATAGTGTAAATCTGTAATATAGTGTATATCTATAATATAGTGTATATCTAATATAGTGTATATCTAATATAGTGTATATCTAATATAGTGTATATCTGTAATATAGTATGCAAGTAGAATTGGCTTTCTTTTCTTTAGATATATAAAGTGCTTCCTCATTTTAATAAAATTACATTTCTTTTTACTTATTTCTTTCTATATTAATTATAATTTTATATATATTATCATTATTTAACATTCAATAAAATTGTTGTTCAGCACATTCCTTGGCATTGTCACTCATTTCTGTTAAATCCAGAATGCGACAATGAATCTAAGTGAGAGTCTGAAGGGTCTCTCGCACCCCTTATCGAAGGCTCTATCAATCATCATGAAAAATGCCTTGAACAGGAAAAGAATTGCTGGTAAATCGGAACAGCTTGTTGAATGCAGAATTAAAAACCAAAACTGATTAACTGTTAGAAGTCCATCACGAAAAGAGGAATAAGAATTCCAACACAACTTGGAGAACTAAACTAATGCAGTGTGTTATATGGAAGAGCAGATCCAGAATTTAAAAGCAGACAGGGAAAATTTTAAGAAATGGATTGAGGATCTAAGGAGTGAATTGGAAAATTCTAAGGAGCAGGCAGTAACCATGGAAGAAAGATTCAGAAATAAACTGAATGCCCATGTGAAGTTGTGAAGCTTGTTTAAGGGTTCTGTAAATGTCTCTGAAACAAAGAGAACTGAACTGACCAGAGCAGTTGCTGAGCTGAATAAAAAGATTAACAAGCTTGGGAAAGTATTGGAAAAGAGAGTAAAAACATATGTGGATAAAATTGTGAAAGAATTGAAAATGAAGGTTCCATTTTAGAAATGCCAAGGGGGAAGATATGATCATGTTCAGACAACTGTAGCGTACATCTTGGATAAAATAGAAACTGAGTAAAGAGAGGAAAAGTCCCTCAGTGCAAATTTATTCATCTGGTGTTGTCAAAGTGATGAAAAAAGAAAATCGGTTATGGAAGAAATGCGTGAGGAAGATAATTCTGAAGTTAGTGCCAATCAGACTTGCATGGTGTCTGTCACAACCGTAAAGGACCCCATTGACGGAATAGTTCCATTCACAAGGTACACGTGTTCTTCTACATTAAGTTGAGAAACCCATGAAAATCTTATTGTTTCACATAACATGACTATGATGCATCCACGTCTGAAGAGGGGAAGGCCACCGAAGTATCAGTTTACAGTCAGACCATCAAGATGATAAAAGCAAATTACTGCGGATGCTGGAATCTGAAAAACAGAAAATGCTGGAAAATCTCAGCGGACCTGACAGCATCTGTGGGGAGAGAATAGAGCCAATGTTTCGAGTCGAGATGACCCTTCATCAGAACTCTCTAATGAAGGGAACTCTTGACTCTATTCTCTCTATTCTCTCCCCACAGAACCCATCAAGATGAAAACCCTGGTACAAAATATAAATACCTTGTGAAAGAAAACATCCTCACCACATTTGGTCAACCATGAAAAGAGTATGGTCAAAAACCGTGTAACTGGTGGTGTTCTATTCAGAAAGGGTGTAAGAGAAAAGGAAAATTGTGAATTATGAGAATTCTATGATGTTTTAATTTGGCTAACCTTGCTTCCTACATGTATTGACTTTTGTTTTGATTAAACCTTTGGAAATTGTATAATGCAACATAAGTAGTTGTGAAACAAAAGGAAAAGTTTATCTGTGTGGTATGTAATAAACGATTTGGTGGAGGTTTATGTTCTTGTAAGGAAAGTGTAAAGCCATTGTAAAGAAACTTTCATTGTCATTTAAGCTTTTTTTCTTCCAAGGGAAAAGATGTGATAAAACTCAAATACTTAACCTGAAGACAGAGGTTGCGAACTCCAGTTCCCGATGAGCCTTGGGTCTTTTGCTCATGCAAAGGAAATGGCTGCACACATGCAGTTCATTTACTTTTTTCTTCTTCAGGCTGGGAAGCAGTCTTGCACACCTGTACAGAAAGCAAGGAAGGGCGAACAACTTGAAAGGCAGGTCAGAATTTGATACAGAGTGCCCTTACCAAATAAGTGTCCCAGGGAGCAGGACACTGGAGGAGGACAGGGAACACGTCCCAAAACAGTGAAGGTGATGGGAAGAGGTTCCAAAAGGAAGTTCCAGGTAAGGGACAAAGACAGAGATTAGGAATAGGTCGCTTACAGTTAAGCTAAATTAAAGGAACAGAGAAATTGGCTCCGAGTTATCGAAAGAGCTCCAGTGAGCAAACTTGAATTGAAGTGGGCTCAAAAGAAGCCCTGAAGATCTGAGAAGGCAGCAGAAGGTTGGTGACCCCCATGCTGCAGACCACTGGGGCAAAATTCCCCCTTTGAAGCAGTAGTGTTCAACTTGGCCTGGCCGATGACCTAATATTGTGCTTGGAAGTTGACACTTGAGTGTACTTGTACATCCAGGGAAAAGGAATCTCTGAAGGTGAGATTGAAATTCTGTGAAGGGGGTCATTGTTGAAACCACCTGAATGGGAGCAACATTTGGAAAAAAATTCCAAGGTGGGATCTTTAACTTTTGAGATTGGAAACCCTTGTGAGAAAGACAATGTTTCAGTGAGATTGATTAATTCATGCTGTGACAAATATCGTTGTGTATTGTTAAGAAATCCGTGGAATCTACTTTGGTTGCACCAGTCATTTATTGTAGAGTGTTCAATGTGTGTCAGAGAGAGATGCCAGGGATTTTTAGCTCTTTGAGGAAAAAAAATACAAGGCGACTGGGACAGTTGTTAACTAAATAATCAATTATTTTTAACAAAGGTGCTACTCCAAGACTGAGTTTAGGAAACTCATTTGTTTGCTCTCCGGTTGAAGAAATGATGGACAGATTTTCCAGTTATTCCCGCTGGCAGGATCTTCTGGTCCTGCCAAAGTCAACTCCCCACAGCGGGTTCCCCAGTAGCATGGCAGACGATCCATGCAAAACTTTGACAGAACAAGAAGATTCCACCAGCAGCTAATGGCTCGCTGCATCCACCAAGAGAAAACCAGACCCAAGGAGGCCGGAAAATCCCAAAATGAGTTTAGAGTGTGGTTTTTAGATGTCTTGGGGAAAGATACAAGTTGGATGGGAAGCATCAAGTGAATGCTTAGGAATTTACTGAAAGGAAACTGTTTGCAACTGTATCACTCCTAAGCAAGAAGCCTTTGTCTCAAGCTAGTGGCAATTTTCACTGGTTTATGTGTCTGTAAAGATATTGCTGGTGTAAAGTAATAATGGAAATTTGACTCCTCTACTTATCTTTGTATTGAGATATTTCCAATATTTTTTGTCTGGCGTAATATAGTTAATTTTTCTTATTTGAATAAATATTTTATTCTCTATATTAAAAGTTCGTCAGGCAATTGTGAATTTGTTCAATAACTTACCTCTATGGTTTCTTGTCCCGTATTAACATTAGTGTTAGAGTTAGTCAGCTGTACAGATAACTGTTTCATGTTCTGGTTCTGTAGTCAGTGGCTATCCTAGAAATAGAAGCCTCTGTACATGCTAATCCTGTACCAATGTGAAGTGTGTCCATCTCTGAATGTAGTTATGTGAATACTGCCAAATGAGTACAGGAACTGCTGGTGCACTTCCACATGTCTGGCATAATTTTGCTTGTTCTCCTGAAAAATATACTGATACAAGAAGACTCCCATTGAGAAACTCAAACTTTGCATTAATGCTGGGGCACAAAAAAAGAGAAGCCTCAGAACAATTGCCACAAGTGTAGTATAAAAGGTTAACAGAAGGGAACTGCTAATGTGTCACATGATGCCATCAGTCAATCATGTTTTAGACTCTTGAGAGAGTTGGCACACCGTGCTCAGGGGCAACGTGCCTACTCTAACCTGTTTAGATGTATTACTAATAAACAAGTGTTTAGCAGATACCAGCGTATGACTATAGACTGCCTAAAGTTCTCCGACAATAAGGACCACCTCAGGACAACAGGGATTCTTGAGCACTGAAATAAAAGGGAAAAAATATATGGGATTGAATTGACCTTAAAACTGTTGAATAGATTTTCTTACAGTGACCTTTCAATGAACTAGCGTGTACGTTTGGCCCAGGCCGTCAATTAATCGTGGGTGTAATTTTGATTATGCATGAAGTATACTCAAAGGCGGTGAAATTGTGTGCAAAATCTTTGTTTAACTATTTAAATGAAGCTATCACCTGTTCCAAGTGATTATTTCCTGCCCTCAGTTTTCTCTCCTGAAAATGTGTCATTCCCACACTTGTAATCTGGTTTCTCCGAGTTACAGCTGTAAATAGAGTTACCTAATTGAACTTTGTATTTGATTGGAATTCAAAATTTATCTGAACCAATCCAATATAAAAAGAATTGCCAGTTGACACAATGATCTCCCTGCTTCACAAACTTGCAGTGGATTGCTCACTTCACACATTCTCCATTGTAACATTCACCCCACACGCGCATGCACTTGCCTTTTTAGATCTCCAAAAGCATTCCACCCAAAAGCCAGAAGCAAACAAGCCCTGTTTCTCAACTATTGTTTAAATTGGGTTTGAGATACTCATGGTGTTAAATGTTTTGGTTTGCTTTTGTAGCCTAGTAACCTGCAGGGGAGGTTATGAATCATGAAGCAGTACTATAGAGTTTACCATAGCTGTTGTGCTACTGTACCATTCTACTATTGCACAAATTAAAGAGTCAATCACCTGAAGACTGAATGAATTCAAGTCTGCATAGATGAAAGTAAAGATCCATTGGTAGCTTTGTTGTGAACATCAGGATTAATATCAAAACATTAAAAATTGAAATACAGAAAAAATTATGAATCCTCTGACATTGTCTATATTTGAATCAATTATGTTGTCCATATTTATTTAACAACACATGCATCAGCTCTTACAGAACATAACTGTTACACTTACACCCAGAACCATGCAACAAAAACACAAATTAATTAATTATGAATTTGCATTCCTGATGAGTTATATCACACTCACTACCCTCTCCACCCCCACTCCCTCCAAACCCGGCACCACCCTCCATTTACCCACAGAGTATACATCGAGATTTAAGTATGGAACTCCCCATACACCAATGAGATATTCAATTGATCTCATTGCTTGAATTTCTGCTCCGTTCTCCAAGTGAGTGAAGTTGCCCATCGGGAATTTGTAAGATTACATCTACAGCTGTTGCAAATTGTTTCAGAGTCTTGACGTCAGTACCATGTTTCTGTGGCTTTATCCTCTTTTTCCCCCCTTCCTGTTACTTGTCCTCTTTATTTTTCTGTATATGTGGAAGGACCAGGTATACTGAATATACTGAACCAACTGTTTTGGTTTCCATCTGTCTTTTCCTCTAGTTGTATATAGAAAAATGATCAAGCTGTACTCTACCAGTTTTGGGGGTGTGTTGTGTTATTTGTAAAAATAGAAGAACTCTATCAAAAATATATTTAAAAAACATGAAACCAGCTAATACTTCACAAAAATGTGACTATATTTTGCTGCCATGAAAAGGAAGGTGAAATCTGAGGGGGTGATTGTGACCTTGTGCTCCCAGTGCAGAGATTTAACGTGACAAAGAGTTGAAGAACAAGTCAGCATGTGCATGGAACAATCTGAGAGCATCAAGGCCCAATAATTTCAACCTCTTATCACAATGCCAGTGTCGTAATTCAGCCAAATGCCAGTTTCCTGCCACCAAACACCCTTTATTGTGCTCCAAAGAGAAGGGCCGCAGCCATGACTCACAGCTCGACAGTCTACATCTCGGGACCCACAGCACCAATCCGGGTTCAGCAACAGGTTTCTCATTGGGCGAGCCTCCACTTACTCAATAAGGAAGCTCATAGTACACAAAGTCCACAGGGAGATCTATCAATGATCCCCTGTGGCTTTCTTGGCCATCTTAATGGCCCTCCCCGCTAACATCTGTATCTCTCCCTGCACTCCCACCGTAAGAACGTCTTTTCCACTGCTTCGCAGTCAGCCTGAGGTCCATCGAAAGCAGGGCTGAGTCAGGCAATGTAAACCAAATAGGGGACCTTCATTTCCAAAGGAGTGTTGTAGGGTTACCAATGCAGGTTCCGTTTCAGCTCAAAGGCCCACTTCTTCAGCCTCCATCCCCGAGGCCATACCTTCACTATCTGGAGACTAATGCAGAGTCGGCTTTGAGCTGAAGGCTGACATTGGCAGCTGCCATCTTCATATCCCATACTGAGGCCTGGTGGGTTATGGCGTTCCTGGCTCTTGAGATGGTACAAATGTTTCTTCAAGTGTTATCCTGAACTTTAATCTTATAAGATACTTGTCCTGTTTTCTCCATAATGTTTCTTCAAGGTTTTACCCTGGACTTGAATCTTGTAAGATATTTGTCCCATTTTCCAAGCGGAGGCGATAGGGGAGATTGCCTTGTCCTCTTTGAAAAGACCCAATATAGGTTTATGGTCGGTAACTATAAAAAAATCTACCATAGACATATTGATGGAACCTTTTCACTCCAAATATGACCACCAGTCCTTCTTTCTCAATCTGAGAATACCTTCTCTCCAAGTGAGGCATATGTGATGGGCTTCTCTGTTCAGTCTTTCCAGCAATGTGATAGCTCCAGCCCTGAATGGGGAAAGCCACAAGTCATTGGAAGTTCTTCCTTATGGTCGAAATGGACCATCCCCAAAATGTTTCATAAAGTTTTTTAAAGTTTATTTATTAGTGTCACAAGTCGGCTTACATTAACACTGCAATGAAGTTACTGTGAAAATCCCATAGTCGCCACACTCCAGTACCTGTTCGGCTACATGGAGGGAGAATTTAGCATGGCCACTGCGCCTAACCAGCATGTCCTTCGGACTGTGGGGGGAAACCCATGCAGATACGGGGAGAACGTGCAGACCCCGCACAGACAGTGACCCACACCGACTTGTGACACGAATAGATAAACTTAAACAAAAACTTACATTTAACTTAAACTTAAGGGTTACCAATGAGGATTCCTCCTCTGATTCCATTTCAACTCGAAGACGCACTTCTTCAATCTTCATCTCCAAGTCCATACCTTCACTATCTGGAGGGACTAATGTGGAGTCAGCTTTGAGCTGAAGGCTGACACTGGCAGCTGCCATCTTCATAACTGGTAGTATGGCCTGTTTGGGTAGTATGGCCTCCCTGGCTCTGAGATGGTTCAAGTGTTTCTTCAAGGTTTTACCCTGGACTTGAATCTTGTAAGATATTTGTCCCATTTTCCAAGCGGAGGCGATAGGGGAGATTGCCTTGTCCTCTTTGAAAAGACCCAATATAGGTTTATGGTCGGTAACTATAAAAAAATCTACCATAGACATATTGATGGAACCTTTTCACTCCAAATATGACCACCAGTCCTTCTTTCTCAATCTGAGAATACCTTCTCTCCAAGTGAGGCATATGTGATGGGCTTCTCTGTTCAGTCTTTCCAGCAATGTGATAGCTCCAGCCCTGAATGGGGAAAGCCACAAGTCATTGGAAGTTCTTCCTTATGGTCGAAATGGGCCAGTGAGCTAGATGATAATAACCAATGTTTAACTTTAGAAAAAGCCTCTGCCTGCGCAGCTTCCCAGGACTAACTCTGGTATTTTCGTAGCAGGGCGTGTAAGGAGGCCAGCATGGGAGCCAAATTCAGGATAGATTTTCCATAATAATTGACTAATCCTAGGAAGGATTTTGACTCCATGGTTTTCCTTGGAGTTGGTGCTTCCTTGATGGCCTTTACCTTGTTCTCTACTGGATGTAACCCCCTGCCATCTACTCGGTAGCCTAAGTAGGTTACTTCAGCCACTTGTAAAACGCATATCTCACTCTTCAAGCAAACTCCTGCTCTGGAAAATCTCTGCAAAACCTCTTCGAGTTCCAAAGCCCCTGTGACCAAGATGTCATCTAGGTTTACTGCCACCTTGGATAGCCCTTGAATGATGTTCTCCATAACTCTTTGGAAAATGGCATACGCTGACAAGACCTCAAAGGGCAAATGGGTATACTCATAGAGTCCCTTATGTATGTTGATCGTCATATATTTCTGGGAGGGCTTGTCCAATTCAAGCTGAAGATAGGCATAGCTCATGTCCAACTTGGAGAATATCTTGCCGCCTGTTAAATTTGCATACAAATCTTCAATTTGAGGCATGAGGTTACTATTGAGTTTGGAGATCTTATTGATCTTTAGTTTATAATCCCCATAAAGGCGAGCTGATTTGTCAAGGTTAAGAATGGGCACAGCCCATTCTGCAAATAAAGTGAAGTAAAATTTATTTATTAGTCACAAGTAGCCTTATGTTAATGAAGTTACTGTGAAAATCCCCTAGTCGCCACACTCCAGCGCCTGTTCGGGTACACTGAGAGAGAATTTGGCATGACCATTTCACCTAACCTAAATTGCACAGTCCTAATCATACCCAACTTTCAAGGCACCTTACTTCATTTTCCACCTTGTCCAGCATGGAGTATCAACTGGTCTTGCTCTGAAATACCCAGGTGTAGCGCCAGGGTCAACGTAGATCTTGGCTTTGGCTCCTTTCTTCTTCCCCAGGCCCTCTTGGAAAACTACAGGGTATCTACTAATAACTTAGACAGTCCCCCATGCTTAGCCTGAAGATCTCCAACCATTTGAGCTGGATCTGCTGAAGCCAATCTCTCCCCATAAGGCTTGGCCCATGCCCCTGTACAACAATGAGTGAGAGATGAGCTGATTGTTGCCTACAGTTACTGGGGCCATTGTGGCGCCTTTTATTTGTAAAGGTTCCCCCGTGTAGGTGGCCTTCGTATCTTCCAATCTCAGGAGTTGGATGCCAGATTGGAAGTACTTATATGTCTGTTCACCGATAACGGAGACTGCAGCTCCCATGTCCACATCCATTTTCAAAGGATGGCCATTCACCAGTAATTCTACCATTATAGGGGCAGCTTTTGTTGTGATGATGCAATTCAGTTGTAATGTCCCTGCCTCTGGAAGAGGGGATACTTGCATGGTTCAAATGCCCCCGCTGACCTCTTCTCATTGGGCGAGCCTCTGCTAACACCATAAGGAAGCTTGTTCTCCACAAAGTCCACGGGGAGATCTGTCGATGATGCCCCCTGGCCTTTGTGGCCATCGTAACATGCACCAAAAGAGGAGAAGGTGAAAGAATGCTCTGTGTTTTCATATTATATGCTGGTGGTGGGGAACCTTGCTCAAGCATATTGAGAAAGTTAACAGTATGTTTTCCACAACTTTTTGTTTGAAAAAGATATAATAGTGTTCAAAGCAGTTCAGCAAAGGTTCACTCAACTCATTCCTGGAATGAATGGCTTATCTTATGAAGAAAGATTGGACAGATTGGGCCTATATCCATTGGAGTTTAGAAGAATGAGAAGGAATCTTATTGAAACATATTAATAGATCCTGAGGAGATTTGATGGATAGATGCCAGGAGGACGTATGCCCTTGTGGGAGAGACTAAACTAAGGGGGAGTTTTAAAGAATAGGATTAAAACTGAGGTGAGGAGATTACTGTTTAAAACCGAGGTGAGAAGATTTTTTTTTCCTCTGAGGGTCATTAGTCTGTAGAATTCTCACCCTCAGAAAGCTGTGGAGACTGAATCATTGAATTGATTCAAGGTTTAGTTAAACAGATATTGACAGACGGGGGGAGGGAGGAAGTTAAGGGTTATGGGGGGCAGACAGCAAAGTGGAGTCAAGATCACAAACCAGATTAGCCATGATCTTATTGAATGGTGGAGCAGGCTCGAGGGGCTGAATGGCCTTCTCCTGCGCCTAAGTCCTATGTTTCTATAACTTTTTAATACATGCGAGCACTGGTAAGGTTAATTGTGTGTATTAGAAAATTTAAGTCAAGTTATTATTGACTGATTTTTGTCAATAGTTTTAAGGTTACTTTGTGTTTGCCTTTTAATAAGTGCCTGACGAGGTGTACAGCAGAATATTTTACGAGTAATATATTGCTGGGTTTAGGTCAAAAGAATAGGCGTTAATTCATCAAATTTTGCAGGAGTGGAAAACAATGAGACTTGCATTGGAGAAAATAAATTCAGTTCTACATTGGAACGGTGCAACATTTACTATTTATTAAAAAGAATGTGTATCCATTTGTTTTTAGCAATACCACTGTTATTATCTCTTTAAGATAGCAATTTCTTGCAAAAGCTGCTCTACTGAATATTGAATCCATTCATGCCCCGTGATACAAATGCAAATTGAAACTATCATCAAGAATTATACTCTTCAACTGGACAAATGTTGGAATCAGATGAGTGGGAAATGAGTAAGACAACACACTGGAATGCAAAGGAGTTAATGCACTCTTAGTGTTATATCTCAGAGTGCCCACTAGGTGGTGGTGATGATACATCAGGGGGGATACAGGTTAACAGCCTAATTGTCATTTACTCTTGTGTAAACGTTCAGTTTCTAAGACTACCTTTTTAGCCAAAAAGTAGGAGGTTGAATTTTACACGAGTGATAGTTTTGAAGGGTTGAAATTCACCCTCTTGGTCGCCTCGCTATTGCAGGGTTGCCAGGTTGGGACTGTTCCCACCAACCCTGCCCCCAAAAGTAGCTGAAAGGGAGCCAAAACTTCCCTTTATCACGTGTTGGTCTGCGGAGACACGAGGAGTTGAATAGCCACCTTCAATGGTGTTTGATTTTAGGATTCTAGCAATGATTAAGGTTGACTTCGGTGAGTGGAATAAGTAACAAAAGTTCCGTATTTTTTAGCCAAAAGTTGGGAGTTGACTTTCACACAAGATCGACTGGAGGATGTATGGTGGATAGGAATGCTCAAACATGCAGTGAATCTGTTTTCTTTAACTGTGTCTGTCTAGCAGACAACATTCAAATGAACAGTTAAAAGACAGATTACTGTCCCCATTAAAAAAAATAAAAAGCCAAATTGCAAAATACGAAAAATATCTTGCTTCGTTTCATTAAACAAACCTGTCAACGTTGTGAGTAGCTATAATCACATGCTAGATAATAATAGGATATAAACTTTGTTTAACAGAGTCTGCTGACGCTTCTTTGTTACTATAATGCTTAATTTTAGTCATTTGCATACCTAAGCAACAGTCCATTAAAGGTGTACATACATACATATTCTATCTACAGATAGTGATCTGAAATCCCCTTATGAAAACCTGACATCAATTTATCTTTGGTTATCTTAACTTAAGTAAATCTGACATTACATCATTCTAACGCACTGAGCACACTATGCTTTTTCTTTGTCCCTAGGTATGATGCATATTTGGAAACTGCTCCAAAGGTTCCCCGGACTCCTTGGGGCACTGAGAGAGAATATGGAGGTAGTGGATCATTAAACTTACCTGATAGTCACAGAACAAAGGCTGAGCCTCTCACATTAATGGGGAAGGGACACAGACATTTTGGTTACGGTGGACACATTCTTCCTAGGTTTGTGGCCTATTTAAATTGTTATGGTTAATTAAATGTTTTAATTAATTTTTTGGAAACTATTTTATTGCAGCTGAAATCCTGGTGACAACTGTTGTAAGTGATATTTCAATCACTACATACTGATGATGTGGAGATGCGGCGTTGGACTGAGGTGGGCACAGTAAGAAGTCTCACAACACCAGGTTAAAGTCCAACAGGTTTATTTGGAATCACGAGGTTTCAGAGCGCTGCTCCTTCCTCAGGTGAGTGGCCCCACTCATCTGATGAAGGAGCAGTGCTCCGAAAGCTCGTGATTCCAAATAAACAAAGAACAGGAACAATGAAAATTACAGCACAGGAACAGGCCCTTCGGCCTTCCAAGCCTGCACCAACCATGCTGCCCGACTGAACGAAAACCCCTTATCCTTCCGGGGACCATATATCTCTATTCCCTTCCTATTCATGTATTTGTCAAGACGCCCCTTAAAAGTCACTACCGTATCTGCTTCCACTACCTCCCGCGGCAGCGGGTTTCATGCACCCACCACCCTCTGTGTAAAAAACTTGCCTTGTACATCTCCTTTAAACCTTGCCCCTCGCAGCTTAAACCTATGCCCCCTAGTAATTGACTCTTCCACCCTGGGAAAAAGCTTCTGACTATCCACTCTGTCCATGCCTCTCATAACCTTGTAGACTTCTATCAGGCCGCCCCTCAACCTCCGTCGTCCCAGTGAGAACAAACCAAGTTTCTCCAACTCCACCTTATAGCTAATGCCCTCCATACCAGGAGCATCCTGGTAAATCTTTTCTGTATCCTCTCCAAAGCCTCCACATCATTCTGGTAGTGTGGCGACCAGAATTGAACACTATGGGCCCTATCTTATCATTGCGTCGCACCCAAAAACGGGTGCGAAAACGTGGTAAAGTCGGGTGTGAGGCCATTAATGCGATCTGCGCCCATGTCTGAACAGATGACCACTTTACTGAGACCCGGGAATGGCAGCGATCCAATTCGCGCCCGAAATAGGCGCAACGGCGATTTAAATATATTTGCATGCATTTTAATTGAATTAATGAACCGCCTGCCCAACTTTATCAGCATTGCCCCCTTTACCACCACGTTCGCCGATCCGGAATCGCGCCGTAATGGACCTGCTGAATAAAAGTCTGAATCAGGTGCTCCAGCTGCTAAAGAAGCCAGTTCAGCGCTTCCAACGGCTCTCTGACTCAGAGCGGTGGTGGGGGGGGGAGGAGTGAGGCAGGTCAGATCATTCTCTGGGGGGGTGGAGAGTGAGGCCAGATCATTTTCTGGAGGGGGGGGGGGGGGGGGGAGGAGGGGGAGTGAGGCCAGACCGTTGTCTGGTTGGGGGGGGAGGGCCGATCATTGTCTGGTGGTGGGGGGGATGATCATTGTCTGGTGGTGGTGGGGGGATCGATCGTTGTTTGGTGGTGGGGGGGGTGATCATTGTTTGATGGTGGGGGGTGGAGGGGCGATCATTGTCTGCTGATGGGGGAGGCGACCGTTGTCTGGTTTTGGGGGAAGACTGGCGAGCCAGACCAGTCTCTGGTGAGTGGTTGGAGAGGGAGGAGGAGGTGGGTCAGATGTTTTTCTGGGGGAGGGTGGGGGGGGGGGGGTGTGAGGCCAGATCATTCTGGGTGGGGGGGAGGGAGGCGGGTAAGATGTATCCTGCGGAAGGGGGGGGTGCCGGAGGCCCGATCGCTCATTGGTGGGTGGCAGGGGGTGGGGGGGGGAAGATGGAGCTTTGGTGGGGGGGTTCACTGCCAGTCTGCGGGCGATCGGTGGGAAGGAAGGGGGCAGGGGGTCACAATTGGTCTGGGTAGCAGGGGTGGGTGGGTGGGTAAGGGGGACAGTGATATCTGTGGGGACCATTGCTTCCAGGCCACTTTCTGCGGCCCGGGAACAATCTGACACGGGCGCGCTTTTTCAAATTATTTTCTAACTGCACATGCGCAGTTCAGAGCTCCGATCGTTTCGGGCCCGCTAAGCCCCGCCCACAATACGATTCGGACTGGCGATTTTGTTTTCAGGTTAAGTGCTAATGGGGGTGCCTGAAAGCAGATTTCCAAGTCGGATCTGAATTGCGCCCAGATTCAGCACTTAGAATGAAAATGGTAAAATCAGGCCAGAAGCACTAAGGTTCTATAAAGCTGCAACATGACTTGATAATTTTTAAACTCAATACCCCGGCCGATGAAGGCAAGCATGCCGTATGCCTTCTTGACTACCTTCTCTACCTGCGTTGCCACTTTCAGTGATCTGTGTACCTATACACCCAGATCCCTCTGCCTATCAATACTCTTAAGGGTTCTGCCATTTACTGTATATTTCCCATCTGTATTAGACCTTCCAAAATGCATTGCCTCACATTTATCCAGATTAAACTCCATCTGCCATCTCTCCGCCCAAGTCTCCAACCGATTTATATCCTATTGTATCCTCTGACGGTCCTCATCGCTATCCACAAATCCACCAATCTTTGTGTCGTCCGCAAACTTACTAATCAAACCAGTTACATTTTGCTCCAAATCATTTATATATATTACAAACAGCAAAGGTCCCAGCACTGATCCCTGAGGAATGCCACTTGTCACAGCCCTCCATTCAGAAACGCATCGTTCCATCTGTTGGACTTTCAGCTGATGTTGTGAGACTTCTTACGACATATTGATGGAGATACCAGGAGGGAGAATGTTCCACTCTATGTTTAAACGTGGACAATTTGAAACATTTAACAGCACAGATTGGACACATCTGTCTCACTGCTCAATTGATGTACTTTTTGCTGGTTATGCCCAAAATGCCAGCACAACACATCCTAATATTGTCCTACCATGATTCATTGGTCCGTAACTTCCTGGCTCCCCAGCATCAGATTTGGGGAGTATCCCAAAGATCCGTGAGGGAATCTCCCTCGGAGGTGCCCAGGTAAGGGTTTACCTGGCAATAGTCCAGAAGCACTAACTTCCTTCCCCTGGACTATTGCGGTGCACTGTGAGCCATCGGACAAAGCGATTTACATCATTAACTTTGGATGGTTCTGCCAATGTTACACTAATAGTTATTCTGAAAAAGTTAGAAATTAAACCTCTTCTAACTTGAGGGTAATTATTTTAAACCCCCAGACCAATCTCCACATGGGACTTCCCTAACACTCCTGACCACACAGGGAACTCCAACCCCTCACCCCCCCAACCCTCCACATAAGACACACACACTCCCCCCTCCCACCCCCATGGCATTCGTCATCCTCAAACCTCACCCACACATAGTGGGGATCGGGGGAGTGGGTGGGGGGCATACTTAATGTTAGTTAAACATCATTTGTCTTTACAAATCAGTGCTGACTTTCTTTAATAAATCCATACTTGCCCAAGTACCTGTTAATTTTATACTCAAGTATCATGGCTGAAAGCTTTGCCACTGCCATGGTTAAACTGCCTGGGCTATTGTAAAGGGGTTTCTCCTTGCACCTCTTTTTGAACACGGGTGTACCTGAACTATCTCCTCTTTAAAGAAAGCCCATTGTTCCATTCCAATTTTGCCAGCCACCGCTCCATTCCAATTTACTTGAGACAGCCCCTTTTCTCATTCCATTGAAATTGGCCATCCCCAGTTAATTATTTTTATCTCCAGGTTGCTCCTTTACCTATTCCATAGCTAACCTAAACTTTATAATACTATGATCATTGTACCCTCAATATGCTCCTACTGATTCTTGCTCCACCTCATTCCCAACCATGGTTAACCAGATCCAGCAGTGCATCCTTCCTTGTTGGCTCAGTAACATTGGGACAATTCTCCCAAACTTCAGTAACGCTTCCCCTCTCTGCCCTTTACATTGTTATTATCACATTGTATGTCAGGTTAATGATGTTCCCCTTTAAAACCGCAATATGTATTTTCATCTCTGTGTTACTCCCTTGTAAATTTGTCCCTCTGTTTTGTTTCTTATAGATGATGACTGATAGAATACACCCTGTAGTGTAATAGAACATCTATTGTTTCTAAGCTCTTACCAAATAAATGTTGTTCTTGATCCTTCCAGGACATTATATAATCATAGAATCCCTACAGTGCAGAAGAGGCCATTCAGCCCATCAGGTCTGCATTGACTCTCCAAAGGAGCATCTTACCCAGACCCGATCTCCATCACCCCATGTTTACCCTGCTAGTCTCCCTAACCTACACGTCTTGGCAGACTCAGGGAGAATTTGGCACGGCCAATCAACCCCAACCTGCACATCTTTGGAGTGTGGGAGGAAACCGGAGCACCTGGAGGAAACCCTTGCTGACACTGGGGGAATGTGCAAACTCCACACAGACAGTGACCCAAGCCGGAATTGAACCCGTGTCCCTCTTGCTGTGAGACAGCAGTGCGAACCACATCCTTTCTCTCCAGCACAGCAATATTCTCCCTAATCAATACCACCACCCCTCTTTCCTTTCTTCCCTTCCCTATCTTTCCAAAACGCTTGTACTGGGGAATATTTAGTACCCAGTCCTGACCTTTTTTGAGTCAGATTTCCATTATTGCCACAGTGACATATTCCTACATAGCGATCTGACCTACAGCTCAACGATCTTATTTATTATGCTCCCTGTGTTCACTTGCATCAACTCTAAGAACATAGGAGCAGGAGTAGGCTACTTGCCTCCTTGAGCCT
The DNA here is from genome assembly GCF_964213995.1 of Mustelus asterias. Classification (NCBI taxonomy): domain Eukaryota; kingdom Metazoa; phylum Chordata; class Chondrichthyes; order Carcharhiniformes; family Triakidae; genus Mustelus; species Mustelus asterias. Next base: position 109,737,795 of record NC_135802.1, read on the forward strand.
GGTCTGCCATTTAACTAGATCATGGCTGATCTTCTACTCAATGACTGAGCCGCTGCAACCCTCTGGGGTAGAGAATTCCAAAGACTGACCACCTACTGACTAAAATAATTCCTCCTCAACTCAGCCCTAAATGTCCTACCTCTAATTCTAAGACTGTCCCCTGGTTTGAGACCCCCCAGCCAGAAGAAAAATCCTTCCTGCATCTACCATTTTGAGCCTTGTAAGAATTTTGTACACTTTAATGAGGTCACCTCTCATTTTTCTAAACTCTAAAGAGTACAGCCCCAGCCTCCTCAATCTCTCCTCATAAGACAATCCCAGGGATTAATCTGGTGAATGTTTGTTGCACTCCCTCTATCCTTCCTTCGATAAGGAGACCAAAACTGTTCACAAAACTCCATGGACAGAATTTTATGCTCCCTACAAGATGGGTTCTGAGGTGGGGGGAAGTGGAAAATTGAATGGATGGGATTTCCCCCGGGTACCCACCCGCCCAAACCCAAACACAATTTCACACTTGGGCAGGCAGGGCCTCTGGTGCGAAACCTGCTCATTCACCTGTTCAGGCCCTTAAATGGTCACTTAAGGCCCTGTTCCCACCCAGCCTCAATTTGTAGGTAGGATGGGAAACAGAGAAAAAACCTTTTCTCCATCTGGGACAGGAAGTGGGGAGGGGGCGCTTCATTCTGAAGGCCACCCCTCAGAGTTTGTGGTGTCCTCCTCTCCGGGGCCTTGGAGATCTCTGCCCAACCCGACCTATCCGCTGACACTGCAATCATGCCCATCTCCTGATCTCCCTCCCCCTCCCCTCAGGAATCCCCAATGCTCCCACCCCTGAACCCTGGGACTTATCTTTCCAATTCCAGTTCCAAGCAGAGCACTGAAGTACCACTTCTGGCCACTGCAGGGCTGTGCCTGATTGGAGAGCTAATGGCCAATCTGATTGGTCAACAGTTCTCACTGCTGGGACTTCCTTCCAAGGGCGGACAGAAGTCCCGCCCACTGCCAATCAATGCTCAAGTGAGTGTTAAATGGCAACGAGCTTCCAAGAGCCAGTGGTAATGCATTACGCACCAACTCTCAGGATGGCGAACGCCAATTACTCACCAAGGCTCTATACACCTGCAGCTTGTACTCAAACCCTTTGCAATAAAGCTTAACATAACATTTGACTTCGGCATTGCTCATTGCACCTGAATGGTGGCTTTCATTGAGCAAGTACACCAAGTCCCTTTGGACATCAACACTTCCCAATCTCTCACCATTTAAGAAATATCCTGTGTTTCTGTTCTTCCTACCAAAGTGCACCTTATATTCCATCTGCCATGTTCTTGCCCACTCACTTAACCTGCCTAAATCCCCTTTAAACTTTAAATCTAACTGGGATCTTATTACATTCCCTCTAACTCTGACCATGCCATTCCTTACTCTATCTCAATCCTCTGTACACCATGATTTTCATTTTTTAAAAGTTTATTGATTAGTGTCACAAGTAGGTTTACATTAACACTGCAATGAAGTTAATGTGAAAATCCTCGAGTTGCCAAGCACCTGTTTGGGTAGACTGAGGGAGAATTTAGCATGGCCAATGCACCTAACCAGTATGTTTTTCGGACTGTAGGAGGAAACCAGAGCACCCAGAGGAACCCTCGCGGACACGGGGAGAATGTGCAGACTCCACACAGACAGTGACTCAAGCCGGGTCACTGGCGCTATCAGGCAGCAGTGCTAACCACTGTGCCACCATGCCACCATATTACAACCTGGCTTCCATCCCCTGCCACTACTTGGCTGTGTGTAATTTGAGTTCCTAATTCTTTTAAGGCAGCCTTATCCATACCATCTAATTTTCATAAAGATATTATTGACTCACACAGAATTGGAGCAATTTGTATTTTGTATGTTTGAATCATTTATAATAGATATACAAGCAAATTTATGGAGCATCCATGTGGAAGCATCTGCTAATTATTTGCTTCACTGTGTTTGCTATGTAGTGACGTTGTTATCGATCAATATTATGATCTCACCCAACTGAAGAAGAGTCAACTTCGCCCCACTGATCAGCTGTAAGTTTCACTCTTTTACTATGAAATATGGTTCTATTGAATATAAAATAGATTTGTAAAACAAATGGAGGGCTGATTAATTATCCAAAACTCTATTTACATCAGTGTGAAACGTTTCTTCGTTACCTAAGTTTGAGTTAATTGAAAGCTTTTCCTGCTCTATTCCAAGAATTGTTTCATTACCAGCTTAAAAGACCACACCTATTACACAATGTGTTATTTCCATTTCTCAGAGAAGCCATTGTTGTGACAGCTTCATGTGAGGTTAACAATGAAAGGCAAATTTTCCATTGCATTTTGCCTACTGGAAGTGCAGATCAAGAATTTGGGTGTGTGCCTCTCAATCCTCTAGCCTCAATAAGTGGAAATTTGTCATTATCACTAAAGAAGCAGTATTAGGTAAGCTAATGGGGCTAAAGGTCGACAAGTCTCCTGGCCCTGATGGAATGCATCCCAGGGTACTAAAAGAGATGGCGGGGGAAATAGCAAATACCAGTATCTTAAACAAAGGAGACTACAATTGGATGAGGAAGGAGTTGGCTAAAGGGTTAATCAGCCACGGATATCTCAGGAAATAAAGGAGGGTATCAAATTGAAAAATAATGTATATAAAGTGGCAAAGATTAGTGGGAAACTAGAGGATTGGGAAATCTTTAAAGGTCCATGGAAAGCCACAAAAAAAGTTACAAAGAAAAGTAAGATACATTATGAGAGTAAACTACCTCAGAATATAAAAACAAATAGCAAAAGTTTCTACAAATATACTATAAGAAAAAGAGTGGCTAAAGTAAACATTGGTCCTTTAGAGAATGAGAAGGGTGATTTAATAACAGGAAATGAGGAAATGGCTGAGGCATTGAACAGGTATTTTGTGTTGGTCTTCACAGTGGAAGACACAAATAATATGCCAAAAATTGATGACAGGTGAGGACCTAGAAATGATTATTATCACTAAAGAAGCAGTGTTAGGCAAGCTAATGGGGCTAAAGGCAGACAAGTCTCCTGGCCCTGATGGAATGCATCCCGGGGTACTAAAAGAGATGGCGGGGGAAATAGCAAATACACTCATGATAATTTACTAAAATTTGCTCGTCTCTGAGGCGGTTCCTGCAGATTGGAAAAGAGCAAATGTGATGCCACTGTTTAAAAAAGGAGGTAGATAAAAGGTGAGTAACTATAGGCCGGTTAGCTTAACTTCTGTAGTCGGGAAAATGCTTGAATATATCATCAAGGAAGAAACAGCAAGACATCTGGATAAAAATTGTCCCAATGGGAAGACACAGCATGGGTTCATGCAAGGCAGGTCATGTTTAAGTAATTTAGTGGAATTCTTTGAGGACATTACGAGAGCGGTGGACAACGGGGAACCAGTGGATGTGGTGTATCTGGATTTCCAGAAGGCAATCAACAAGGTGCCGCACAAACGACTGCCCATGAGATAAAGGTGCACAATGTTACGGGTAATGTATTAGCATGGATAGAGGATTGGTTAACTAACAGAAAGCAAAGAATGGGGATAAATGGGTGTTTTTCTGGTTGGCGATCAGTGACTAGTGGTGTGCCTCAGGGATCAGTGATGGGACCGCAATTGTTTACAATTTACATAGATGATTTGGAGTTCAGGACCAAGTGTAGTGTGTCAAAGTTCGCAGATGACACTAAGATGAGTGGTAGAGCAAAGTGTGACACTGAACGTCTGCAAAGGGATACAGATAGTCTAAGTGAGTGGGCAAGGGTCTGGCAGATGGAGTACAACGTTGGCAAATGTGAGGTCATCCATTTTGGTAGGAATAACAGCAAAATGGACTATTATTTAAATGGTAAAAAATTGCAGCATGCTGCTGTGCAGAGGGGCCTTGTGCATGAATCACAAAAAGTTGGTTTGCAGGTGCAGCAGGTAATTAAGAAGGCAAATGGAATTTTGTCCTTCATTGTTAGAGGGATGCAGTTTAAAAGCAGTGAGGTTATGTTGCAGCTGTATAAGGTGCTGGTGAGGCCACACCTGGAATACTGTGTACAGTTTTAGTCTCCTTACTTGAAAAAGGATACACTGGTACTGGAGGGGGTGCAGAGTAGATTCACTCGGTTGATTCCGGAGTTGAGAGGGTTGGCTTATGAGGAGAGACTGAGTAGACTGGGGCTATACTCATTGGAATTAAGAAGAATGAGGAGAGATCTTATAGAAACATATAAGATTATGAAGGGAATAGGTAAGATAGAAACAGGGAAGTTGTTTCCACTGGCAGGTGAAACCAGAACTAGGGAGCATGGCCTCAAAATAAGGGGGAGCACATTTAGGACTGAATTGAGCAGGAACGTCTTTACCCAAGGGGTTGTGAATCTGTGGAATTCCCTGCCCAGTGAAGCAGTTGAGGCTACCTCATTGAATGTTTTTAAGGCAAAAATAGAATTATGATGAGCGGCCATTAAATTAAGTGGAACTGAGTCCATGAAAAGATCAGCCATGATCTTATTGAATGAGTCATAGAGTCATAGAGGTTTACAGCATGGAAACAGGCCCTTCGGCCCAACTTGTTCATGCCGCCCTTTTTTTTAAAAAACCCCTAAACTAATCTCAATTGCCCGCATTTGGCCCATATCCCTTTATACCCATTGTACCCATGTAACTATCTAAATGCTTTTTAAAACATAAACTTGTACCCGCCTCTACTACTACCTCTGGCAGGTTGTTGCAGACACCACCCTCTGTGTGAAAAAATTGCCCCTCTGGACACTTTTGTATCTCTCCCCTCTCACCTTAATCCTATGCCCCCTAGTTTTAGACTCCCCTACCTTTGGGAAAAGATTTCGACTATCTACCTTGTCTATGCCCCTCATTATTTTATAGACTTCTATAAGGTCACCCCTCAGCCTCCTACGCTCCAGAGAAAAAAGTCCCAGTCTATTCAGCCTCTCCTTATAACTTAATCCATCAGGTCCTGGTAGCATCCTAGTAAATCTTTTCTGCACTCTTTCTAGTTTAATAATATCCTTTCTATAATAGGGTGACCAGAATTGCACACAGTATTCCAAGTGTGGCCCTACCAATGTCTTGTACAACTTCAACAAGACGTCCCAATTCCTGTATTCAATGTTCTGACCGATGAAACCAAGCATGCCGAATGCCTTCTTCACCACTCTGTCCACCTGTGACTCCACTTTCAAGGAACTATGAACATGCACCCCCAGATCTCTTTGTTCTGTAACTCTCCCCAACGCCCTACCATTAACTGAGTAAGTCCTGCCCTGGTTCAATCTACCAAAATGCATTACCTCGCATTTGTCTAAATTAAACTCCATCTGCCATTCGTCAGCCCACTGGCCCAATTGATCAAGATCCCGCTGCAATTGGAGATAACCTTCCTCACTTTCCACCATGCCACCAATCTTGGTGTCATCTGCAAACTTGTGGAATGGTGGAGCAAGCTCGAGGGGCCAAGTGGCCTACTCCTGCTCCTAGTTCTTATGTTCTTATCTAAAATTGCATCTCCATTTGTTTCTGTTTCAGGCTTCCATCTGCTACAGAGTTTGCACTGGAGTAAGTAAACAGCTGGTCAAAGTTTTATATTGCTCATGGACATTGGGGAGGTAATGGTCTAGTGGTATTATTGCCAGACTATTAATCAGAAACTCAGCTAATGTTCTGCGGACCCAGGTTTGAATCCCACCATGGCAGCTGGTGGAATTTGAATTCAATAAAAAATATCTGGAATTAAGAATTTTCTGATGACCATGAAACCCATTGTCGATTGTCAGAAAAACCCATCTGGCTCACTAATGTCCTTTAGGGAAGGAAGTCTGCCGTCCTTACCTGGTCTGCCCTACATGTGACTCTAGAGCCACAGCAATGTGTTTGACTCTCAACTGTCCTCCGAGGGCAATCAGGGATGGGTAATAAATGCCAGCCAGCAACGCCCATGTCCCACGAATGAATAGAACATTTTTGTATATAACTTAAAATGCAATTTTAAGAACTGCCTGTTTGTCCACAATAAATGATTATTGCAATAATTTATCTTTTTTGTATGAAAAAACTTAAACGATCCAATCATTTAAACAATGTAATTAACACCACAAAGTGGAAATTTCCTGAGGAAATTTGTATCCATTCAGCAATTGCCACTTTAATCCACTGAGTTTAATTTTTGCTATCAAGTCTGTTATGTGGTACTTTATCAATTTCCTTTTGAAAGCCCATATATGCAACATCAAATACACTGCACTCCTCAATCCCTTCTATTACTTTACTAGGGTCTCAGTCTTTTTAATTAAAAACAACTTGCCTTCAACAAATCTGTGTTGGATTTCATTTATGGATGCGTATTTTTTCATTTGCCAATAATTTTGTCCAGGATTATAAAGGTTTCTCCACCACTGACATTAGAGTGAGCTGTTGGATAAATTCCTCACCTCTATTTTGAACACTGGTGTAACATTTGCAAACCTCTGGTCCTCTGGCATCTTTCTCAGATTAGAAGATTGTGGCTAACATGTCTGCAATTTCCACCCTTATTTAACAACCTAGGATGATCGCACCTGAATCAGGTGATTTTTTGACTTTGACTTTTTGTTCCTCTTCATTTTTATCTGATCCAACTTCTCCAGTATCTCCTCATTTATCGTGACATTGACAGCATTCTCCTTATTAGTGATGATAGATATAAATTTAATATAACAACACATGCTGTCTGCCTCTCAAAGACCTCCTTTTTGATCTCAAATCAACCCCACCTTTTTAGTACACAAAAAACTTGTGTTTCTTTTGACGTGATGTATTAAAAATTGTCTTGTTTCTTTTTTCAATTGTCCTTTATACGTTTTGTATTCAGCTTGAATCTCAACTGAATTATGAACATTTATCATAAGTCTCCTTTTTCTGTTTGATTTTATTCTGCTTATCTTTAGTCATGGAGAAGTTCTACCTTTGTCTGCCCTTCCATTTCTTCATTGTGGGAATGTATATTACTCAACATTGATTTTCCAAAAACTTGGCCCACTATTAAATTAAGTTCTGTACCTCAATTCTTTTTAGCCATTTTCGTTCTGTATCCCTTGATAAGCTTACCTAACAAAAATTTATCAGAGTTCTGAGAATTTTGATTAGCTCAATGGAGGAACCCACCGCCCCCCGCCCCCCCAATCCCCCCCGCCCCCCCACCTCTCCCCCGACCCCACCATGGCATGTTTTGTGGTGATGGAGGTGCCCTGACATTGGCTGGCACTGAGATCCTCCGGTCCTGCCTCTGTCAATGGCTTTTCCCATTGTTCGCACCATTTGCTGCTGGGTTGCCATTGGTATAACCGGAAAATCCCACCAGCGGGAATGGACGGAAAATTTCAGCCAACATCTACTGCCTTTTGGGAGGCAGAATGCCACTGTTTCTCTCACCTTCATGTGAAAAAATGTTTCCTGATTTCACTCTGTAATGGCCGAATTCTAGTTTTAGGAATATGCCCCTTATTTTAGATTCTGGCACCAGAGAAAATTGATGATCACAATCTGCCTTATCAGATCCCTTAATCATTATAAATTCCACAAGTGAATTACTCCTCAATCCAAAACTCAAGAGAACACAATCAAAATTTACAACCTATCCTAATAATGTAAGAGCCACAATATCACTCTGCAAAAGATTCAGCATAGAGTAGTGATTCAGCATAGCTAGGCTTAATTTGTCAGAAAACAAAGGGTGGGATTTTCTGGCCACACTCGCCCCAAGACCGGAAAATCCCGCCCGAGGTTAATAGACCTTTGCTACGATTCCCGTGGGGGCAAGATGGGAAAATTCTGCCCAAAATGTCTAGTACTGTCCAAAAAGAAAATCAAACCAGAATGTAAGAGAACAGTGAAGAATGAAAAGATCAGACAGGTAGACACATTGTGTAACCCAGGAAGTATGTTAACATCGGATGGAAATTGTGACCTAGAAATAAGATGAAGGATTGGAATGGCTAAAGATGCATATCAAAAAATGAAAGAGATTATGATCAACTCAAAATTAACCATGAAAATAAAGCTGAGAATCCTGGAATGGAACTTCACGCCAATTTTGATATACGGAAGAGAGTGTTGGACGATCAGTGAATCAACACAGAGAAGAATTGAACCTGCAGAATTGTGATGTTTGAGGTGAATGATGACAATATCGTGGCCAGGCCAAACTGCCAGTGAAGAGGTGCTGGTAAAATCGGACTCAAAGGAATTCCGCTGACCAAGATCAGGAAGAGACAGTTGGAATTTCTTGGGCACATAATAAGAAATTATGATTTAGAGGGCCCTATTTTACCATTTTGATTCTAAGTGCTGGACGGACTTGAAACTGAGAGTGTTTCAGATCCGATATTTAGACCTGTTCTCAGGTGCCCCCATACGCACTCTGCCTGAAAAAATATCAGCAATTCCAAATTGTGCTGCAGAAGCCCGTGGGCGGGGCTTAACGCGCCCGAAATCCTGCAGCTCCGATCGGCGCCTCCAGCTGCACATGCGCAGAAAAAAAATGGTAGAGTGCAGCTCCCCTGCTACATCCCTCCCGGGCCGAATAATGCCTTCCCATGGTCCCCACAGACATTGTCCCACCCCCCCCAACATTACTGACCCCCTTATCCCCCCACCCCCTCCACCACCCAGACTGATCGTGGGCCCTTGCCCCCCACCAATCTCAGGCTGAGTGGCAGCGGACCCCCCTTACCCCAACTGATCTCAGGCAGAGTGGCTGAGGACCCCTCCCCTTCCCTCCCCACTGATCGGAACCACGCCTGGAATGGGGGGCGGGGGGGGGGATCCATTACCAACCCCCCCCCCCCCCCGCCCCCCATTCCAGGCGTGGTCCCGATCGCGGCCATTTTCAGGCCTTGATAATGGGGGAACCGGTGTGGAGACGGGCATGGATCGCACTACTTGCCTCAAGCCCAACTTTACCAAGTTTTTGCGCCCGAAAATGGGTGCAACTTGATGGTAAAAGTGGGCCCAGAAAGTCTGATGGGAAAGATCATGATGGTAAAAGAGATCAAGGTGGACAAAGAACAATTTTTTAAAGAACCATGCAAACTGGCTGAGTATACTAAGATGATCCACGCCTCTAGAGCAAGAGAGAGGTTCATGGTCATCAATTCGCTTGTTGGGGAATGCTACCTGAAGAGATTGAGAGAGAGAGAGAGATATCATTCTGCATGGTTTACAGAATGAGAAGTATTTAGTGCACAGACATATAAGACAGCAAACTGAACAAGTGCATGGCCTACATGGAGCGGTCACAGTTCCTAGCATCAAACACCCACATAAATAGATCAAGCTCAACTACATGAAAAAATGACTGTGATTCTGAGCTTCAATGAAGATGCCAACAGTGTTGAGGCATTTTGAGCATGGATGGAGAATATAGTGAACGCACAGCTTCTATAGTGACTGCGTTCAAGTTGCCATTTAACAGGAATTAACCATTCTGCAATGAAAGATACATTTGATATTGCAAAGGGTTTGCCAAGACATGCACTGATCCACAAGAGCAGATATGCAGGCAAAAGATTTCCCCATTGTGAACAGAATCATTAATTACACACATGCCCATTCAGCCTCTTTGAGGTCAAGCTGTGTCATTCCAAAATAGAAAAGGGTATTATTCAAATGTACAGATAATGTGTGCAGCTGGATTTTCCAAAACCAGTTGAACTAGCATCCAATGTCAATTTTATTACAAGAGGGCACTAAATAGATGCGTGCAGTAGTATTGTTTTCACATATTTGCTGGAGAAATAAATTACTAACTCAAGTTGCGTCCTGGTTGAACCAACAGCTAATACTTTTTCACTCTATTCGGAGCATTATCAGTGACAGCTTCAGTGCCAGGGGAATTTTGACCCAAAGACAATGACACAAAATTGTTGGGGGACACTTAGCAGCACATCTCTGATCTCCCACCCAATTTGACCACAGCTGAACCTGACATCCACATAAACTAACTTTTAGTTGGATCACTGGACTGTAACTTGGAGCAGGAATATAGTGCATTTCCTCTCTTCATATCCCAAAGGCACAGAAACCATTTCCTTACTTACAGATGCACTAACTCAGCACACACCAGAAGGTGAACCCAGAGCTTTCCTAATATCACATCCATTTGTTTTCCCTTGTCACAAACAAATCACAGCCAATAGGATAGCAGGTAATTACTTCCAGGTCATCACTATTACAACAAAGGTCAGTAGCTCACCACCTGAGGAATCACAGTTGTGAATTCACAAAGTACTGCCCGATATACAAACATTTCAAGATGGTGTTTTCGTGTGCTCCTAAATTGTGTAACTTGTGTAAGAAAGACGTACTTCCCAAAGCCCTGTGATCCTTCCTGAAATTCAAATCCCAGTTCCAGTTTTATTTCATTTAATTTCTGCTTCCTAACACAAACTGTAAAGTAATAATTCTAGAATGCCATTTTCAGTGAGTTACTTCAGCTCAGTTATATTTTTGACTAAAACTGCAGATAATAAAGATTTTATTCACATATTTTAATATTTGATGAGCAATTTTTGACGATAATAAATGTCTCCAGATCCAAGGTATATCCTTTTTTTATGGAAAGTATCACTCTCAGTTCAGATGTAGAATGGAATAGTTTAATAACTAAATAATAAAATGACCTTTTTCACCTCTTGAATACAATACCTGTCCAAAAGATATACTGACATTTGTGAGACCTAAAATGAAAGCGGAGAATAGTATAACTATATAACAGATTGGTCAGCATCTGGAAGTGAAGGACATGCTAATTTTTCGGATGGGACCTTGACAAAACTCTACAGCTTCCTCTTACTCTTCCAGAAGCTAACTAACTTGAGTAGTTGCAGCATTGTTATGTTTGTTCAAACTTCCTGTGTTTTCTTTCTTTTTATTTCTTCATAGGATATGTTGTATTTTCATGTTTTTAGTGCGAAGCAGATACGGGTGCCATTTCCAATTGAGCACCCCTACTATTCCCACATTTCCAAGTTTGCTGTATTTCCGAACTTCCTTTCACCAAATGATCCACACACCGGGGTACGGGCTGGACAGCTGCTGCCCATTAATCCTGACATGCCGGCAAAAATTCCTGATGTGACCGTGTCCAGGAAAATCAAAGGTAATGGAGGCAATTCTCCCAAAAAAATTCTAAGTGTCGAATTTGCATAAAAACTGGAGTGAATCCCACGGTGTTTTTTCAGCGGGAGTTTTAAAATGAATCTCCCACACTGAGCACTGCAGAGTTCACTAATGTGAATCACAGTGAAATTCAGTGGGCAGGGCCTATTCCCAATGGAGAGGCCGGCAGCATAGCGCTGAGCGGGCCATTGCACATGCGCCGATCTGTCAGCGCTGAGACCAGCGCATGCGCAGTAGTCCCGCACTGCTGGCCTCTCGATCACTGACCAGCTCAATCTCTGGCCAGCCCTGCAACCCCTGCATTACTGGCACACAGACCCCGCCCCCCGCGGTCCAATTGCAGGCCCCTGACGTGTCCAGGCCAGCCTTGACCCCCCCCCCCTCCCCCCAGCCTGCCTCGATGGCCCCACTCCCCCTGCAGCTCCAATCTCCTGATGATTCCCCCCGACTGGCAGCCCTGACCCTCCCCATAGCAGGCTGACCCCCCACTCCTACCCCGATGGACAGCCCCGATCGCTGGCCTCCCTCCCTCTGTCACTCAGCCCGACTGCAGAGTGGCAACAGGACCCCCCCCAACCCCACCAATCGCCCCCCAGAGGCCTGGCCCCCATCAGGCACAACCCCCTCCCCCCATTATGCCCCACCACGGACACTGCCCGTGCCCGGTGAGCAGTGTGCCAAGGTGCCCCTGGGCATTGTCACTTTGCCTCTTGGGCAGTGCCGGGGGCCCAAGCTGTCACTGCCAAGGTGGCAATGCCATGGGGGCAATGCCAAGGTGACAATGCCAAAGGGACATCCCCCCGGTGCCCACCCTCTGGGAGGCCTCGATGGCCCCCCCTTCACTCCAGTGGGGTCGGGCTGCAAGTGGGGAGCTTTAGTAAACCCCGCTGAAGTGAACCACTCCTGACGGGATGGGGAGATGCTAGCGGGCCCAGAGATTTCTGTCCCGGGCCCACTAATGATATTTAAAATATATGGTCATACTGATTTCAGTAATTTATGCAGCTCTGCACCGATTTCTGACATGGAGCTGACAGTGCCGGAAATCCAGCTGCCGGAGACATGCAGAGGCCATGGCGCCCAACAGGAGACTGCATCCGCTCAAGTCTCCCGGCCCACTGCGTTACACAAACAGCACAGCGGGCTGGGAGAATCACCCCCAACACACATATATATGAAAGCAGTTCATGGAATATGCTGAAATAAGTGTTGGATCCTCCGGCCGTTCACGCCAGCGGAATTATCTGGCCCGCTGCAGTGACAGATTTGGCTGAGCGCCCTCGCTTGCAGTGGCGGCAGAGCGTGAACAGCCAGAGAATTCCGGCTAAGTTATACTTTTGATTACCTTCCTCAAAAATTTGCTCATTTAACTTAGTTTCCTGATAACAGCCACAGCATTTATTTTAAATCGTTCCAGTGCAATTCCACCTTTTATTGACCATTGGAATAGCCTCAGATCATCAGCTTCAAGAATTATTAGGCAACATTGTTTGAGGTTTCTTTGGGGCAATCACAAGTGACCTTCCCTTTCTCCACCATGTCCAGGATCATCCCCATTATCAAACATTGGTCCTCATCTCAACTGCCTTGTTCAAAGTTTTTCAAACTTTTGCATTCTTAATAGTATTTTTTCTGTTGTTTTTCAAGGAAAATACTTGTCTATAGTTATAACATTTAACGATTGGTGAAAATATCAGCAAGTATTTCATAAATTCCTGATGTAACCTCTTCTGAAAGGTCAATTTTTACTGGAAAGTGATTCCAAAGACAACTAGAAATTACCGTTCGAGGTAGAATTATTTTCACATATTTACGTTTGAGACTTTCTATTAGTCGGAATCATTTGAGGCAGAGACCAATTAAATTTATTTGTTACATTTTCATAGTTTCAAAATCATGAAACCTTATTGTCATCCAGACTTCAATAGCAATGCAGGGCAATATTCTGTTGGCAAATCCATATTAAGCCATAGTTTTTGAGCTATCTGTATGTACCATTAGTGTACAATTGAAGCCCCAGCCTTATGAGCAAGAGATGCTGCTTACAGTATATTTGCATGATACCTACTTATAAAAGCCTGATCTTCCTAAAAGCATGAGTTGGAGATGCAGGTGTTGGTCTAGGATGGGCACAGTAAGAAGTCTCACAACACCAGGTTAAAGTCCAACAGGTTTATTTGGAATCACGTGCTTTTAGAGCGCTGCTCCTTCATTAGATGAAGGCCAGCCCCAATCTCCTGATTTTTTCCTCCTCACCACCCGCCACAGCAGCCCTGAGTGCACCCCCCCTCCCCCCTCCGCCCCCCACCCCTGCACCCCCATCTGGATTGATCCCAATGCACAGTGCCAGTGAGTCACTCCCCCACCAATAGGCCCTGCCCCCTCTGCCCTCCCCCCTTGGCACTGTCTGATGCCCGGTGGGTAGTGCCACGGTGCCCCTTAGGCATTGCCAGTTTGCCCCTTGGCAAAGGACATCACCAAGGGGCAACACCCCCCCCCCCCCCCCCCACCCCTTAGCCCCAACCTCACAGGGGAGCCTCAGTGGCCTTTCTTCTCTCCAGCGGGGTCAGACCGCATGTTCCCTGTTAGTGGGGAGCAGGAGTAAACCCTGCTGGAGGGAACCACTCCTGGAGCTATTTACATCGGGGGAGGTGGAAGGAGCGGGAGACCCACCTCCATTTTTGCTTCTGTTCCTGCCACCAATTACACCTCCATGTTGGCTGATAGGTGGCAGGCCTGACTCCAGCTCCTTCCCGCCTCCCCCAATATAATACCTCCAGCTGGCACTGGCAGTAGAAGGCATGATCACAACTTCACAAAATTCCCAGTTCCTGATTCCCGCCTCAGAGTTGAAGATCTAGCCAGGTATCCAGCTAAAAGTCAGGTATTCAGTTACAGATTTGAAGAACCCTCCATAAATTAGTATCTGATCACACTATGATCAGTTTTTAATCAGTCAACTAGACAGACCGTGACCGTAAATGCGGGCAGTTGGGATTAGCTTAGGGTTTTTTAAAAAAAAGGGCGGCATGGACAAGTTGGGCCAAAGGGCCTGTTTCCATGCTGTAAACTTCTATGACCTCTCTAATATATTTTCAGCTATTCTGGTTGATTTAAATTGATTTTGTCACCTGACTTCATATTAAATAACTTTGCTCTGAGAACAAGCCCTGATTTGATTGGCTGACAAATGTCTAAGTTTTGCAATCATTTAATAACTCAAAACTGGAACCAGAGGGCACAACCTCAGGCTAAAGGGACGATCCTTTAAAACAGAGATGAGGAGGAATTTCTTCAGCCAAAGAGTGGTGAAACTGTGGAACTCTTTGCCGCAGAAGGCTGTGGAGGCCAGGTCATTGAGTGTATTTAGCGAGCAGAGACTGATCACCAAGTTCCACACACAGGAGGACAGCCTCAACCGGGATCTTGGGTTCATGCCACACTATCTGTAACCCCCACGACTTGCCTGGGCTTGCAAAATCTCACTAACTGTCCTGGCTGGAGACAATACACATCTCTTTAACCTGTGCTTAACCCTCTCTCCACTCACATTGTCTGTACCTTTAAGACTTGATTACCTGTAAAGACTCGCATTCCAACCATTATTTTGTAAATTGAGTTTGTGTCTTTATATGCCCTGTTTGTGAACTGAAATCCCACTCACCTGATGAAGGAGCAGCGCTCCGAAAGCTAGTGGCTTTTGCTGCCAAATAAACCTGTTGGATTTTAACCTGGTGTTGTGAGACTTCTTACTGTGTTTACCCCAGTCCAACGCCGGCATCTCCACATCACAGTGAGTGCTCAAGGCAGAGAGTACAAAACCAAGGAATTTGCACCATATCTTTGCGACACACTGATTAGGCCCCAGCTGGAGTAATGTGTCCGGTTCTACACACCACACTTTAAGCTGGATATCAAGGCTTTGGAGAGGGAGATATAACTTGGAATGCTGGACTTCAGTTACGTTGAGAGACTCGAGAAGCTGGTGTTGTTCTCGTTGGAGCAGAGGTGGTTGAGTGGTGATTTGAGGTGGTCAAATTCTTGAAGGCCTTTGATGAAGTAAATGAGGAGAAACAGTTTCTGGTGGCACAATCTGGTCAGAAGACACAGATTTCAGATTTTTTTATGCAGCTGACATGATCTAGAACACACTGCCTGAAACAACGGCCAAAGGTTCACCAGTGACTTGCAGAATGGAAACGGAAAAGGGAAATTTCAGAATTATTGGAACAGAGCAAGGAACTGGGACTAATTAGCTTGCTCTTTTCAAGATGCAGCACCAAGAGAAAGAGCCAAATTGCCTCCTCTGCTGGATCTTTCTGTTATTATGTAGGATGAATTGAGGCAATTTGATCCAAGTTAGTATTCACATTTCACAAGAATATCCACTCCCACGTTCATTTACGTTCCCAAGTATTGACTGGATTTCCTCTCAACTGATACTGAAGACTCTGCCGCTATAGCTGCTAGTATTAAGGTATTTCCAGTTTTTGGGAGCTTGGGAGTTGGCAATTCATGAACAGTCCACTCTTGTTCCCATTGAGGCAGGAAGACTTTGTGCCATCTCCTCATTTCAGTGATTGTAGCATTTAGTTGTGTGTGAGACCCACACTTCTGGCTGGCTGAACGTTCAGCAGGGGGCCCAGTAGCTTGCATAGCTCGCACACGTTCCACTGAGCCTACACCTCTTGAAGGCAGCTCAGTCGTTAGACAGAAGCTGCTGAAGATTGCTTTTTGGGCAAATGTCTGCAAGAGGAAACAAATGGAGCACCAAGAAAGAAGGAGCGCTCAAAGTTCAAGGATACAATGTTGGAGGCCTCAGCAGAGATTGGCATGAGGAGCAATTTAGCAATGACAATCACATCATCAACCACTGTGCAAGGTGACCACTGAATTCTTCCCTCTCCCTTGCAGGGTAAGATCACATGCAATCACAGGGAGCAGAGCAAAACTGATAAGAGGTCAGGTATGCGTGCATTTCCTCAGCCCTACAGAGGAGATGTTTCTCCCCATCATGGGGCCAGCTACAGTGGAACCTGTTGCAACTGATATCACAGAACACTGAGGATGATGGTATGATCTTGGCTCTTGCATTCAGCAGCCCCTGTGGCTGCCCCCAAACTGTTTCTGGAGCCTGACCCCTGTTAGCATCTGTAATCTCCACCTCCCCAACACTGGAACAAAAAAATCTATCCTTTCAGGTACTTCCTCCTGAGGTGGGCGCTCTGAACCTGAGCAACGGTCTAAGGTTATCTCCTTCTGCATCTTCTCCCAAGCTCTATGGTTACCATGCATACTAATTTCAATCAAGCTGTTGTACTCAGTGGAGGTGCAGATTGTAAGTCAGAGTAATGTTCATCGTGCACCAGTTTTGCCAATCACGCGTTGGACCTAGAAAATCCGCCCCTCTCTCCAGGATTCTGAGGATCCATTCACGATTCTGTCTCAGCAAAGACATTGCTAGCATTGCTGCTGCAGTTTGGTATTGGTCCTGGGTACCGATCCTGGTGTTTCATTGCACGTCTGAAGCGTGCAACTTCTCAGAATCAGGTTTAGAACAAAAGAGCAGAGTCTCAACCAGTGTTGGGTTCCTAATCTGCACCTTCTGCTGCTCAACTAATCCCTCTTAGCCTAATGCTCGGCTTGACCTGTCTCTCCCAGGCTGCATCTTCTTGCTTTTGCCACTCAAGCAAGCCCGTCTCATGCTCAGGCTGCAGCTCCAACCATATACAGGAAGTCCCTTCCCTCCAGAGAGCTTTAGAACACCAAAACAATTGGATATGGAAAACAAAACTGGCCCAAAACTGGAGGGAAAGTCCTGGTGCCTGGAGTAAAGACTGAGCAGACCTAGGTACTACAAGTGAGATCGCTGCGGATGAACTGATCATTGCTATTTATGCTAATATGCTTTAACATGCCTGACCTACTGATTATGTGCAATGCTATAAGGCAGATTTTCTGAGCACCTGAGAACTTAAAAAAATTACCTATAGTATTTTTTTTAAATGTCGATGATAACAGCATTGTTTCTGAATCAGAAGATTATGCTAAGCCCCAGTCTAGACTCTCGAGTACATAATCCGGATTGAATCTTCAGCGCCTACATTGTTGAAGTTGCTGTCTGTCAAATGAGATGTTAATCCAATGCCCTTGGCATAAAAAGATTCTTAGGCACTATTCAGAAAAGTGCAGGTGCATTCTCCAGGTGCCCTGGTCATCATTATCCACCAAGTAACACAACTGAAACTGATCTGATCATTTATCTCACTGCTGTTTACGGGACTTTCTTCTATATTAATTGGCTGCATTTTCCTACATTAGACCAATACGTTTCAGAAGTACCCTCTCCCGCCCTGTGCAATGTCCATAATGAGTATAATTAGTTGTAAGGTGATTGATGCACTCTTCCCACAACTGGCAAATGTTGATGTCCAGATGCTCAGAGATGAGAAGCTTTCTTCTTCTGGCTGGCTGCCGGCCCCTTTCAAGCTGCTGCAGGATCTCATCTTCCTCCAACAACATCAATCTTCTGCTCAACTCCACTGCCCGCCTCAAATCCTATCCAACACTACCAACATAGCTTGCCAGGAGTTTGCCAAAATTAATTTAATTAATCTGGCACCAGGGCCTTCACTAGGGTCAGCAGCACAAGAGGCAAGCAAAACCTCTCTCCTGGCAACAAGGAAAACCTCCACTTGTAACAGTCTCACTCAGAGGAGTCCCAAGGATGGTTAGGAAATTTTTGCAGTGTACTGTGCTTTTAAAGAGCCTTTGTTGGCCAGAGTGGTGCACGTCATGTGGCTGTGCTGTGCCAAAATGGATAAATATTTTATTCCTAGGACTTGCATCCTTTTACTTAATGAGCATGTAAATATTAATGAGTTTTTAAAAAAATGTTGAGTAATGAAAATATCATTGGGTTGGATGACTTACTGAACTCAGTATTAATAATGAAATTGAGTTAATATCAGATGATCTTGCATTAACAGCAGCTGTTAAAGATTTAGGTATTTTCATTTAATTCCTTCAATCTTTCCCAATTAGACCACTAGCACCATCCAACATTTAAAATCACTTTAACTAATTGATTGTCAAGAGAAGCCCTGAAATCATAGAAACCCTACAGTGCAGAAGGAGGCCATTCGGCCCATCAAGTCTGCACCGACCACAATCCCACCCAGGCCCTACCCCCACATATTTTACCCACTAATCCCTCTAACCTACGCATCCCAGGACTCTAAGGGGCAATTTTTTAAACCTGGCCAATCAACCTAACCCGCACATCTTTGGACTGTGGGAAGAAACCGGAGCACCCGGAGGAAACCTACACAGACACGAGGAGAATGTGCAAACTCCACACAGACAGTGACCCGAGCCGGGAATCGAACCCGGGACCCTGGAGCTGTGAAGCAGCAGTGCTAACCACTGTGCTACCATGCCGCCCTGATGACAAGACTGCTTTTTTAATTATACAGTTTGGTTTTATAAACAGCCATGGAATTCATTCCAAATTCTTTGCTGCCAAATTGCAGGATTTCCATATAGATATGAAACCCAGGAAATACCCACTCAAGCAAAAAGTGTAGCTTGGCCAGGACAAGAAGGATATTCTCAGGTAAGATATTTTCTGAAAAATAAAACAAAAATTTCTAAATGCCTTTCAGTTGCTCACATTTAATGGCGGCTTATTCTTAACACTGGTTAAATCAACCTCCTCCGATTAAGTCGGAGGGTGGATGGGGCTGATGTGGGACTCCCTGCTGGCAGCGGTGGATTGGGAATCAGGCTCAGAAATGAGCCAGTTCACACTCTGAACCCGCTGCAATTTAGTGGTGGCTTAGGGATGAAATGGGGGCCACGGGGTTTTCCTGAGCCCTTGGCATGTCACTCAACAAACCCTGTTAGGTTGCCTCGCACCATTTTTTGAATTACCCAGAAATATGGGGAGTCCGTCGTTGCCATTTGCTTTCTCCATGGCAATGTCTCGGCCAATAAGAGTTGACCTGCCACAAATCAGCGTCCCCTTCTGTGATATAAATTGTCGTAACTGTTTGAAATTTAACATTCTTGTGTTTGTCCTGATGAGTGCAAGATGAAAAGCTTTGGCAACATGTCCCTCTTTTCAGCGATATGCAAATGCTAAATTAATTTAAACTTTTGTCTAAAATCTTGTAGAGGGAGGTCCAAAATCAATATAATTGTTTGTTTCCAATACTGGATCTCTTCAAATACAGCTTGGTAGCCCCTCTTTTTCATTGCAGATTCCTAAATCGACCAAAGAACAAAAACAAATCTATCCAACGCCACCAAAGCTTATTGCCCCCAACAGGTCAGAGCGAGCCGTAGAACATACCATTTCTGAAAGAACTGCTAATATGCTGAAAAATATCGAGAAATCACATTGGCTAACCATGTACAAGAGGGAGTTCACAGGTAGGAAACAGCTAGAACTGAAAGATCCTAACATTTCGTTAGTTCCTGCAACACATGGATTCTAATTATTATTAGATTTTGATGACTGACCTCATGCATTTCTACACAAATGAGTGACTATAAACCAACATCAACTACTGATTCTGAGAAAAGACATCTGAAATTTTAGAGCTTGACTTTATGTTTATCTTTCTGGAGTTGCTGACCAGGTTGCAGTTTATTCCCGGCATAGGCAGTCCTTTATCTTTATTTTTATCAATGAATGGTTTATAGGCTACAAACTGCAACATTTCTGGAGACTTGGCATTCACTGTTTCACTGAATCTTTTACTTATTTTTATAATTAGGCAGCGGACCAATGAATCCCATTCAGTTGGATGATTATTTTGAGAAAGAAATAGCAAAAGTGACAGGAAAATCCAACTACTTCGCAGAGCTAGTAAGTAACCGGTTACATTCAGGGGAACGGTCATTAAGATAATGATTTATGTACACAGCAGCAACTAGCTTTAAAAACTCTTAAATGTTTAGTTTAGGTTATTTATTAGTGTTACAAGTAGGCTTACACTAACACTGCAATGATGTTACTGTGAAAAATCGTCGCACTCCGATGCCGGTTCGGGTACACTGAGGGAGAATTTAGCATGGTCAACGCACCTAACCAGCAAGTCTTTCGAACTGTGGGAGGAAATGGGAGCAAATGGAGGAAACCCACGCAGACACGGGAAGAACGTGCAGACTCCGCACAGAGTGACCCAAGCCAGGAATTGAACCCGGGTCCCTGGCGTTATGAGGCAGCAGTGCTAACCACTATGCCACCCATCCCAAAATACTTCACAGGGGCATTACCTGAGAACAACTGATACCAAGCAAAAAAGAACAGGTGGTGAAAAGCTTGGTCAAAGAGATCAGATTTGAAGAGGGTCTTAAAGGAGCAGAGAGAATTGAAGAGGTGGGAGATTCCGGAATGAAATTCTACTAGGAGTAAGTGCCAAGGCAGCTGAGAGCACATCTGGCAGTAGTGGAAAAGGTAACATTGAACAAGAGAGCAAAGCTGCTGGAACCCAGAGTTTGCAAAGGATTGTAGGTGGTTATGAAGATCAGAAGGGATTTGCACACAAGAATGAGAATTTCAAAATTGAGGCTGACCTCGCTGGAAATCCGCCTCATAAAATGGCGAGAGCCAAGAAATTAGGCGCGATCCTGATTTCTCAGCTCTCGCACGATTTTATTGGCTCGCTCCGCCCCTCGATGGGCAGGGTGAACCAGTAAAGTTCCACCCAAGATGTGGTTTGACAGTGTACACTCTCACATGCAGGATATCAGGAACAGAGCTACATAACCTCATTGGGGAAACTCAGATAATGCAGAGCCCAAGTATCTGGGCTCACACTCAGGTCCCACAGACAACAGGATACTACCCCACAAGGGAACCTAATTACTCAAGAAGGAGAGTTGTCTCAAAGTCCCCAAGAGGGGACATTTTGGGGGATGACAATCTACTCCCTTGTCTGCTTTATTCTCCACAGGAGAATAGATGATTAAAGTCACTACAGCCCTAAACCACACAGCCAAGATAAGCTTAGGACAACAACACAATTAAAAGTAGGGCTAACAGGTCAGGAGTACTCAAACTACCCCAGGGCATCAAACAAAACAAACCTCCCCCATCTCCAGTCACACATGAGATGCTATTCAGGCCCCGCCATCAACAGGATTCCACCCATATTTCCCACATCAAGGAACAGGAGGAGGATTTGTCCAGATATCCACAATCAGGATATCTCCAGGAAGAACAAGAATCCCCTCCTCCCAGCAGGATGTTGCACTCCAGGAGTCAAATGACCAAGTAGCCACTGTCACAACCCGCGCAGCCAAGGAAAATATAGGAAACCAACTCAAGAAAGGCGAGACAACCAAGGATTCCCCGACCATGCTTGGGCGTACAGCAGTAAATATTTCCTCCAACTCCAGCTATACCGAAGGTGCCAACAACAGTAAAACCCAGTCTTTTCCAGGACACATGATCTGTCTGTACCTTCACGGGAGACCAACAAGGATTATTTAACTTCAAAATAACAAAAATACAAAAGAAAAAGCAACATCATTAGTTCTAAAGGGGGTTTTCCTCTCCCACTGTGGGGACCTATAAGGTCATACCCGCCTCTCTATAGCAATCTGCTTGCCCACCACTCTGATCTGGCGCTACTCATATTATCCATAATTAAAGTAAAGGATACCATATGATGTAACCCACTATTATAAATGCCAGGATTACAATACAAAAGAAAAGATAAATAAATATTGTGCAGCCCTAATGCCATACAACCATCCCAGCACGCTCTCCAGTAGAACAATGGAGGCACTTTATCAGTCCACAAGCAAAAATATATCTCCGTATTACAAACAAGATCCTAGGGATTTGAATTTGACAAAGGGCCAGAAGCAGCTTGGGCAGACCCCTTACCCACCCCACTCCCCGGTACCATGTGGAAAGACCAAGATTGAATGTAAATGGTAACACTCTTTGAACCAAGGTTTCCCTCATTCCATCACCAGAGCATAGTGGTGGATCAATTCCACGATAATTAAATGGATATCCCTGGCTTTCAAATAATAACATGATAACAGGCGACTTGCGCCTCAGTGCACATATATCAAACACTCTTGTCAGGATAAAAGACAACATCACCAAATCAGGATTATAATCACAAGGGGATTATTTCAGGATTAATGATGAACTGCAGGATAACATAGCCATCCACGAAGCCTGAAAAGGCCAAACCCTTGACGGGATGGTGAAGCAACATCAAGGATCCATCTATAATTTCACTGAGATCTCTACACTTCTGTTGTGTTGTCGCTCAGAAGCCCCGCCAGGGAGAGACCTAGGCCCTGGCAGGTGGCGAGTTCCAACCATGTCCAGCTGCCTCCAAATCTTCTTGATGAACGCCAAGGTCAAGACAACGTAAGACCAGCGATCGAGATATATAACCAACCCCCAGATCTGGAAGACTGCATACAGTATGCCGCTTCAAACTTGAAATGCCTAACCTTCAAATCAAAATTACAACAGCATGGCAGCCAGTTCTCAAATTCAGCCGGGAACTTATCCTCAGCTCCCCACAGGAGGTTGGGTGCACAGACACTTCTCCAGCCCCATCCCCCCAAATTAACCAGGATGTCTGACATCCCATGCAACAGGATTTCCGAGGTGAGCCTTCACCGAGGACACTGTCCTCGCGACTGACAGGAAGCTTTCCACTGTTTCATCCATTTTCTTTTGGATATCTCGCAGTTTATCAATGTGAGCGCCAATGATTTGTGCCAGGGAGCCGAGACCATCATGCACAACTTTATCCACAATGGCAGCCATCATCTCGATGTCTATGACATTGCTAGAGAGTGAGCCTATTCACCAGCTAAACCGTCATTACGAACGAGGCCCCACGCCGGCCGCCCCAGACTGACCGTCTTGGCCAAACAAGGAATTTCTTGACTTTGCTCAGCTCCCCATCACCCAAACTTAATCAGGATCTTCCAGGAACATAGCACACAGTATAGACTCCAGGATTTTATAATTATGAACTGTGCATCAGGATAAATAAAAGGGTTAAATAAAAGGACGGCACGGTAGCACAGTGGTTAGCACTGCTGCTTCACAGCTCCAGAGACCTGGGTTCGATTCCCGGCTCGGGTCACTGTCTGTGTGGAGTTTGCACATTCTCCTCATGTCTGCGTGGGTTTCCTCCGGGTGCTCCGGTTTCCTCCCACACTCCAAAGATGTGCGGGTTTGGTTAATTGACCATGCTAAATTGCCCCTTAGTGTCCTGGGATGCGTAGGTTAGAGGGATTAGCGGGTAAATATCTGGGGATAGGGCCTGGGTGGGATTGTGGTCGGTGCAGACTCGATGGGCCGCATGGCCTCTTTCTGCACTGTAGGGTTTCTATGATTCTATGATGGTTAAAAGATGAGTAGTGCCAGAGCTCATGAAAACACAGCTGTTCCTGCACTTACATCATGTGAATACCCCCCCCCCCCCCCAACCGCCCCTGATTGTGGTGTGTTTAATGAGACTTTGACCTCTTTTGGGGATTCCAGTTTAGTGTCTGGCTCAAGTGCAAGTACTACAGGAGTCTTCCAGTTACTGTTGCTAAGTACAATGGATTGGTATAGCAACAGTATAGCAATCTGATCTTGTGCCAGTCTTTCTGGGCTGGGATGATAGGAAGACTGCTCCTGGATCCATACTGGGTAGGGCTGCAGTGCTGGAGCTTGCTTCCAGATCATTTTAAATGAACATGACTCTGCACTTGGTTGGGAATGGGATCCAGTCAAGTTGGAATTCCACTGCTGTTCAGTTAACTGGTTGGCTTTATGGCTTTATGTAGCCACGTGTCAAACTTTGTCTGAAGACATTCCTATAAAGTGTGCTTGAATGTTTTTGCGAGGGTAAAGATGCCAAAAAAAATACAAGCTGTTGGTGAATGCAGAGATTGAAGCTAAACTCAGGCAAACCAGGACCATGCATTCTTCTTCCATTTCACACAAATCAAAATGGTTAAAACCAAATCATGTTTCTAGTCAATTTACCTGCACTGTTAAATGGAGTATGTGGAAAGCTTCGAGCTGAATATTAAGATCCCATTCTGTAAGTGACAAAAGTATCAGGGCCCAGGGCTTATCTTCACTCTCCATTTAGCCAGTTGTTTTATACTAGCTTTTAGAAAATTATTTTATAATTAAATAGCCTTTCTAAAGTAAACAAAATTACAAATAACTGCTTTAACTGACTAGCAATTCAGCACCTGAAGTGAACAGCCTGCCAGAGGCAGTATCTCACTGTGTACTGCAGAGTTTCTACAGGGCAGACCAATGGAAAATTAAACAGCATTTGATATTTAATATGTGCCACAATAATCCACCTGCACAGTAAAAGAAACCCAAGAAATGTGGTGTGTGTTGTCATTTTTCAATTTGGCCATAAGGTGGCAGGCTAAGCCACAATCTCAGGAAAATTCCCATTCAGGTTTGTCTCACTCTGATAACTCACTAAGACAGGATTTCATTTTTAGGCATTATGTATTGTCTGGATGAATTGCAGAGAAGAAGATAAGATAGACTCAAGAGTGGGCACTCAATTTTCCTTTCTGCAGTCTTCCTCGACGATGCTTAATGCTTAGTCTGTAGGGGTGAAAATTCACTTCTACAATTCTTTTTCCAACTGAGCCAATAATAGTTAAGATAAAGTATTGCAGACCTTGGCTACTAATTTGAATATAAAGATCTGACTCACTGGATGGGTGGAGAAGTTCAAAGATTTGAACAAATTAGAAAAAACAAAATTGATAGAATCATAGAATCCCTACAGTGCAGGAAGAGATCATTTGTACCATCAAGTCTGCACCAACAGCAATCCCACCCAGGTCCTATCCCTGTAACTCCACATTAACCTGCTAATCCACCTGACACTAAGGGGCAAATTAGCACGGCCAATCAACCTAACCCGCACATCTTTGGACTGTGGGAGGAAACCGGAGCATTCGGAGGAAACCCACGCAGACACGGGGAGAACGTGCAAACTCCACACAGACAGTGCCCCAAGGCTGGAATTGAACATGGGTCCCTGGCGCTGTGAGGCAGCAGTGCTAACTATTGTGCCGCCCGAAATTAATCCTTAAGGATCAAAATGGGTTTACTACATAGAGATGTCAGATAGAGGCTTGGTCTTTAAATTACACTCCAACTATATACACCTAACTGTCCTCCCATTGTTTGGTGAATATACTTGGGGATGATGAAATTGTGCTGTTTATTTGTTCTCTATCCATTAAAAGATCCTCTCTTCGAGAAGCCCAGTAAGGTCAAGCTAATTCCTTTAACATTTTCTTACCAAGAGGGGCTAGCTAATGCCCCTATAAGTCACCTTCCTTCTTAGGCAGCCTTGAGATCGAGGGTGACTCGCTTTCAGTCCAGTTCGATGGGTTCTGAAGGACTGATAGTCTGCTGAGCAATGTGCAGATGGGTTTGAAGGGCTGGGTAGATGGGTTGTTTGGAGGTTTGTGTGATCTCTCTGCTACCTCAACTTCATCTCTGCATGTTCCGGACCAAGTGTTAAGTCACCATATCATCTCCAATCTTACAGATTTTCAAACAAGATTTTGTGTCTTTTGGTGCTTTTGAACTGGTCAGTCAGAATATGCTTGCCTAAGGGGTCTTCGCAAGGACAACAAATTTCCTTGCAGACAAATATAAGCCGTGGCCTGAATTGTGCAGATGGCGGGTCCTTGACCCCCACCATCCAGGAAGCTGCTATTTTACATTCAAGTGAAAGTTGATTGGCAGCAGGTGGAAATTCTATAACAATTAGAAGGAAGACCTGACATGGAAAGCACTCAGCCAATCAGATTGGCCAACAGCTCTTCAGCCCATCCAGGCACAGCGCTGCAGTGGCCAGAAGAGGGACTGCAGCACCAATGCCTGGGACCAAGTGCAAGGAGCCAGTGTGAGGTAAATGACAGGGGATGGGAGGTAGGGGAGGTAGGGGATTTGCGGGAAGTGGGTAATCGGGGGATAGGTAAAGGGAGAGGGGAGGAGGTCCGTGAGGGGAGGGCACTGCCAGTCAGAATGGGGCTTCTGATGGAAGCACACATTCCATCGCCTTCCCGCCCAAGATTGAGACCAGTGATTTTTTTTTTCTACTTCCCACTTTCAGCTATCTGAAGCCCAACAGCCTGAAAATTGAAGCTGGGCAGGTAAAGGCCTTAAGTGGGCATTAAGTGGCCATGTAAGGGCCTTCACTGGGGCAAGGGTGGGCTTTTCAACTGAGGCCCTGCCTGTGCCACACTAAAATCGCGTCAGGGTCAGGGCAGGAACAAAAGAACAGTATTACTCAAATGGAGAAAGACTGCAGAAAGCTGCAACTCAAAGGGACTTGGGGTTACATGTGCACGAAACACAGGAAGCTAGCACACAGGTGCAGCAAGTAATCAGGAAGGCTAATGGAATGTTGGCCCTTATTTCAAAGGAGTTGGAGTATAAGAGTAGGGAAGTCTTGCTGCAATTGGACAAGGTCCTGGTGAGACCACATCTGGAGTACTGAGAGCAGTTTTTGTCCCCTTATTTAAGGAAAGGTGTTATTTCATTGGAGGCAGTTCAGAGAGGGCTCACTAGGATGCTCCCCGATATGGCGAGATTGTCTTATAACGAAAGGTTAAACAGGTTGGGACTCTACTCATTGGAATTTAGAAGAATGAGAGGTGAACTCATTGAAACATATAGGCTGCAAGAGGCTTAACAGGGTAAATGCTGAGAGAATGTTTCCCCTCGTGAGTGAGTCTAGGACCAGAGGGCATCATCTCAGAATGAAGTGACACTAATTTAAGAATGAGATGAGGAGGAATTTCTTCTCAGAGGGTTAAGAATCTTTGGAACTCCTCGCCACAGAGAGCTCTGGGGGCAGAGACACATTGTATATTTAAGGCTGAGGTAGAAAGATTTTTGATCAGAAAGGGAATCAAGGTCATTATGAAAAGGGCAGGAAAGTGGAAGTGAGGAATGTTAGATCAGCCATGATCCTATTGAATGGCGGAGCAGGCTCGAGAGGCTGAACATGAACTCACAAAGTGCTCGACAGCTTTGAAGCCTGGCTTGGGTCACTGTCTGTGCGGAGTCTGCACGTTCTCCCTGTGTCTGTGTGGGTTTCCTCCGGGTGCTCCGGTTTGCTCCCACAGTCCAAAGGCCGTGCTGGTTAGGTTCATTGGCCATGCTGAATTCTCTCTGTGTACCCGAACAGGCGACGGAGTGTGGCGACTAGGGGATTTTCACAGTAACTTCATTGCAGTGTTAATGTAAACCTACTCGTGACATTAATAACTAAAGTTAAACTTAGCTATATCAAATCCAGACTTGCTAGGGATGCACTCATGTCACCCTGACATCCAATCCCAAATGGGGCCAACAAGCAGAACCAGAGAAATGGGTCCTCAGGGAAGAACAGGATGGGAACACCATTTGTCCCCTTGAGATTGCTCCTCTATACAGATTGCTGAGGGAAGACTGGTTTCCATTAGCCCATGGTAAACCCACGTCCCTTAACTTCTTTATCATGGCGACAAGTTTTGTGGTAACTTTGTAGTCCACTCACTGAGGAATGCCTTACCTGAACTATGGGTTGCTGAGGTACAAGCAGTCGAGACTTTCCAATTGCTGAGACTCCTACAAGTCGCAGTCCCGGATAGCCTTAGCATTAGTGTGAGACTGTGATCCAATGCACCCACCAAAGGAGACTTCTTCCTCCGTAGACCTTGCAGAGGCCTGAGAGAGCTGCTGATGTTTCATGTGGATACCCTGACAATCCTCAACATGGTGTAGCCCACAGTCTTGTTCCACTCTCCTCATTCACCTAAATCCCCATCCTTCAATGATGTCCACTGCACTTTGGTTGCTAACCCTTTATACATTTAATGAGGAAAAGGGCTGGCCACAAAACTCTGCATGTGATTTCTGACAATGGCTTCAGCCAAATGTACACACCTCTTAAATCCTGCATTCAAATCCCTCTCACAGTCCAGCTCCACTCTCCATGCCCTGAAACTGCATCTTCAGTGTTCCTTGCCTCTCACTGAGCAGATTTAACTCCCCTCCAGCACTCTTGGCATCTACCCAGATCAGACCGGGGCAGCAGCAGGAGATGCAGCGACATCAATGAACACATTTTCGGAGAACAGAACATGGTGAGCTGAATGAGGAATGGCCAGGCAGCTCACTTACACCTGTGTACCTGCAATACGGCTTATGTTTTCTCATCCTACCGCTATGTCAAAGTGCAGGCTCAACATCCACAGTTGTTAAGAGGTAGCCTGCTGACTGCTCTGCCCTGTTCACTTGGAGGGCTTTGGTGGGCAGCCTCTGGTATCCCCAGGCCTTGAGGGTTCCGGCCTACAAAGGGTCTCCTGCTCAGCAACCTCCTTGGTCTGACCTGCTGGATGCAATAGGATCACTGGCAGAGGGGAGGTGGAGTGGCAGGGCACCCTTCGAGTTCCTAGGCTGAAGCACTCGGGCTGCCTGGCTGACACTCCTCCTCCCTGATGCCTTGAGGAGAAAGGTACCTGGAGAGAATTCCTGCTCTTGCCTAATGACTGCTTCACTGCATCAATACCTCGAGCAATGGGGTGCACGTCCAAGCACATATCCAGCAACCATTGTGCATTCTGTTGGATCGGGGTCTCCAATGTAGATACCACCTTTTCCATGGTGGCAGCCCAGCACTCGCATGCTAGAGCTAAAACAGTAGAGAGAATCTGGATGGCCTTCACCAGTCTTCTGTCATCTTCTGTCCAAGGAGAATCGTCCCTGATGTCTCACCTGCTTGTGGTGTGTGACATGCTGTGCAGTTGAACCCTTACTGCCTGATGATCTTATGAGAGTGTCACTATGCCATGGTGGAACGCAGTAGATCATTCATCCTCCTCCTATACCTCTGGGCAATTCGCCTGTGGGTCACATAAACACCAACCTCTGCTGTGACCTTCTCCCAGGCCACTGTGGTCAGGCAGAAGGCCCCTCTGCTGGCATAATTGGGGAAAAAACACTTCCCGTCTTTCCTGGATGGCTTGGAGGAGAGTTTCCAATGAGGCATCACTGAATTGTGGACCCGTGGATTACTGTCTTCCATTGGACATGTTTGTGGATGCAGAATCCCGGGTTCCTGGCCCGAAGTGAGTGAATGGCTGTTCAGATGCCCCTTAAATATAGTACCTGGACCTTCGGGCCCCTGAGGTAATGGCCAGGACTGCAACTTCCTGCCTACTCCCACCATGATATGCATGGGTAAATAAGGAATGAATTGAGCAGTGCACGATTGTATGTGGTTAACTATCCCACCCCACAGCGGGGATAACTGTTACTACAGCATTCACACCAAACGTCAACTTCAGAGTGGAAGATTCTGCCCTGGGTGTACATGAAACTGGTGAAATTTAATATTGATTGGAATTTTCAGATGATTATCAGTTTGGGATTGAAATTTACAGCTGATTACCAGTTTAGGATTAGCAATTTTCTAATATAAAAAAACTTGAGATCTAATTGTGCTATTTTCTAAAGTTTCCTTTTACCTAACTAACTAATCAATGTTGAATTTCTTCACATACACTTTGTTGAAATTTGATTTAACCTAATTTTGGATAGATGCTACTTTTGCTATCCAGATGTGTAAAAACCGAAAGTTCAGTGCATTTGAAATGAAGGAGACAACTAAATCATTAGATTTGAATATAACAAGCTGGTTTTTTTGTAGCCTCAGCTTTAAGTATTGAATTTTGCTGGCTAACTCTGTTTCAAATTTTCCAACAGAGAGAACAGTCTCATCCGGCCTTTTTGCCTAATGCACCCTTACGGCCCTTAAAGAGAGAAGTAAGAAGCAAGAAGGGTTTCACAGATGATGACATTGATTATCAATACACTGCTGCCCCTCCTATCTCACCAAGTGCACCAGCACGTGATTCACTTGATGCAAAGTCACAGTTGCCCATCTGTGAAACTGATCCAAAACCAAAAGTTGAGACAGTTATGTGTAGAGAAAAAGGAAAATTCAATACATGGCAAAATCGGCGTTGCCAAACTGCTATCTCAGCAAGTGCTTCCTGCCCTGATTATGACATGCGTCTGTTAAGATACAAAGTTCAACAGATGAAGGATAGTGACAAACCCTCTGCATTTTCCCAACATCTGGAAGAAAGGGTAAGGGATTGTTGGGCAACTCCAGTTAAAGGTAAGGAACGAGCTTGCATAATAACAGACTTTGAGCACGCTCAGTCTCCTTGGAGGAGACCAAAGTCAGTGCAAGATGACATCAGTTATGCAGATTTACCACAGAGCAAGTTATTCGGTTTTACAACAAAAGAGAATCATATGGCTTTGAGCAAACCACCTCCACCAAATAGGGTTGAAAACAATGAAGAGGATACAAAATGTCATAATGAAATCAACTTTGCATCTGGTGATACAAGGGCCATCTGTACATCTTATGTTCCGGGAAACAAAGAAATGTTTGAATCAATCCCGCAGCCACAATTGGAAAAGGGCAACCTGCTGATTTGCGATGATCCAAAACTTCAGGTCTCAAAACTAAAATTCCCTCATGCATTCAACAAAACAGAAGTACATAAGCACCTACATGAGATAGTTCCAGAAAAAACAGTGGATTATCGAGATAACATCTACTCGGGGAGGAGACACACATTCTTTGGTCTAAATTCTTCTTATTTCCACAATGGAACTTTTTAATTATCCTTGACTTTTCAGAACCTTTGATCACATTAAAGCTAACAATGATTTAACTAGTAATTTATTGTACTTTATGACTAAACAGTGCCTAGAATTTTGGAAACGGACTGCATTGGATCAGTCAAGAGAATTAATCTTCACTTTATGATTCTACACCAACTCTTCATTCTCAGTGGTTTCAATCTTCTTCTCATCTCACTTTGCTCTCCCTCCTCTGAATTCACAGACCTCCTTTGATTTCTTAACCTGTCCTCTGGTTATACTCTCCTGATGCCGACATCACGTTACACGGCCACCCTTTGTGCTTGCCATCTCCCATGGCATTTCTGCTCCCATGATCTTGATCACAAACAAGATCATCTTTAAACAACTTCCCTGTATCTGTTACAACCCACAACACCACTTCCTTCAGTGTCCATCCCTACAAAAGATTATTTTTTAAACTGCATTTACAACTTACAACTGCATTTTCTAAAAAAAAGCAACTTCTCAGTCTTTAGCCCTCCATTTGCCCCTATTTTTCCTGTGATTGGCTATCTGCAAAACCATTCCATTTTGATGTTGCTGCCCCTATTAATAACCATACTCTCCTTCCCCTTCACTTCTTCAACTCTAACATAACAGATTGAGTGGAGCAGACGCATAACAGTTTTGCAGGTAAGCCAGTGTCCTCTGGTAAAACCAGCCACTACTACAGGATTCTTTTCTTCAACTATATATACCGATGTTTCCTGCACCCTCCAGCGTCACAGCCAACAAAAAATCAGAGGAGCTCACAGACTACCTCATCAAAAATTAAGACCATTAATTAAGTGCCTCTGCTTTTGTACCCCATCCCCTTCCCTTCAAGCTGCAATCTCCTCACAAACTCCCGTCTCTGAATGCACATTTCTCAACATTTTCTATTCTGTCTTCCCTTATGGCCTCTCCAGGCTTATTGTGTCTACAGGACTCACCTTCTGCTTAGGACTTACAAATGGGTCTGAACATTGTGCAATCATCAGATATGATGGGGAGTGGGTCATTGATGAAACAGCTGGTGATGGTTGGATAGAGGACTCTGCACCAAGAAACTCTTGCAGTAATATCCTGGGAATGAGATCGTTGGTACCCCAATACCAGAGACAGCTTCCTTTTTGCTAGGTTTCATTCCACTCCTGGGGAGATTTTTCCCCCAAAGTACATTCAGATCAGTTTTGCTAGGTCTGTGGATGCCACACACACTTAATAATGCTGCCTATATGTCAAGGGCAGTCATTCTCATCTCACCTCCAGCATTCAGTTCTTTTGTCTATGTTAGGACCAAGGCTGGCTTGAGGTCTGGAGCTAAGTGGTCCTTATGGAACCCAACCTGAGCATTGGTAAGCAGCTTATTAGTGAGTAGATGCTGCTTGATAGTTCTGATACTTTGTATCAATTTGTTCATGATTGATTGATAGGTAGAAATTTGGTCAGATTGAATTTGTTCTTTTTATGGACAGGACATATCTGGGAAATTTTCCACATTGTCGGATAGGTGCCAGTACTGGCACAGCTAGCTCTGGAGAACAAGTCTTCAGCATAGGGAGGTGATGATGCAGTAGTATTAACACCACACTATTAATCCAGAAACTCAGCTAATGTTCTGCAGACCTGGGTTCGAATCCCGCCATGACAGATTTTGGAATTTGAATTCGATAAAAAGCATCTGGAATTAAGAATCTACTGATGACCATGAAACCATTGTCGATTGTCGGAAAAACCCATCTGGTTCACTAATGTCCTTTAGGGAAGGAAATCTGCCATCCTTACCTGGTCTGGATTACATGTGACTCAGAGCCACAGCAATGTGGTTGACTCTCAACTGCCCTCTGAACAAGGCCAGCTAGGAATGGGCAATAAATGCTGGCCAGCCAGCAATACCCATGTCCCATGAATGAATAAAAACAAACTATTGGCATGCTGTTGAAGCCATAACCTTTGTTGTATCCAGTGCAATCAGCCTTTTCTTGATTTCACATGGAATGAGTCAAACTGGTTGAAGACTAGCATCAGTGATGTTGGGGACTTCAGGAGGTAACCAAGATGGAACATCACTTCTGACTGAAGATAGTTGCAAACGGTTTAGTCTTCTCTTTTACACTCGTTCTGGGCTCCGCGATCATTGAGGATGAGGATTGAACCTCCATCTCCCATTAGTTGTTTCCGTTCCCCCAATGTCTCCATTTTACTTTCTCATCAACATGTCTGAAAGCTTGCAGCTGCCTATCTTTGTAACTGCCTATCTCTGCTCCAGCCACACACACCAAACACACCATTTCTCTGGCCTTTTGTGCATCACCCATTCACTTTGCCTAACCAACGACTTTGTTACGATTTGCCATCTGGGCCTGACACTCTCCAATTATATCCCTTCTTTCTCTCGAACTCCCTCTCCTACTTCAAGGGCCTCCTTAAAATGCATTCTTCCTAAACTCTCCTGTTTGTCAGTCTCCATTTTCAATTTAATTATGCCTCTTTCAAGCCCTGGAGCCCTTTGGCACGGGATAAAAGCAAGTTTTGTTATGATGCAATGAAAATAATTTTTGCTGATCTACTGTCACTAATTCTGCAAAATCTCAACAGGTCTGACAGCATCTGGAGAGAGAACAGAATTAACATTTTATTGTCTCTCCACAGAGGCTGTCGAACCTACTGAGATTTTCCAGCATTTTCTGTTTCAGATTCCAGCATCTGCAGTAATTTGCTTTTATTTTAACAAATACTAGCAGACTGGAATATTTATTTTTCAAGTACCAAACTGTGGAAACTCTAATACTTTGGTTTGAATTTCATGTATGGAAAATGGTCAGCATCTTTGAGACTTTGAATCTGTTTCTGCAGAAAAATAATGATTAAAGAGAAACATTGATTTACCCATGTTGTTTTATCGATACCTGTCGAATAGATATCTCTACACATAATATCAACTTCACCACTTACTGCCACATTTAGAATAGTAAAATCAGAGAGAGATATGATGAAAATTTATCCTTCTGATACAGCCTGAAGTTCTGGTGTAGTGTTACAATAATTTGAGGCTCCAGGGGAGTGGGGGAGGGGGAGGGGGGGGGCTGCGGGTGAGGGCGTGGAAGAGGTGTCTGTAATTCATGAACTTCCCTTTCAATTACTTTACAACTCTCATTCTCGAGCCATAACCTCAGTGGGAGATTGGATGAACACCTGGAGAAAGGGTGAAATCCATTTAACCATTTACACTGCATTTCCTGGGGTTCTTGTCAGTGCAAGATGGGCCAAATGGCCACCTTCTGCACCATAACAATTCTGTGATTCTGTCTGGGGAAATTCCAGGTGATAGTTCCTTTAAACCTATCAAAGGAGTGAGTCCAGTAATATAAATGTTGTTTTACTGTACCCTCAGGGAGACAGCATTCATTGAATGCAGAAAACATGGATCCTTTTTTGATTCTTTTACATGCAACTGCTTCGATAAACTAATGCAGCACCTACACAGCAGCTTGAAGCTCAATTATCAGAATATTCCCAACAATATTAGCATACAGGCCTAATTTGAAAAGGCTTATTATCAGGAGGGTGGTGTTCTTTATACGTGGTCCAACTTGAGGTGTGCAGGTAGTTCCAATTAAATTTACAAATGTGTTGTCTCAAAATGAGATGTGGGCCAGCTGGTGGGCAGGGAGCAACGTGATGGGTTTAGTGCTCAGCGAAAAACCCGTTTTTTGCCCAATGTCTGGTTCTCCTGGTCAATGCAATTCCTGTAAGAAGTCTAACAACACCAGGTTAAAGTCCAACAGGTTTATTTGGTAGCAAAAGCCACTAGCTTTTGGAACAGGCTGTCCCTTCGTCAGGTGGGTGGGAGTAGAACTGCATTATTGCAGTAGAATACATCTAACCAGCACATCTTTCAGACTGTGGGAGGAAACCGGAGCACCCGGAGGAAACCCACGCAGACACGGGGTGAATATACAGACTCCGCACAGACAGTGACACAAGCCGGGAATCAAACCCGGGTCCCTGGCGCTGTGAGGCAGCAATGCTAACCACTGTGCCACTCTTATCTGTAGGGCACCTCAAATACAGAAAGAACATGATGCAGTATAACTTCCTTCCACAAACATGGTCTCCAGTGTCAATGTGACTTTGGGTACCCACTTATCTGTGGCTCCCAGACTGGGCAGTCAGATACTCAGTTAGGGAGTGGAATGCTGTTCAGTTTAATCCACAAGGGGACATCATGCATACTGGTCTGACAGAGGTTACAATATGAATCCTTACAGTGCAGAAGGAGGCCATTTGGCCCATCAAACCTGCACCTATTCTCCAAAAGAGCACCCTGCCCAGGCCTCCCCATTCCCCCTATCCCGTAACCCTGCTCATTCACTATGGCCAATCTGCCTAACCTACACATCTTTGGACTGTGGGAGGAAACTGGAGCACCCAGAGAAAATCCACGCAGACACAGGGAGAATGTGCAAACTCCACACAGACAGTCACCTGAGGCTGGAATTGTCCCTGATAAATTGATGTGAATTGCTTTTCAAACATTCAAGGAGGGAAACCTATCTGAAGTTTAAAGGAATGTTCAAAAGTTATATTTGAAAATGCCCAGCTAATAGGTTCCTCTCCATTACTGTCTATTAAGCAGGTAAGTCTTTTGGAGGAGAAATTAATTGAACATTGAAAATCCTCTGTGGATTTAAACTATTGTATTTTGAA
This sequence comes from Mustelus asterias, assembly GCF_964213995.1. Classification (NCBI taxonomy): domain Eukaryota; kingdom Metazoa; phylum Chordata; class Chondrichthyes; order Carcharhiniformes; family Triakidae; genus Mustelus; species Mustelus asterias. The sequence goes on from NC_135802.1 coordinate 109,773,439, forward strand.
AAAGTGGTCTCGTCAGTAGGTAAGGAGAATGAACAAAAATGTGTTGATAACTTCAGGGTTGATTTGGGAACTTTCTTAAGTTATAATGATTATATTCTGTGAGCAGTAAAATTCATCCAAGGTGCATGGTAAAATAATGGAAAAATATTGAAAAAAGGATTAAGGATAGAAACACGGAAAAAAGTGGTGTTATTTAAAATAATTATATGTTGAAAAAAAAAAGAATCTGCAGCTAGCCTGTATTTAAAACAAGCTTAGTTCCAGGACAGCAAACTAAAGTCACAGGGGGTGATCTTACCATCTCGCCCCACTGGCTGATGGGCAGGGCAAGCCGCAAAACCATGAGAGAGCTGGGAAATTGGGTTCACACCAGATTACTCAAGTCTCGCGATCATATCGGCACACTGGCAGTACCCACTGGGCACTGAGCAGTGCCAAGGGGGTGTGGCCTGAGGGAATAGGGCCAACTGGGAGGGGGCAGGACCTGGAGGGGCGGACCAATCGGGGGGCACTCTGCGCATTGTGCAACCAGTGATTAGCCAGTCTGTGCATGGGGTGTGGGGTATCAGACATCCTGTGCGCTGGGGGGTTAGACAGCCTGTGCAGGGCGGGGGCGATAGGTCCCGGGGGGGTGGGTGGGATTGACCATGGAGGGCAACAATAGCAGGGTGAGGAATCGGCTGCGGTGCCTTGCGATACGGCGGGGGGGGGGGGGGGGGGGGGGCGGGGGGTGGTGGGTGATTGGCTGCGAGGGCCAGTTGTAGCTGGGGGAGGCAGTGACTGTCAGATCTCTATGTTCACGGAACACTTAGATCTGAGAATGCGCAATTCCATCCTCTGCTGCAACTAGCTGGTTTCGGGGGCAAGGTTGGCCCCGGTCCCTCCCTCTGCTGGCAGGAAACAGATCTTGCTTTTTTTTCACAGAGTGAGGTAAGATTCGATTTTACTCGCCCAAAAAAACAGCGTGATTCTTTCCCATTTTCACACTCATTTGGCACTTAGAACCTTTTTGGTAAGATCGCCCCCACAGACTCTCCCAGTCCCTTCCAGAGTGAACTGGTTCATATACTCTTGCAATGATTCCCTAATCCTATCCCAGTTGGGGAAAGCTATGAGTAATGATCAGCTTAAAACATGCCTTCTATTGCAGCATGTTTTCAACATTAACAGAGAGGGCATTCAGTCGAGTGAATATCTCCACCACACTGTGTTAGTTCAATGTTATTCAGATTATGCAGGTGTTCTTTGAGACTTTTCCCTTCCTGGTTGATGCACTGCAATTACAAAGCTGAAGAGAAATCTTATATTAAGGGCTTCTATCTCAACAACCTGCACTGAAAACTCTGCTCACATTTTGATAGCTGTAACAAATTCCACCATAGCTGCTAAGTCAATTCACAACATTGTAAATAAAAGTCAATTTGCTCTATCTCCCAAAGTTAATGGATCTTCTAAAACAGTTCCAGGATCTGGATCCAAAAGAGAAAATGCTGGAAAATCTCAGCAGGTCTGGCAGCATTCATAAGGAGAAAAAAAAACCCGATGTTTCGAGTCCAGACGACCCTTTGTCAAAGCTTTGACAAAGGGTCTTCTGGACTCGAAATGTCAGTTCTTTCCTCTCTTTACAGGTGCTGCCAGACTTGCTGAGATTTTCCAGCATTTTCCCTTTTGGTTTCAGATTCCAGCATCTGCAGTAATTTGCTTTTATCCAGGATCTGGGCCTTCATCTTTACCAAAAACTTACCAGTTCTTCCTTGGGCCATACCCAAACCGTGTACCAAGTTTCATTGAAATTGATCCATTATTTTTTGCTTGCAGGAAAACAGACTAACAGGGGTGAAAACATCACCTTCACCCACCTTCAGCAGCATACACAAACAAATGGGAATTTTTGTAAAACAATTTTCCTAGGTAATTATGGATGAGTTTCAGGTACCTGAACAGGGGTTGGGAAAAATGTGTAATGTATGTCAACTGGGCATGATTTATAGAAGAAAACTCAATTTGGCATTCTACTACAAGTCAGGAAAGTACAGGTGGGAGTAATTAATCGATGGGGTTCTCTTGAAGAGGTTTATGTCTTTGCCCATATTCAACGATGAGAAAAATGTGTTTGATTGTGTGGTCACTACACAACTTTGGGTTCATGCAAGGGGAGATGAGCAAAGACCTCTGATCGTTTGATAGAAACACTTAAACACAGAGAAGTAGCTTGTACCTTATGCCCAACTGTGGTATGATAATGTGATATGTTACAACAACATGTGGAACTGCATGATGAAGATGCATTGAAGAATGGATCTCATTGCTCAGTACAGGACAAGGGCAGAGCATGAGGTTAATGTGGCCCAGTGGAGTGAGAAAAATTTTAAACATTGCACTGACGTCTGCCTCATTGAAAAAGTGACTAATGAAACAATTAGGATAGAGTTAAACACTAGTACCTATCAAAGGCACTGAAATTAAAGAGGGATGTAGAATTTGGATTTTTAAAATTCAATGTTGATTTATTTTGAGTTACAATGAAATTGGAGCAACTGAAAGCCCTTAGCCATAATGCTCAGTAAATATATTCACAAGATGGATAATGATAAACGATTCTCTAGATCTTATTTAAGGCCATGATTTATTGCTAATATGGTACAATGTAACATTCGGTACCATGTATTATGATTCTGTCTTTGTATCATTATTTTTCTTTTATTCTTTCGCAGGTTGTGGGTGTCACTGGCAAGGCCAACATTTGTTGCCCATTTCTAATTGCCCCTGGATTGAGTGGCGTGCTTGGTATTTCAGAGGGCAGCAACCACATTGCTGTGGCTCTGGAGTCACATGTGGGCCAAACCAGGTAAGGACAACAGATTTCCTCCCCTAAAGGACATTAGTGAACCAGATGGATTTTTAAAACACCCATCAAGTGGACTAATATTGGACTAGCTTTATATTCCAGATTTATTCATTGAACTTAAAATCCACCAGCCAGTGGGATTTGTACCCTTGTTCCAAGAAAAATTACCACTTCAGCACCATCTGCCCCCATGTATGATGTAATATTAACCAAATGAAACTTAAGTATGTCCAGGGTTTCTCAAACAAGGGTCTGCAAGAAAGTTTCAATGGGTGTGGCAATGCAAACCAAATTTACTCTATCGTATCTACTCACTGATACTCCCATCATCCAATGTGTCCTCCAGTGGCAGATCGCCCTCCTTCAGAGCCAAATTTGAGCCAAGTACCATATCCCTGTCCCTCCTTACTGGGGCCTACCTGATTGGGCCCGATTTGCCCAGACTCCAATTAGTTGGTTGTGAGGGCATACATTCAGCAATATGTGCTCTTCCTGCAGCTGCAGTCCTCACAGTGACCCACTGGCAGTGCTGCTGCTGCTGAGGCTGCTGAGCTTCAGAACCTCGGTTTGTTCAGTAGCTCTTGGGGGCCAAGCAGCCATCCCTAATAGGGATGTGGCCACAATTCCTGCAGATTGCTGAACTGGGATTGCCTCCTGCTTTCAGGCCCATTGCTCAGACCAAATCTAGCCCATGAGTTCAAATCTCAGAACAGCAACTGGGGAATTTCAAATTCAATTAATTATCTAAATCTGGGAATTTTTAAAAAATTGGCATCAGTAATGGCGAACATGAAGCTACAAAATGGTCATTAAAAACCCATCTGTTTCACTGATGGCTTTATCCTTACCTAGTCTGGCCTGTATGTGCCTGCAGACCCACAACAATGTGGTTGATTATTAACCGTCCTCTCAAAATGGCCTCGCAAGCCACACAGTTGTTAAAAAGGTTGCCACCTTCTCATGGGCAATTCATAGAATCCCTACTGTACAGAAGGAGGCCATTCAGCCCATCAAGCCTGCAACTGAGCAACTGACTCAAGAACAGCTTCTTCCCTGCTGCTGTCAGACTTTTAAATGGATTAAGTTGATCTTTCTCTACACCTAGCTATGACTGTAACACTACATTCTACATTCTGCACTCTCTCATTTCCTTCTCTAGGAACGGTATGTTGTGTCTGCATAGCGCGCAAGAAACAATACATTTCACTGTATGTTAATACATGTGACAATAATAAATTAAATCAAATTTTAAAAAAACCAATCCCACCCTATCCCTGTAACCCCACACATTTACCCTGCTAATCCCCCCAAAACTAGGGTCCATTTAGCATGGCCAATCAACCTAACTCGCACATCTTTGGACTGTCGGAGGAAACCGGAGCACCTAGAGGAAACCCACACAGACACGGGGAGAATGTGCGAACTCCACACAGACAGTGGCCCAAGCTGGGTATCGAACCCGGGTCCCTGGCACTGTGAGGCAGCAGTGTTAACCACTGTGCCACCATGCTGCCCCAATTAGAACTAGTATAAATAATGCCATGCCAGTGATGCTGTTGGAACATGTTGCTATGGGCGGCATGGTGGCACAGTGGTTAGCACTGCTGTTTCACAGCACTAGGGACCAATTCCAGCCTTGGGTGAGCATCTGTGTAGATTTGCAAGCTCTCCCTGTGTCTGCATGGGTTTCCTCTGGGTGCTCCAGTTTCCTCTCTCACTCTAAAGATGTGCGGGTTAGGTTGATTGGCCATGATAAATTGCCAGTGTCAGGGGGATTAGCAGGGTTATGGGGATAGGGCTTGGGTGGGATTGTTGTCTGTGCAGGCTTGATGGGCTGAATGGCCTCCTTCTGCACTGTAGGGATTCTATGCCTACATTCTGTGAATGAATAAAAAAGCATTAAGCATGTATGATCATCAATGACATTCACAGGAAGTCAGTCACATGTTTAAACATGAATGACTCACTCCCAATGATTCCAAAAAGGTTGTGAAACCATGTACTCAATGAGTAAATGGATTGAGATGGTTATGTCATGCTAATAAGATTAAAAGCTTAAATGATCCCATGAGGGGTCACCAAGGGCCATTGGAGGTTAATATTGAGATGTAGTAAAGGTAACAATTATCTTGGATTACCTTACTACCACTGACAGTGTATATGGAACAAACAATGCTGATGTTGAAAAGGAAGATTTACCTAGAGAAGGCTGAATGGTGAGAGACAATTCAAAATATAGTTCAGCATCCATGAAGTGGAATTATACAGACTATGGCTCTCCTATAGTTCACCTTTAGTGGCGGCATTGTCAGCTGTCAGTGGTTTCACCATTGAAAAGCTTCTCATGTCTCCTGTGCAAGCTGCCAGCTCTTCATTTTCTAAATGCAATCGATGGGAAACGGGAAAAAGCAAGAGATCAGAAGTGTTGCACACTTCAAGGATGATTTTGAGCCTGGGTTGATGGATCTCCGACAAGGACAGAAAATCCGGAGAGAATCAGGAAACGTGATCCGCACCGGCGAGATTGCGTTTACCGACTTTTCATGCCCCTCGCCAGTGACGTCACAAGGTTCACACTCACAAAGGGCGAGAACCTCATTGTAATGGATTTGAATACATTTGAATATAATTATCCTCACACCCCCCCCCCCCCACCCCACCACATGATCCCCCTCACTGAATATTCAAACCTCCTGACATGACGTCACATCAACAAGGTATACAACAGATTTTTTAAAAGGTGATTCAGTCAAGGGGATTCCCCCCCCCTGCCGGGGGCGTTAAGGTAAGTATAGCCAGTGGGGGTGGGGCAGAGGGACATGCCTGGGCAATGCCCTGACACTATTCCTGGCACAGGAGGCAGTAAAAGTTTTAACAACACCAGGTTAAAGTCCAACAGGTTTATCTGGTAGCAAATACCATAAGCTTTCGCCTCCAAAAGCTAATGGTATTTGCTACCAAATAAACCTGTTGGACTTTAACCTGGTGTTGTTAAAACTCTTACTGTGTTCACCCCAGTCCAACGCCGGCATCTCCACCCCAGGAGGCAATGCCAGGGATGGCCCCTTTTGGCTCCCTTTTGTGTGTTGGGGAGGACTGATGACTCTGAGGGTGGAGAGTGCCCCAAGGCTGCAGTGATCACCCTGATGCCTGCAATGGGGGTGGGGGTGTGAGGGGGTTGCCTTGATGCATGTGAAGGTTGGGGTTGGGGGTGGGGTGGGGGAGGGGGGCTGATGTTGATTTTGTGGTGGGGGAGGAGGGAGAGGTCTGTCGCTTGTGAGGAGGGTCCTAATGTTTATGTGAGGGGAGGGGGAGTGCTGCAGTCATCCATTCAGTTGCTGTGCTGACAGGGACACCCTTTAAAGATGGCATCTGTGAAGCCGATTTTGCCAGTTCTCTCAGGCCTTGTCTCATCAGACTGACAGCGTAAACCCACCCATTCATTTTTCTTACTCAGAGAGGGTCAAGGTTTGCAGCTGGAAAGCTACCAGCTGGTTTACGGTCAGAGCCGAGACTTTGAAAAGAATGGGAAAATTCCTTCCAGTTCTCCCATCAGGAACAGTGCACCACTGATAGAATTCCTCGCTAAGATTCCAGATTTAGGTAATAGACATAGAACATAGAACAGTACAGCACAGAACAGGCCCTTCGGCCCACGATGTAAGGCTGCAATCTGCTGAGTCAGACTGTGCACAGTAAACTGGGAAAACCTGTTCATGGGTAAAATGATGGAAGATCAGTGGGAGATGTTGAAAAATAATCTATAATGTTACGGAACCATTTTATACCCATCAGGGACCAGAGCTCCTCTTGCTAAAAAAAAATGTGGGTGACTCAGAGTTGGAGACAACATAACAAAAACAACAGAAATAATATAGTTATATCGCGCCTTTAACTCAAAGTGAACACTCAAAGATGCTCAATTCACAGGAGAAGTATGAACAAAGTATGTCACCAAGACACACAAGGAGATATTGGGTGGAATTTTCCAACCTCATCACACCTGTTTTGCGGCGGGAAAATGTTGTAAAATCAGGCTTGATGCGACTCGCGGGAATGGGATCTGTTTTCACGCCCATTCCCGTTTTACCGAGAAAATACAATTAGCGCAATCGGAAGCCCAGCCAAAACGGGTGAAACGTTAGTTTGCATTTTTTTGCATTTATCACAATGTCATTAGCGAGCTTCACTCCCAATCATCCCAGCTCATCCACCTTAACCACCTCCTTCGCTGCAGCTGGATCGGTCAGGAAAACACCTCAAGTATAAAAGTCGCATCCGTGCTGCTCAGATGGGGTTGTTTCGTGGTAGCCATGTTGCATTTTGGGGAAGGGGGACTGCGAGTGTCTGAGGGGTGTGGGGGGCTGTTGTTGCTCACGGATTCCGAACTCAGACTCTCAGCACAGACCCGGGTCAGAATACTGACCTTGGGTCTTCGTTTTGACTCTGGGTCCTAGTGCTGGCAGCATTAAGCAATGTTGTAAGTGGGGGATGGGTTAGAAACTCTCTGAAGCGGCAATGTTGCAGCCTCAGGACTTGTCAAGCAGCACCGTCAATGGCCACTACTGCATGGGTTCCTGGTGTGTGTTTGTGAGTGGGGTGCGGAATGGGGAGGGGGGGCGGAGGCTGTGTGGCCATTCTGGGATCTGTGGGAGAGGATATGGGGAGTGTGTGTTGCTGGGGCTCTGTGGAGGAGAATGGGGAGTGTGTGTTGCTGCGGGTCTGTAGAGGGGGGGGAGGTATGGGGAGTGTACATTGCTGGGGCTCTGTGGGGGGGGCGGGTATGGGAAGTGTGTGTTGCTTTGGGTCTGTGGGGGGGTAATGGGGAGTGTGTGTTGCTGGGGGTGTGGGGAGGTATGGGGAGTGTGTGTTGCTGGGGGTGTGGGGAGGTATGGGGAGTGTGTGTTGCTGGGGGTCTGTGGGGGGGGTATGGGGAGTGTGTGTTTCTGGGGGTCTGTGTGGGGTATGGGGAGTGTGTGTTGCTGGGGGTCTGTGGGGAGGGTATGGGGAGTGTGTGTTGCTGGGGGTCTGTGGGGGGGTATGGGGAGTGTGTTGCTGGGGGTGTGGGGAGGTATGGGGAGTGTGTGTTGCTGGGGGTCTGTGGGGGGGGTATGGGGAGTGTGTGTTGCTGGGGGTCTGTGGGGGGTATGGGGAATGTATGTTGCTGGGGCTCTGTGGGGGGGATATGGGGAGTATGTGTTGCTGGGCTGGGGCGAGCAGAGTACTTTAACCTCTCCATCTGTCTCTCCCCTTCACCAAGTTCTATCCCCCCTACAGATTGACAAGAAGGTTTTTGAAATACAACCCATTGATCTTGTTCTTTTGGTTGTTGCTGGAGCTGAGGAGGAGGAGCTGGAGGCTGCATTGCGGGCACAGGAGGCCCGGGCCTTACCACTCGCAGGAGTAGAGGGAGATGGCTGCCGGAGGCAGGATGTGGCCACCATTCGCCCCGAGTGGGGGGTATTGCAGGAGAAGGAGGGAATGGAGACCCTGGCAGTTCTGCATGTGAATGTCCTTCAAACTACTGTCGGACACCGCATGCCACTGATGGCTCCGGCTCCGAAAATAGACAGTGCAACACCTGTGCCATTTATTGCAGGACTGGCACCTCAGAGCATGGGTGGGGCACCCACTCCTGTGGCTATGAAAGTGACGGCCGCCTTAAACTTCTACGCCACTGGTCCTTCCAGACCATCAGTGGAGACCTTTGTAGCATTTCCCAACCATCCGTCCACAAGTGTGTCAAGGAGGTCAGAGATGCCCTGTATGTTCGCGAGTGTATTAAATTTGACCTGGACCAGGCCCAACAGGAAGCCCGGGCTGCAGGATTCGCAGCCATCGTGAGGTTGCCAAATGTGCAGGGGGCTATAGACTGCATCCACATCGCCCTCAAGGCTCCGGTGAAGAATCCAGGAAGATTCATGAACAGAAAGGGCTTCCGTTCAATAAATGTGCAATTGGTGTGTGACCATCAGCTGAACATCATGCACATCTGCACCAGACACCCCAGCAGCGAGCATGACAGCTTCATATTGAGGAGTTCTGATGTCCCAGAGGTCTTTGAGGAGTAGGCCAGGGTGCAGGGATGGTTAATGGGGGACATGGGATACCCGCTTCGTACTTGGCTGATAACAGCTGTGTGGAGGCCTGAGACTGAGGCGGAGACCCGATATGATGAGGCCCACGTTGCCACCTGTTTAATAGTGGAGCGGTGCATAGGGCTCCTCAAAATGCACTTCAGGTGACTAGTCCACTCTGGCCGAGTTCTTCAATATAGCCCCCCTGATATTGTCCCGCATTGTTGTGGTGTGCTGTATCCCACACAACCTGGCACAGCAGTGAGGAGATCATTTTGAGGAGGAGGACGTGGAGGCTGACCAGCCGGGCGTCACTGGGGAGGAGGCCGTCCAGCAGGAGGAGGAGCAGGAAGAGGAGGAGGATGACAACGATGAGCAACACCACCCAGGTGCTGGAGGACTGGTGGCAGCAAGGATCAGCTGAGGGAGGCCCTGATCACCACGCGCTTTGGTCACTAGAGGCCTGTGTTGCCGCAGGTTCCATTCCCCCCTTCCCTTGGAGTCCGACTATCTCCTGCAGCATTGTAACACCAGAGTGGTGTGCCAGGATATGCTGTGTTAGCGAGTTTCTGTGGCAGGCAGGAGGGTGATGACGACTCGCTAAGCATCATTGTGATGATGCCCTGGTGCAAACTAGCCTGACTCCTACCTGAGCTCCCAATGCATGGAGAAAGAAACTCGCAAAGCTAGCAAAACCAGCATAAGAAACTTTACAATTATATTAGGAAAAACAGTGTGGTCAGGATCGACGTAGTCACCTAAAATAACAACAATGATTGTTAATGAAAATAGTGATCTCTGTGACATGGCTTTTCCCCTATTTTGATTGCAGTTTCATCCTGTGCCAAGTCTTGGCATGCAACAGGAGTTATAGCAGCAAGCAGGCAAGGAACTAGTCACATTGAAGCATTCATACAGAACAAACCAAAACGCTTAAAAGCCTTAATATCCTTCATTTCCATTTTAAATTTACAGACAGTGAATTAATCAGGATGAAATTAAAATAGAAGCTACAACATGGATAAATACATTGTTCAAAATGAAAAATAAGAAAAATGTGGATTTTATTATTGTCATGGAGAAATTTGACATTTCACAATTTTAAAATTAGCTTCTCAGGGCCAGGGTGATTAGCATTGGTGATGCTGGTACACCATCATTTGGTGATACTTCACCAAATGATGGTGTACCAGCATCACCAATCACCACAAACCAATCTTGAGCAATGCTTTTGAAGCTTCACACTTTAGTGTACATGTAAAAAATTATGTGCATTATAAATAGAAGGCTGTGTGTGCTAAATTGATTAGAAGGTCACAGGAGACAGAAGATATGGAAGCCAAACAACAGATGACAGACAATTTCTGCCCATTAGAGTATATAATTGTCGACTGTTACGCTGAGCTGCACTTTTTTCCTAGCAGATGCTTTATTATAATCTGGAAGGTTATTAGTAATTCTTACATTGAACAATAGTGTAATGGAGGCGATATTGAATCAACTTGCTGCTGTACATCTCTTCCAAGTCTCCTTTCAAATAATGAGTCTATTTTTTTCCTCTCAGCCTCCCCCACATCTCCTTCTACATCCCTCACCCTCCACAACACCCCCCCCACACACACACACAATTGAATTAGTTCTGAGATGATTCCTGGACCTTCATATCTCGACTCTATCCAGGATTCTATCCTGTGTATTGGTTGCTCTTTGTTATCTTTTGCTAGTTTGAATCCATTGTTCCTTAACCTGTTCTTGTGATTAATTTATTTTCCTTAGCCATTCCATCCTGTTCGCCATCAAATATTCTTCTAAAAGAGCATCTCTAAGATAGTTCCTTTCAAGGTTGAATTGCCCTACTTTCTCCAGTTTATTTTCATAACTCAGACATCCAACAGTAGCAAGTCTCACAGTTCTTCTCTGCACAGCCTCTAAGCACTTGAATGGAGGTCTTATATCTCCCTTACCAATAATAAACACAATACTCAAGATATGAAGTGGAATTCTCTGCAACCATGTGCAGTGGGTTTGATGGCGATCGGGGCGGAGGAGGTGGTGGAGAATCTGGCAGAAGCCAAAATGTCAGAAATTCACCAGTGTAAAATTATATTGCAATTATCCCAATGGCGGGTAAATGGCTGGTCAGTCATCCCACTGGCAGGTATCGTGAATGCCATTTGCAATCATTTACATCTCATGAATGCTCATTAAAAAGCTGCCTGCCAGTGTCTCATCGGGCCTTCCAATCTTGTGTCACGCCAACAGGAGTGGATGAAGAAGATGAACGATGGAAGGCAAAGGGAAGAAAAAGGGGAAGCAAGCTGGACCCTGACAAGGCTGAATGAAAAGCTCACAAACCAGAGGGGTCAGCACATTGTTTGCTGGATGTGGGTCACAAAGGCTCCAGAGGCAGTGGTCCAAGGGGGGCATGGGTGCCTCACAAGTGATGGGCTGGGGAGGGGGTTTGAAGTGAGGCTGCTAGCCTTTTCTCTCTGGGTTGCTGACATCCTGCACAGTCTGGTCAAGACAGGTGGACTGGAGAGGGATGAGTGTGCTGCACTAATATTTAAATATGGCACCGGGACTTTGAGCCTGCCAACGGAGGGCGGGGTACACAAATCAGCTGCCAACCAGCCAGGTTCCAAATGCAGAATCTGTTGCGAGATCCCGTTATTCCGGCTGGAGGGGAAGGAACTGCCGGAGCCGTCTGCCTCTTAGTTTCAAAATGGGAGAATTCCACCCATGGTCTGAACAGAACACTGTAGAATTGGAAAATTACTTCCCATGAATTGCACATAATCTTTTTCACTTTGTAGTTCAAAATTCTATTTTTTATTGTTTCTATGGACATGTTGAGTTGCCAATCCTATCCTTTTGTCTTTTTCAACTATATATCGAACAATACCATTCATCGAGTATATGTGTCATGCATTCCTTCTTATTTGTAGGCCTTTATATTTATCAGTGTTCATTTTCTTCTGCCCACCTTTTCTATTTTTTTACTTACACCATGTTCATGGTCTTCCAGCCCACAGTTGATGTTTATCTTGGTGTGCATCCCTGGGAACAACCCACAGAGCACAGAATCCTGCGCCACAGAGCTGCTCAGGATGAATCTTACAAATACCATTGCATGTTTCTCCACACCTTTGTTGTAAAGGCACATTGCTGTTTAGGTACAGCATATCATTGGGCTTACTACACTGTAGTTGTGATGTCACTGCAGGAGTTCCTCATGCTTAGTGTCCTAGACCAAACCATCTTCAATTGTTTCATCAGTGGTCTTCCTTTTGGATTAGCTGAAATTCACAGATGGAAAATGGGGGGACAGTGAGGAGAGCATTGGAATACTCCAATCTAGAGTTAACAAAAATTAAAATGTCAGAAGGTGGGGGTGAGCAATATTGGGGCTGTGGAGTTGTAAGCAGTGGCAGGAGAGGGGTTAGGGGAGTGAGCATTATCAGGAGAGGGGTTTGAGGGGACTGAGCATTGTACGGGCTGTGAAGGAGTGGTCAGGAAATGGGTGAGCGCTGTTCTGCGTCTGCCTGTTGGGACGGGGTGAGGGGATGAGATGTGTTGAGAGGGATTGGGGAGAGTGAACATTGTTGGGGGCAGGGGGTGGTGAGAATTGTCGGAAAGAAGGTTGAAAGTAGATGAGCATTTTTGGGAGCTTGGGGGGGAGGGGGCGTGAGCATTGTTGGGGGTGGGGTCAGGTAGGGTATCGGGCAATGAGTATTGTTGGAGTTACAGGGGTGAGTATTGTAGATGGTGCAAGGGCAAACATTGTCAGAAAAGAGGTTGGAAGTAAACACTGTCAAGGATGCTGGGTGGATTTTGTTGGGCATTCCCAATAATCAGTGCTCTGGGCCTGAGATAACAGCAGCGGTAATATGGAGTAAATATCTGAGTAACTATAGGGCACCACATCCAAGTCTCCAACACAAAGGTTAATGTTGGAGGCTCTCTGGGTTCTGGGAATCGTAATTTTGCCCATTGGAAGTTTGAATTTCCTGGATAAATGCTGCACGTGTGCTTGGTTCAGAATTACTACCACAAGGTACCAACAGCAGCCAATGTCTGAATATAGACTGCTGTTGCCATCAGTAGATATGAGCCATGAGAGTTTCAGCAGCAGATGGGCTGAGGCAGAGTCAAGGTGGGTGATATTATACATGTGGAAATAGACAGTCTGTGCTCAGAATGAAATATGGTTTCATTCTTATATTTACAAAAATTAATACAATGCAGCAGAATTCAAAATGACTTTTATTTACACACACATATATATATATTACCATAACATTATAAAGGAACAATTGCAAAATCAGTTAAAAGCCAAGCTGTATTATAGCAAACAGAAACATTTTCATTGAAGGCCACGCCTGACTGAGCATGTCAGCATGATTCGATTCTGAACAATGTGAACAAATAAAATAATTTATGTTTGCTACACCTGATTCTAACATAATAAAACATACATGTAGACAAATGCAATTATATCTGCAAAACAAGTATTAAACCGCAATCCCAACTCATTCCAGATTGGTCACATCACTGCTACAAAGGTGGGGAATCCCAGTTTACGTCAATTGGTTTCAGGCCATATGATGAAAGCTCCAGGGACAGAAACTCCAATAGTGATTTTAAATCTCACTCCACAATGACACAAACTCTCCTATAATCTCCAAGTGATTTTAAATCTCACTCCACAATGTCACAAACTCTCCTATAATCTCCAATAATGATTTTAAATTTCACTCCACAATCTTACGGTGTGAAGCTCTGAGGGTTAATATGGGGTTACAGTGTGAGGCTCCGAGGATCAATGTGGGGGTTACAGTGTAAAGCACAGTGTGAGGGAAGTTACAGTGTGGGGGGTTGACAGTGTGGGGGGGGGGGGGTTACAATGTGAGGGAAGTTACAGTGTGAAGGTGGATTACAGTGTGGGGGGGGGGGGTTACAGTGTAAAGGTGGGTTAGTGTGAGGAGTTATAGTTTAAGGGGGTTACAGTGAGTGGGGGTTATGGTTTAAGGGGGTTATAGTTTAAAGGGGTTCCAGTGTCTGGGGGTTATAGTTTAAGGGGGTAACAGTGTCAGAGGGTTATAGTGTAAGGGGGTTCCAGTGTCTGGGGGTTATAGTTTAAGGGGGTAACAGTGTCAGAGGGTTATAGTGTAAGGGGTTTCCAGTGTCTGGGGGTTATAGTGTAAGGGGGTAACAGTGTCAGGGGGTTCCAGTGTAAGGGGGTTGGGGGGGGTTACAGTTTGAGGCTCCCGGAATCAATGACCTCTCTCCACTTTTACCCCAGATTGTTCCGGACTCCTTCTGACGTCATTGCGCGCGATGCATTGTGGTCGGGACGGATCACCCGAACCTGCTGGCTGGACTGGGCGGGTCACGTGCATTCTGATTGACAACTGTATTATCCAATAGCTATCCAGGACCTGCGGCGACGCGTTTCCAATTGACCAATGAGGATGGTGGTGGGCGGGACCTCCTGTACACTCTCACACACACTTGCCGCTGCTGATAAAAGCGCGCGGAAGGCCGGCCGGGTCGCTGTGGAACGACCTTGAGTGTGTGGAAGGCGGTGAGGTGAGATGAGGGTGCGATTGTGGCGGGGGCTCCGGCCGCTTGGCCGGGGTGGCTTTCCATCGGGATCCCTGTACTGACGAGCAGTCGGTCTGCTGTGAGAATGTACCTTTGGGGCCGCGGCCGGCCGGCACCCTGCTGCCGGTCCCTGACTCTTCCCTCAGCGGGCTCGGTAAAACCCGGCTCCGGTCGCCTCTTCCCGCTTTGTCAAACTGAGGCAGCTCCCGGCTGGGGAATGAATTCCGGAGGAACTAATGTCTCCACTGATTTCCTCCCCTCCCTCTCCCTGTCTCAGGATGCCGGTGTCCCGCCAACGTGGCTGGCTTTGGGGAAGGGGGGTGTGAAGGGCAGGGATAGGCCGAGTGAAGTGACTGGTCTTACCCAGGGATACAGTGCATTGGGCTGGAGAAATAGACTATCCAATAATGGTCACATTGTGCAATCGTCTGCTCCAACTGATGTCACATCAGTTTCAATATTGCTGCTTTCAGGAAGCCTGGTTCCCGGAACCGGTGGGACTGCCCCTCATTCGTCTCCTGTGACTGGTGTACAGTATCTTATTTCTGCCCTCCATTTCGGGTTTAAGGAGTTTTAATGTTTAAAGGCACTCGAAATAATCAGTCATTTGACTCCAAGGTTTTAAATGACCTCCAGTTTGTCCTTGAAACTTGTCTCCCCCATATTTCGAGTCGCGAAGCGGGCGCTCTGAAGCTTGAACGTTATGAATAAAAGCGGGCCAGCAGCATTCGGGTAGCGACAATGTCAAAGCTTTTATAAGTTACTTCTAAGGATGAAGGAGCCAATCTTTAGAAATTCTGCTGCAGTGCTGAATGGTCCTGTATCACTCATGACGTTCCTGCTGAAATATCCCTCGTACTTTTTCACCTGTCTTAGCTTTAGGTTGGTTATACCAGCCTACTCCAATACTATATCCAATTGGTGAGTCTGACCTTGTGTGCTTCCATTATCTGTCCAGTGTGTCAATGAATCACCTGCAGTGACTTCCCTTCCTGCTTCTCCATCTTTGACCCCACCACTGTATGATTTATCATGTTGCCCATCTGACCTCCATTAGTACTAATGAGCAGAAATTTGTTCCACAAGGCACTAACATTGGTCCCCATTACAGAATCTGTTTCCTGACTACCATCTGAGGTTGAAGCAGACAGTGTATTTGACCTTGTGGTGAGCTTCTGTTTCATGTAATGCATCACCAAAACTACCTACCTTCACTGCTGTAACATTGCTCATTTTTCCAACCTTGGCTCGGCTGCTGAAGCCTTTCTTCATGTCTTTATTGCCATTAGATTTCACTCTTCTTGGCCAGCCTCTTATTCATGCAAATTCCTCAATTCATCCAAATCTCTACTGCCGTGTCCTAATTTGTAGCAGGTCCCTCACCCTAGTGCACACTGACCCGCAGTGACTCTTGATCCAACAGCACTTTAACTTTAAAACTTTTGGCACTTGTATAGAATATAGAAACCCTACAGTGCAGAAAGAGGCCATTCGACCCATCGAGTGCACCAACAACAGTCCCACCCAGGCCCTATCCCTGTATATTTACCTGCTAATCCCTTTAACCTACACATCCCGGGACACTAAGAGGCAATTTACCGTAGCCAATCAACCTAACTTGCACATCTTTGGACTGTGGGAGGAAACCGGAGCACCTGGGGTAAACCCACGCAAACTCCGCACAGACAGTGACCCGAGCCGGGAATCGAATGCAGGTCCCTGGAGCTGTGAAGCAGCAGTGCTAACCACTATGCTACCGTGCCGCCCTAATAAACTTCCTTCCTGATGTCTCTGCTTTAAACTCCAATGGTGTTTTCACACTAGATTTAAACTCCAGTTTAATGACTGTAAAGTTTTTCTTTGTATCAACTTGTGGGCTTTAAACTTCAAAAGACTGAAATGAATAAACTTCCTTGGAATAAATTGGTGAGGAGTCTAGTATCTAAATCTTTCCATGCAGTGCATTATTTAATGCCGTCAATGGTTCAATTTTTACAATTGAATCAGAGAACATAGAATCTCAATAATGCAGATGGGAGGCCATTTGGCCCATCAGGTCTGTACTGAATCTCTGAAAGAGCATATTACCCAGTGCTTGCCACTGTGCCGTATAACATTAAACAGTGTGGTACTGATTAAGACTCATGCTTTCCCCTTTCCACTTCTTTCCTTTGAAGCAATTACAGAGCAAAATGGGTGATGTAGAGAAGGGCAAGAAGGTCTTCGTGCAGAAGTGTGCGCAATGTCACACTGTTGAATGTGGAGGCAAACACAAGACTGGGCCGAACCTGTGTGGTTTATTTGGACGCAAGACTGGCCAGGCTGAAGGATTTTCTTACACTGAAGCAAACAAAAACAAAGGTACATTGTTTTATGAAGATAGCTGATGTAGCAACTATTGACAGTTGAAACTAGAATTGTTTCATAGATTGGTAATACAGCTTTGTATCTTGAAAGATATCTTAAGTGAGGCTTAAGGCTCTTCATTCAATGTCAGCTTTTGAATTGTGTTTAACATTTGAACAAGAATAAGTATTTCTTTTTATATTAAACCTGAGGGTTTTCAAATCCAACTAAGACCAGAAGGAACTTTAAAATAGAACAATTCATTGTGGGAGCAGTAAAGTTGCTTACTTGCTGAATGTTCCTAATGTATATTTGGTGTACAAATTGATCAGAATTTGAACATATGGTGATAAGATGGTTGTCCAACAGCATGTATGCAAACTAGGAATTAACCTGGGAAACTAAAACTGATGTAATGGTCCTTGAAGAAAATGGGGTAAGATTTGCAGTTACAAGTTTGTAAAGACTGCATCCAATGAAAATTGTAAATTTTCGTGGTGCTTTACAATTTTAACATGACAACTGTTTCCATCATATTTTGTTTATTCCAACAAGTCACTTTTTTGTGTTCAGCTTGTTTCCTCAACATGTAATTTCCTAGATTTAACCAATTTTGCTTTCCACTGTGATTTTAAAGTCAAACACAGAATGCCTCTAAATATTGGCATACTTGAGCAGTTATATCTTTGAAGGCAGCAAATGCTTATTCATCAAGGGAACTAGACTTTTTGGATGGTAGTGTAATGGCTGGCCTTGATTAACTATTAACTGGTAAAATGCTTCTGCTAGTGACTTCCTAGAAATGACTTGTGGGCAACTTGGGCTTTTCTTTTTGGAAGATCATTCTAATCCTGTCTCCAACCTAGTTCTAGCAGTGTTCTGGTCACTTTGCCTGCAATGCTGAGTTGACAACCATTTGAGACTAAAGGTTGCTCTTAGACAACTTCCACATTGCTCAGTGTGATTCATAATTTAGATTAGATATCTTAGTAGTTTGATTTTTACCTGGCTTTTGAGATATAAGATGCAACAAATAACTTTCTTGTATGGCTTCACTGCCACATTTATGAAATTCCATCAAGTTGTGTTCATGCGAAGCCAGTGCCCATGTATAAGCTCCCCGATGTTCAGAATCATTGCTGAAATCAATCATTAGAGCACTAAATGTTTCATTTAACTTAAACAAAATTTTGGATGTGAATTAATTAAGGCTCTTGAATGAAAACTTTTACACCAGTAACATTAAAGATAGTCGCATCTTGCAATCTTACAGAAATGGAATATGCCATAGAATGCTGAGGAAAGTCTACAGATAGTGGAAGTTCTGACTTATCTTTGCATTGAGTTATGCTAAAGGACAGCAGGGTTCACGTACAAAAATCACTAAAAGCTACTGGACAAGTACAAAGTTTAGAAAATGATTGGAATGTTGCCCTTCATCTTGAGGGCTTATTGTAGTTGCGTGGGTCTCTTGTTAGATCCCTATTGAGTACAGCATTCATCCTTGGCAGTGTTCTATATTGGCCTTGGAGTGACTACATTTCAGTTAATCAGAATAACAGTGGCGTGAAAAGGATTAAGTTATGAATATAACAGATTAAGTGAGTGTCTAAGACGAGTAAGGATTTCATAGTAGATGGAGAGTCCAGACTAAGGGGGCACAACTTTTAAATTTGTCTGTCAGGATTAATGTCACAGTGCTGTTGCACATAATTAAATTGAAATAGAACAATACAGACAAAGGGCATTCAGCCCATCACCTAGATTAATTCTTTCCCCATATCTCTGTAATTTATTTTGCCTTCAAATAATTATCTGATTCCTTTGTAAAGGTTAGTAATTGAACCTGTTTCAACCACTATTAAAAACAATCCATTCTAAATCCTAATCACTTTGTTGCATTAACTTTGGTCATCACCCTTCAGACTTGGGCAACAGTTTCTCCTTATTTACTCTAAATGCTTTATAATTTTGAATGCCTTTTTGGCCTTGTCTACTCCAAAAACAGCGATTTCCACTTTCCCAGTTTATCCACAAGCCTGTAATCCTTCATCCCTGGAACTTTGGGTGACAGTGGTTAGCATTGCTGCCTCAGTGCCAGGGACCCAAGTTCGACTCCTGGCTTGGGTCACTGTGGAGTCTGCACGTTCTCCCCGTGTCTATGTGGGTTTCCTCCAGGTGCTCCGGTTTCCTCCCACAGTCTGAAAGATGTGTCGGTTAGGTGCATTGACCCGAACAGGCGTCAGTGTGTGGCGACTAGGGGGATTTCACAGTAACTTCATTGCAGTGTTATTGTAAGCCTTACTTGTGACTAATAAATAAATAAATAAGACTTTTAAGCTGTACCCACTCTCCAAAGTATTCCCTTCAACTGAAAATCCAAACTTGGGGCCAAACTAGTGTTTTTATACGGATGTTTTATGTATATTTGCTTTCTGGCTTTAAAATTAATTATTTAAAATGTATGTCTTATTTATTCCCACTAAAATATATTATCACATGCTTTTCTGCAAATGTCTGCCCATTCCACCAACCTAGCGCTCTTGAAGTCTTACTGTCTTCCTCATGGTTTACTACAGTTCAAAGTTGTCATCTGTAAATTTTGAAATTATACCCTGTATGCCAAAGCCCGAGTAATGTATCTCAACAAAAACAGCAGTGGTCATAGTGCTAAACCCTTGGATAGTACTTAACAGTTCCCTCCAGTCCAAAACAAAAACACAATTTTGTCACTTTCTATCCCTTAAGCCAGTTTTGTATCTATACAGTTAATGCCCTTTTCTCATTTGGGCTTAGAAGTGTTGAAGTGTCCAAGTGTCTCAAATTCGAACTTTTATTTCTGTAGATTTTCAAGGGCAATCAATTTGATGAATAGGAAGGACAAAATGCAGATCTTAATGGTGGGCCGAGTTTAGGAAATATTTTCAGTGATTCGGCTTGCTGGGACTTTCTTGCAATTGTTCCATGTTCTGCTGCTTCTCTTGTCCCCATACACTTCTCCAGGGTACTGTCCTTAGTTTTCCTCATCTACATGTAGTAACAACATCTGATGACATGGAGTCAGCTTCCACAGGTATGCTGGTGGTGGTTAGTTCTGACTCCACCATCTTTTTTGGAGATCTCCATTGCTTTTGGGAAGATTGGTTGTTTGACATTGGAAGAGAGTGAATTCCTCCAGTTAAATATTACTGCAGCTAATATCTTTAGCCCCTCTATGAACTTTTCCAGATACTGCTTTGGATTGTTTGTGACCTCAACATTAGTATCCAACCCCATATTTTCTTTATAAAAGATTTGCTAATGTTCACCTAAGTAGGAATGACAGCATTCCATCTCAGCCTGTCTGCATAATTCTCATTTTTAGTTACCAGAACATTTTGCATGGAAGTGAGTGCCAAGTGAACTGGTATAAGATGTTGAACAATCACAATATATACAAGGCTGAATTTTTAATATATTCATCCACGAGATGTGGGTATTTCTTTCCAGGCCAATGTTTATTGACAATTAATTGCCCTTGAAGGTAATGGGTAGCTGCCACCTTGAACTGCTGCAGTCCCTATTGTAAGTACACCCACAGTGCTGTTAGGGAGAAAGTTGCAGAATTTGACCCAGCAACAGTGAAGGGCTGGTAATATGTTTCCAAGTCAGGTGGTGGTGTTCTCGTGTACCTGCTGCCTTTGTCCTTCTAGGTGGTAGTGGTTCTGAGTTTGGAAGTTGCTGTCTGAGGAACCTTTTGAGTTCCTGCATTGAATCTTGTAAATGTGTTGGACTAGTGGAGTGACCTTCCAGCCTTGGCTATAGTAATGCACTACGATGATCTAGGTTCATATGAATTGAATTCCCAGGAGTTAAATGTGACTTTGAATTTAAGATATTGAAATAATAAAAGGACCTATGCACATGGTGGAATCCCTCTTAACCAATGTGAAGATGCAAATCGCTTATTCCTTGAACATATCCTTTTTTGTTGTTGTTTCACCCCAACTTCTCTCCTGGGATGCAGCTCCTTGGATATCTTCTACAATCAGGTGATTATTCAAATGTGAACCTTGATTGTGACAAGCAACTTTGACCATGTGTGCCATTAGAACACTTGTGGTTTTAGTTCTTAGTGTATGGTGATGTCTATATTGGACTAGTAATCCAGAGGCCCAGGCTAACACTCTGGGGACAAGGTTTCAAGTCCCACCACAACCACTGGTGGAATTTAATTGTATTAATATAATCTGGAATGTAAAGCTAGCCTAATGCTGACCAACTATTCCAGACTGTTGTAGAAACCTAGCTGTAACCAATGGCCTTTGGGGTGGAATCTGCCATCCTTATCAGTTGTGACCTATAGGTGATGCCAGACTGGCAATTTGATGCTTAACTGCCCTCTGATATGGCCTAGCAACCCACACAATTCAAGCATATTTGGGAATGGGCAAAAATTGCTGGCCTAGCCAGTGACACCCACATCTCATGAAATAATAAATAAAAGCCAGGCCAATTGCAGTGCCTCTACTCTCTCATGCCCTCTTCTGATGAAAAACCTGGTTCTGCCTGGCTCACTTGCTTACCATCTGGGCCATTAGGACAACTTTCCAATTCTTGGCCAGCTGTGATTATTCAGAGGAGGAACACACCTTTTTAACTCTTCCACTTGAAAGTGACGAATGTGTTCATGTTGCCTTTTGTTTTTGTAGGTATTACCTGGGATGAGGACACACTTAGGATTTACCTGGAGAATCCGAAGAAATATATCCCAGGAACAAAAATGATCTTTGCAGGTCTCAAGAAGAAGAGTGAGCGTGAAGACTTGATAGCTTATCTCAAATCTGCCACAGCCAAATAACTGAGGGACAAAATCTGCTGCCTTATTTATTGATGGGTAGATTTGACTCCCAGTTGAACAATCTCAAAGTCATGGTACTAGTAATGTTGCAGTTGACTTTTTAAACTATCTGTGGTTTTTACCATGTGTCCCATTCATAGCATTCTCTGTCACCCTGTAACACTTGTTAAATTTTAAACTTGGAAATCACTGACCCTTTCAATCAATAAGAATAAAAGGGAATGTCAATCACTCACTGTTTCAGTTCATTGCACTGTCACTAGTGGTGTAATCTAATCATCTATGGTGATGGAGAAGATGGTTAATAAAGTAATTTTATTTTGGTTCTCTGATTTTCTCAACTTATCAAATTCCCAGCTAAAACTAACCAAACTATTCTCCACATCTATTGGCTGCCTCAGCAACAAGTATTAATTATGCTGTTTTGAGGTGGGGTATTTTCACTCAGAAATGGGCAATAATTTACTTGGCTTGGAAAAGGTGATTCACACTTGTATTTCCCAATTTTAAAGAGCGGTTGATATCTTAATTTGTATTCATCATGTTATGTTGCAACATGAGATTTGACACTTGAAACTTGAGCATTTGTTTGCATGGTAAGTTCTACAGAAAGTTACTCCGCAAATAGTAAACTGCAGTTCAATTACACAATCACTGGAAGAATTGAATTAATTTAAGGTGCAAGGATTACATCTTGAAGTTTCAGTTGATGTGTGCATTATATTTTTGACCCCAATTTGGTGATTTCTTCTAAAGACAATAGCTATTTTCAAATCAATGCTTGAATGATCTATGCCTTGTTAATATCTGTGTATACATATATATATAAATATAAGAAACCACTTCACCACCTCCTGCCTCAGTGGGTGGCTAATGAAGCTAACTGAAGTGCAGCACCTGGATTTGTATTTTTTAAATCATACTGGGCAAATGTTAATTTATTATCTTTTTGGAAGCATTGAGTTCTTGTGCGTAGAGTAATGAACAGTGACAAAAGTTAAATCAAGTATCCAGATCATGGAAACTTTGAAGTTATGTACATCAGTTGGGTTTTCCACCCACTGCATTGTTAGTCATCTAACCAGAGTAAGTATGAAGTAGCAAGTTTTGAGAAATCTTGTTATCTGCATTATCGCTGCTTCGAAATCATAAATGATAAGTTGGTGCTCTTTCTAACTAATTGGCTTTCACTCATGCTAATCTTATTTATGGTATGATGATGCATTAACTTTTTAATGTGTAAATGCTACTATCCAAGTTGGTGAAAACCTATTAATACCAGTGTAATGGATTTTTCCTCCAACCTTTTTGACCAAGGGTAGCAATGATGGGCTAACATCTGACTTGGCTGAATGCTAATGTGATATAACACAGTTTTTGTCTACTGTTTTGACCACCAGTCATTCAACAGTACAAATGCATTTTCAATTCACCTCCAATAGTCAAGTTGCAATCCAAGGGTGTTCAACCAATTCACTGTATTGCAGTTTGTTATTTTGGATCAATATTGCTTGCAGATTCTGATTAGTGAGTGGAACCTGAAAAAAAAAGTCTGTCTCGTAGGAGTAGACAATCTCAAATTTTGTAACTGGCCCAATCAACAAAATTGAATGCCCAGTAAAAACATAGCTAGCTCTCTGGATGCAAGAGGTGGAGACTTTTGACTCATAATATCTTTCCGACAATAGAGGCACAGTGATGGGGTCTTCATTTGAGTTCTCTGACATCCCAAGGCACAGATCTGCCTATTTTACTGACTAGAATTTCATTTTGAGACTATTAGCCTTTTGGTGTTGTGATGGAGAATTGCTCCTCTGATCTAGATTATTGAAAATTTAACTATTCTGCTTTCTATGTTGTCTCTGTACAGAACAAGGTGATAAAAAACAGGTGGCCATTTAGACAGTGACTAAGCATTTGAACCCAAAGGAATTTTAAACTAGTCTAATCATCCAAAGGATTTGACTAACATCTGGCTGATTCTTCAATACTGAATCTTTGAATTGTGGCATTAAATTTAAATTCTGAAACTGAAGTTAATAGAATCTGATTTACAGTAGTTGATTTGCTGACTTATTCTTGTAAATCTTGATGGTCTTCATGGCACCATACAAGCCCAGTGAAGGGGCTTTAATAGTGCATGATCTAGGTAGGCTGAATGGCGACCTGTGTACAATATTAAATATTGCCACCCCCACCTTGACCTCTAAACAGTAAATTTGTTTTCCTATTGCTTTGAGGAAAAAGCAGGCTTGCACCACCTGCTGGCAGTAAGATTCAATGGACTTTAACTTCCAGATTGTACATGGCTATTGTGCACTTTACTGTAATAGTGTCTATTTACTAAATTATGTAAATTCAATTTTTTGGTGATTGGACATTAAATGTGATTCAAATCTGCTAATTGTTGTTTTTAAAAGGCTAGCCTTGGAGTCACAAATCTGTAAATCAGTTAATCTCCACCTCACCAATGAGTGACTAATGTCTAATGTATATATCCAAAAGCTATTCCTTTTTTTGCTTGAAGCAAAATTGCCACACATCCGATTTGAGGGTTGGGTCATGTTCAAAATTACAGAAAGCTGCTAGGAAACTACCAATGAGAAGTCTTGTTTAAAAAATCAATCCTGAATAGCTTGGGTCTAAACACAAGTTGCTTTAATTTTTAGGACAATGTTGACCAATGTTGGCTCAGTTTGCAGTTCATCCAGAACTGTTTCAATTTTGGGAACTGACAGCAGATCCCCCAACATAAGGTGACTTGTGGCTCAAGATCTTATGTAATTTGAAGTGTAAGTGTATGATCGAGCAGAGAAAAAAAAACTGGAGATTAAGCCAGATACAAACTGCTGAAGAGCTTCCATTCATGGCAAGTTATATTACTCCAATCAGTCCATGTTACTATATTTGGGATTAATTCCTTGCCATTTACAGGGATTAAGTTACTAAGCAAATCACTTTTTTCTCTCCATTGAACCAACAACATTGAGCTGGGACCATACTGTAAGAAAACTTGAATGTTTAATGGGATTTCTGGTGCTTGCATATATATGCTTCGATTTCAGTCAGCAATGAAGTGAAAGCTGATGACCTCCACATCATTACCTCTAAAAGACCAGCAATCTCTTGTGTGTTTCATCTCTTCCCAATGTCAGTTTGTGGCAGCAAGTTGTCCAACAGGAATGATGTTGTCAAGCAGCCAATCTCATAAGCAAACCAGGAAGTAAAATGCACTGATTGTTCTTCACTGTTTAATTATATTTTCACAGGTAAAATAAAATGGGGGCATACACATTTCAAATAACTCCATGAAATTTGACCAACAAATGGTTTTGCAAGGCCAGTGAATTTGTTAAGCAGTACACTAATTATATTTAAGTTAAAATATTGGTTAGTGCATGAATGCAAAGTATTGTTTCTTGAGCTATACAGACAATACATACCATTCATAGAGAAGGAGAGAGAGAGAGAGAGTGCAGAATGTAATGTTACAATCAGAGCTAGGATGCAGAGAAAGATCAACTTTAAGGTAGGTCTGATCAAAATTTTGATGGCAGCAGGGAAGAAGCTGTTTTTGAGTCGGTTGGTGCGTGACCTCAGACTTTTGCATCTTTTGTTCGGTGGAAGAGAGAATGTCTCAGGTGCGTGGAGTCCTTGATTATGCTGGCTGCTTTTCCGAGGCAGGGGGAAATGTGGACAGTCAATGAGTGGGAGGCTGGTTTGACTGGACTGAGCTTCATTTGTGAGCCTTTGTAGTTTCTTGGCCTCGGACAAAGCAGGAGCCATACAAAGCTGTGATACAACTAGAAAGAATGCTTTCTATGGTGCAGCTGTAGAAGTTGGGGAGAATTGTAGTGGACATGTCAAATTTCCTTAGAGACGGTGGTGGGCTTACTTAACTATATCGTCTGCATAGAAGGACCAGTCATGATGTGGAGATGCCGGTGTTGGACTGGGGTAAACACAGTAAGAAGTTTAACAACGCCAGGTTAAAGTCCAACAGGTTTATTTGGTAGCAAATGCCACTAACTTTCGGAGCGCTGCCCCTTCGTCAGGTGGAGTGGAGAAATGCTCACAAACAGGGCATAAAGAGACATAAACTCAATTTACAGAATAATGATTGGAATGCAGTCTTTACAGATAATCAAGTCTTAAAACCCCCACAGCTTGTCTGGACTTGCAGGATCTCACTGGCTGTTCTGTCTGGAGACAATACACATCTCTTTAACCTGTGCTTAATGCTCCCTCCATTCACATTGTTTGTACCTTTAAGACCCCTCACCGAGATGTATCTCATGATATGATACTGCCAGAAGAAATAGGAGCAGGGATAAGCTATTTGGCCCTGCAAAACTGATCTGACAGTGACCCAAGCCGGGAATTGAACCCAGGTCTATGGCATTGCGAGGCAGCAGTGCTAACCACTGTGCTGCCTAACTCAGACTCATGGGGGTACAGTTTGCTGGATGACCAGTGTGGATCAGATTGGAGCACAGAGTTTGATCTCCCTTCTGACTAGAGTGAATTTGAGACCAACTCCAGCCCTACTTGTGGAGGAGGGAGTGATGCTATGGATCAGATCTGCCTTCAACCAGGGAACTGAAGAAAGAGAAATGTTCCAGTGGTGGAAGGGTTTGTAACCAGAAGACACAAATATAAGGTAATTGGAAGGAGAACAGCAGTGACATGAGGAGAAATGTTATAAACTGAATAGTTACAATCTGAAATACAGCGCCTGAAGGTGGTGGAAGCGGATTTGATAACTTTCAGAAGGGAGTTGGATAAATACTTGAATGGGAAGAATTTCCAGGCAAGTGGGACTAATTAGATCAAAGAGATGCCACAGACATGATGGGCTAAAATTCCTTTTGCATGATGTGCAAATATCAGTTTGTATCATTCGGTGAATGGCACATATTTAGCCTGCTATTCCCTCTAACCTACACATCCCAGGACACAAAGGAGCAATTTAGCATAGCTAATCTAACCTGCACATCTTTGGACTATGGGATGAAACCGGAGCACCTGGAGGAAATCCACACAGACACAGGGAGAACATGCAAACTCCACAAAGAAAGTGACCAAAGCTGGGAATTGAACCCAGGTACCTGGAGCTGTGAGACAGCAGTGCTAGCCACTGTGCCGCTGTATTATCGACTATGAGGTCAGTGCAAGAATGAAGAACACGCCCATGACGTGATATTAATCCAGCAACAGTGAAAGAGGTGATATATTTCTAAGGTCAGATGTGAGGTTTGGAGGGGAACTTTCAAGTGGGTGTGAACACGTCCATCTGCTGCCCTTGTCCTTCTAGTAGGTAGAATTTGCAGTTTTGGAAGGTTCTGTCAAAAGAATTTGCAAGTTTCTGCAGTATATCTTGTAGATGGTGCACCCATGTGACCAATTTGCACTGCTGGTGTAGGGAGTGCGTGTTTGTGGATGGGGCGCTGATCAATCTGTTTGCTTTGTCCTGGATTGCTTTGAGCTTCCTGAATGTTATTAGAGTTCAGCCAGGCAACTGGAGAATATTCCATGAGAGTCCTGATTTGTATCTTGTAGATGGTGCTCAGGCTTTTGGGAGTCAGGATGTGAGCTATTGTCTGTAGAATTGTCAGCTTCTGACCTGCTCTTGTAGCCAGAGAACTTGCGTGTCTGGTCCAGTTCTCGTTTTGGCCAGGGGGATTCAGTGATTGTATTGCAATTAAATGTGAAGGGGAGATGGTTAGATTCTCTTTTGTTGGAGATGGTTATTTCCTGGGACTTGAATGTTATCCAGGTCTTGCTGCATGGGGACCTGGACGGCTTCAGTACCTGAGAAGTTGTGGATTGAACTGAACACTGTGCAACCGTCAGTTTAGAGGTGCAGGGCAAGGCTGGATTACTTGGAGTTCTTTCTATTGGTATTTACTAAGGAAGAGGATGCTGAAGTGATAGAGGTAACAGATGGGGTGAAAATTGACAGGATATGCTGGAAAGGCTGGCTATGGTTGGATTAGCCCTCGGAGTGTTTGCATGAATTGTACACTCTCATCCACTGAATTCATGCCACACAATGTTGTGTGGACTGGTCAATGGCGCTGGTGCCACAGAACTGTTTAGAAGGGGTGTCAATTGCACCCCAGCTCGCTCCCATCCAGTCACCTGGAGTGCCAGCCAAGGGCTGAGGGATTCGGAGAAGGATAACGGTGCCATTGCTCATGTGGTGCCATCACCATCTTCAGCCTCCTTGGCCCCACTGACAGGGGGATAGCAGAGCCCAGTTATGGAGGCTGTTGCTGCAATGAATTAGGTGCAGCAACCTCTTTAAGCTTGGTTTCTCCTCTGTGGGTAGGGCTATAACCCTTGATGACCATCACATGCACCTCAGCCATGGCCAAGATGAGTGAACAGACTTCCACCTCCCTCCGAGACCGAGCACAGAGGCCAATGGGTTGATCAGAGAACTGAATAGGTCAGTGGGTATCTTCTTGCTGTAACTTCCTTGGTGACCAAAATGAAAATGTTGAAGACGGATGTGTGACACTCCTTTTGTTTAATGGTTGGACAAAAAAAAGGAACATAAGTTGTGAATGTGATCAAGGTTCCATAACAGTGAAAATTAAAAAACCCTTGGCAGATGTGCGTTTTTCATTGGTGGTAACAACAATGGGAGTACCTCAGAGTGAGTTCCATACCGTGCTGTTTATCCTGGGTTAGAGGGGCCTGATTGAAATTTCCTGAATCCTTGCCATTTAAGGCATCTTGATGAGACCCTCCAGTCTTGTGCCATCCCAGGCTATCATCCCCTGCAGCCACCACCCCATGCAGCTAGGGCACCTCAGGGTTCTACATCCTCCCCCTCCACTTCCCCTCCTGCCTCTGTCCATATCCTGCTCTTCCTCTTTCTCTAATGAACTTTCTATCCAGAGCCTCAAAGTCCATACCTCTCTAGAGGCTTGTGTTATAGAGAGTGCAGCAAACCATCACAAAGAGAGAAACCCTTGCAGGAGTGCATTGCAGGGCACCTGACTAATCCAGGCATCAGGACCACATTTTCAGAAACCCAAGACCTGCTCAATGGTTGTACTAGTGAGCAGACAGCTTTCGTTGCCTCCACCTGGGGCTCCCAAAAAAAGAAGTAGCCATCTCTTATCCCCTAGAATCCAACCACATAGTGTGGGGGATGGACAGTTGGAGAATGAAGGAATCACGGCTGCTGCCAGGAAAGTGAGTGCACACATGCAGGAAGATCTTGTGGTCATGGACCAGTAAAACATTGAGGGAGTGGAAGCCCTTCCTGTCGATGAACCTCATTGGTCAGTTGCTGGGTGCCTTGATGGTTATGTGGGTAGAATCGATGATGTCCTGCCCAGTCATAGCTAGGGTGCAGAGAAAGATCAACTTAATATAAGGTAGGTCCATTCAAAGGTCTGCCAGCAGAGAAGAAGCTGTTCTTGAGTTGGTTGGTACGTGACTTTTGTATCTTTTTCCCGATGGAAGAGGGTGGAACAGAGTATGTCCGGGGTGTGTGGGGTCCTTGATTAGGCTGGCTGCTTTTCCTAAGAAGTGGGAAGTATAGACAGAGTCAATGGATGGGAGGCTGGTGTGAGTGATGGAATGGACTACATTCATGACCCTTTGTAGTTTCTTATGGTCTTGGACAGAACAGGAGGCATACCAACCTGTGATACATCTGGAAAGGATGCTTTCTGTGGTGCATCTGTAAAAAATTGGTGCGAGTCACAGCAGACATACCAAATTTCCTTAGCCTCCTGTGAAAAAAGATGCGTTGGTAGGCTTTCTTAACTATAGTGTTGGTGCGGAGAGACCAGGACAGGTTGTTGGTGATTTAGACGCCTAGAAACTTGAAGCTCTCGACCATTTCCACTTCATCCCCATTGATGTAGACTGGGGCATGTCCTCCATTACGCTTCCTGAAGTCGATGACTATCTCTTTTGTTTTACTGACATTGAGGGAAAGATTATTGTCATCACCCCAATTCACCAAATTCTCTGTCTCTTTTCTGTACTGTGTCTCTGTCCTTCCTGCCCCTTGTCCTTGTCCCCTGCTGTCCATGTGGCCATGGCACCACCCTTCTTGCCACTGGACCTTGTATCTGAGTGTTGTGCCACCATTTTGGCTGTTGCCTTCCTTGCGCTCAGTTAGCACCCTCAATTGTACATAGCAGCCTTGCCCTCATAATGTCTGGAGGGCGATGACCCCAGCACAGCCCCAGTGGTGATTGTCCACTCTCCACACTACCTGTGCTGCACTGATGACCCCAATCTTACAATGTGTAAAGCCCCTTCTGTGCCATTGACTGTTTTATGGGGACCAACAAATTCCCTGGCACAACTTTAACTGACTCCCTCCAGACAGCGTGTGTAGCCTGTGCACTTCCGCGGAACTCTTAATCTCCACCTCATGAGCTCTCAATCAACTCATCAACCATGTTAATTGCAGTGCGTTATGGATTGCGAGCCTATTCTCCCCTGATTCCAGTGAAGCTGGTGAGTGATGGCTAGGGTGTCAGGAAACTGGTCGGCAATAGTATTTTTGACCTCTGCCACCATTCTTTATTGTGTATTGTATGAGCTGATCATTTTGAGATACTGTCCTCTTACACCTCCCCAACAGAGGGCAGGCAAGTAATGTGTGCAACAACATTGATGATTTCAGTCAATTCATTGGGTGAGTTATTTCCAGTTCAATACTGTTCAGAATCCTGCTGATGTTAGATGTAAGGGTATCCCAAAACCCAAAAATGTAAGTTGGAACATTAGTTCTTAAATGGAAAGATATGCAAACCAGTGAGGAAAGGCAAAGCCTTGCTGTTTGCATCCGAATAAGAGAATGTTCATAAACGTAAAAGAAACAACCAATAAGGAAAACCACAATACAAAACAAAGATACACTTAACTAAAGAAATGGCTACATATACATGGTATCTTATGGAATTGACCGCATTCCTATTTGTATACGTTGGTGAATTCTAAGAAAAACCCCTTGGTCCAAATCAGCATCCCACACGGAATAACTGTGAGCTAAATCCAGTAAATTGTTGCCAGCCACAAGTTGTCTTTAAGTTTAGGAAGTCTCTCTTTGGTTCATAGAATCCCTACAATGCAGAAGGAGGCCATTTGGCCCATCGAGTCTACACTGACCACAATCCCACCCAGGCCCTATACCCGTAACCCCAGGTATTTACCCTGCTAATCCCCTGACATTCGGGTAAATTTAGCATAGCCAATCAACCTAACCCACGTATTTTTGGAGTGTGGGAGGAAACCCATGCAGACACAGGGAGAACGTGCCAACTCCACACATACAATTCCAAAGCCGGAATTGAACCTGGGTTCTGGCGCTGTGAGGCAGCGGTGCTAACCGCTGTGCCATCGTGCTGCCCCACAGTAGATAGTGTTTCTATGTGGTTTTCAAAACAGCTGCTTGCAGCCTCAAAATCTGTGCTCGAAGAGAAACTCACTGGCTACTAATATGCCATATTTCTCTTTTTATCTCCTATCTAAACGACTCGCCTTGGATCAGGTTTTTGGCATATAAGCGTGAATTGTATTCTTACATCACCACTTTGAACTCACCCCTTCCACAGTTTTAGCACCTAAATTCTATACCCCATTGTTCCCTATTTCATTTGAGCAAACTTTTTTCTCTGCAGCTAAGCTAATTCATATGTCAAAAAACCTCCAGACAGCTGCACTTTTATCAGTTCCCCTTGTATCCAATTCTTTATTTAATCCAAAACGTCTTTAATCTTTACTTTATTCAATTCTTAAATCTTCCATTTTTTTCAAAGATCTTGATGACACACTAGTGTTCCTACCCCCTCTGTGAGACCTGAACCTTCAGCCCATAAGGAACAATTGGAGAAAAATGAGTTTTTCATGTAGAAGATGTCTGAGTGCTGATATTTTAGAGAGATATAGGATAGTGAGTGAAGGTAAATGGAATATATTTCTTTCAATTAAATTTCACATGTAGGACAGAGGGCCATAAATTCAAAGTAGTAAAAGGTAAATTTGGGACTGATATCAGCAAGCTCTTCGCAAAGAGCAAACCAATAAATGAAATGGACTGTCGGTTAAGAGAGATAAAAACCCTGGAATCCTTTCAAAGCCAAATGGATACTTAAACAAGGGAACAGTAGTGGGGACTGGATGGATGAACTAAGAGAGGCTGAGTGCCATTTTTCATATTTAATTGCTTTCTGAGCCTCCAACTCACTGTGAGCAACATAGAAGCTTCACCAATACATGAAAACAAAGTTGCTCAAAACCTTTTCTTTAAAAGAACTACAGTTTTTTGACCAAAGGCCAGGTCCCAATAATGCTTGTCTGGTGTGGTAATGCTATTGATCAGAAACATTATGGAGTAATGTGAATATTAAAGGGACTCCCAACTTTAGATGAATCTGACTGCCAGTGTTGAACCACCCAATTCTTGGGTAGCAGGGTAGTGGCAACCTGCATTGTATCTGTGGAACATCAGAAATCTCACATTTAAAGAGAAATATCAAATATGGTGCTTTGTTAAAATATTTTTAATATAACATTTTTGGAAAAGTATTCCTCCCAAGACCTAAGCTAGCCTTGATGTATTTGTTTGGGTGGAATCTTCCATTTTGTAGACTAAGTGTGGTGGCGGGCAGGATATTGATCAGCAGAACTGGTTCAGTAATTAATGCTGCATTCTCACTGAATCATGTGACAGGCAGACACTGACAGCCTGCCCACCATTGTCTCATGGGGTCATATTTAAGCAATGCCTAAACATTCACTCTCTGCAGGCCAGCGGTGTGGTGGGCCATACAACATGTCTTCCAGGAGAAACAAGTGATCCGCATTTCAATTCAGACACGACTCCCTGGTGACTCACCTCCAGGCTATCTGTGAATGGTGAGATGTTCTCTTCCCAAGGGATGGAAGCAGGAAGGTGACCAACCTGAGAGGATGCTGCCAAGGAGGTCTGTGCCCGTGGCATGCAGAAAATAAATGTGTTGCAATGTGGGAAAGGGATGAACCCTGCACTACTTGAACACATCGTGATCTCCACAGCGAGTTAAACGTAGAGTTAGATTTTATTTATTCATTCATGGGATCTGGGCATCACCATGCTGCACCAGCATTTATTGACCATCCTTAAGTGCCCTTGAACTAAGTGGCTTGCTGGGTCATTTGAGAGTCAATCACATTGCTCTGGATCTGGAATCACGCACAGGCCAGACCAGGTAAGGATGGCAGATTTCCTTCCTTAAAGGGCATTAGTGAACCAGATGGTAGCGTTCTCATCATTAGCTTTTCATTCCAGGCTTTTATGGAATTCAAATCTGCCTTTGTGGGATTTGAACCTCAGTCCCCAGAGGCTTACTCTGAGTCTCAGATTACTAGTCCAGTAACAATGTCACTACGACGCTACTAGGTACAGCAGATAATAAATGGAATGGAATGTTGCCATTTATAACTAAAGGAATAGAATATAAAGGTAAGGAAGTATTGCTGTAACTACACAAGGCATTGGTGAGATCTCACCTGGAGTATTGTGCAAAGTTTTGGTCCGCTTATTTGAGGAAAGATGTAGTGGCATTGGAGGCAGTTCAGAGGAGGTTCACTAGATTGATTCCAGAGATGAGGGGTTTGTCGTATGAAGAGAGGTTGAACTTTAGGCAGATACTCTCTGGAATTTAGAAGAATGAGGGGAGATCAAATTGAGGAATACAGGATGATAAAAGGTATGGATAAAGTAGACGTGGAGCAGATGCTTCCGCTGGTGGGGCATTCTAGGACGAGAGGTCATCCACTTGATGGAACCATCAACCACTTAATGGAACCATCACTGAGGTCTTAGGATAAGGGGTAGCAAATGTAAAACAGAGTCGAGGAGAAACTACTTCTCCCAAAGGGCTGTGAATCTGTGAAATTCACTACCCCAAAGTGCGGTGGATGCTGGGACAGTGAGTAAATTTAAGTAGGAGTTAGACAGATTTTTAATTGGTAATGGGTTGAAGGGTTATGGGGAGAAGGCAGAAAAATGGGAATGAGGTGCATATCAGCCATGATCAAATGGCAGAGTGGACTCAATGGGCTGAATGGACTAATTCTGCTTCTATATCTTAATTTATGAACTACGCCATTACATCGCCTCTTCCTACTCAGGAACTGATTCTATCTTCTCTCTCTTTCAAGCTCCAGCTGTGATGCACTTCCAACTGCCCCTCAGCCCCAAGCTCCAGCCCACCTTCAATGATGATGTTGGGGAACCACTTGATGGAACCATCACTGTGTTCACCTGTACCCTCCACCAGCGCAGACACACACATCTCAATGCATCCTAGATCTAGATTACTGAGGGTGCCCTCCCCTTAAGGCCCGATGACTGCCGGGCCTTTATCAGCCGCCTGACATATTGCTCGAGAACCCGATCGTCCCCTCACCACCCCCAAGCCTTCTCTGCCATCCCTGCCCTGGGACCCCTGACACTTACCTTTCTCTGGTTCCCAGGACTTTGAGATCAGGAAGCAGGTGTAATGCAGCTCGGCAAGCTCTCTCGGTAGAGCACAAACCTGTCTGCCTACCCTGGTCTCACCTGAGAAACCTGCTTTTCCACTTATCAGATTTCGGAACAGCATTGAAAGATCGCCGCAGCACAGTGAAAGAAAGTGAATGCTGCGATTACACACCTCAAAGTCGTGGGTGAAATGAGAGTGCGCAGGTGCATGCCACTTCCATCCAGTCGTAAATTGGACCAGTTTAATTACCCACTGATGTGGCACTAAATTAGAAGGGCAAGTTGTGATTTTAATAAGTATTCATTGCATGCTAATGCATGCATATATGGTTCCCAACGTGGAGCAGGAGGAAAGTCAACCTGTCATTAGGCCGTGACGGAAGTCTTGTGGCAGGCTTGGCTAACCTTTTCACCTGGGAAGCCGCATTTCAATTTGCACACACTCGTGATGATGGGTAGGGGTGGGGTCTCTCGCACCCACTTGCTCACACTCGCCCACTCTCGCACTCGCCCACTCTCGCACTCGCCCACTCGCCCACTCTCGCACTCGCCCACTCTCGCACTCGCCCACTCTCGCACTCACTCACCCATCCTCAATAATAGTTTGCCCTTCAACTTTACCCCTTTAGATTATGATGCATTTTTGTCTCTTTACAATAACTACAACCTTCGCTCTATTCTCCACACATCACAGATCTTGCTAAGAAACTCTTAAGTTGTGCATCAGCAAGTTATTGATGTAATGTAGATCAATAAAAATGTACTGACTTCAACTTGTTTAATATATGTCATCCATAAGGGAATAAATATGCAACCCACAAGTACTCGATGATAGCTATGGAGCTCTCAGTGTGATGAAAATTCTTTATTGACGATAAACAAAAAAGAGAAGTACTGACTAAGGCATTTCTGTCTGCATTGGATAAAAGATTAGATAATTGCAAAGTAGCATTAAGCTACCTCAATAAAAATATATTGGCAGAATGTTGTGCTGTCGCTGCTGGCAACCTTGGAGGCGGGAAGCACATTTACTTAGATGGGGATAGTGACACACCAGAACCTCGCTGCCCTCTCACCTCTGCCAGAATTGAGTCCTGGGTGGAAAGGCCCATAGTTAGAACATAGAACATAGAACATTACAGCACAGAACAGGCCCTTCGGCCCACGATGTTGTGCCGACCTTCATCTGAAACCAAGATCAAGCTATCCCACTCCCTACCATCCTGGTGTGCTCCATGTGCCTATCCAATAACCGCTTAAATGTTCCTAAAGTGTCTGACTCCACTATCACTGCAGGCAGTCCATTCCACACCCCAACCACTCTCTGCGTGAAGAACCTACCTCTGATATCCTTCCTATATCTCCCACCATGAACCCTATAGTTATGCCCCCTTGTAATAGCTCCATCCACCCGAGGAAATAGTCTTTGAACGTTCACTCGATCTATCCCCTTCATCATTTTATAAACCTCTATTAAGTCTCCCCTCAATCTCCTCCGCTCCAGAGAGAACAGCCCCAGCTCCCTCAACCTTTCCTCATAAGACCGACACTCCAAACCAGGCAACATCCTGGTAAATCTCCTCTGCACTCTTTCCAGCGCTTTCACATCCTTCTTATAGTGAGGTGACCAGAACTGCACGCAATATTCCAAATGCGGTCTCACCAAGGTCCTGTACAGTTGCAGCATAACCCCACGGCTCTTAAACTCCAACCCCCTGTTAATAAAAGCTAACACACTACAGGCCTTCTTCACAGCTCTATCCACTTGACTGGCAACCTTTAGAGATCTGTGGATATGGACCCCAAGATCTCTCTGTTCCTCCACAGTCTTCAGAACCCTACCTTTGACCCTGTAATCCACATTTAAATTAGTCCTACCAAAATGAATCACCTCACATTTATCAGGGTTAAACTCCATTTGCCATTTTTCAGCCCAGCTTTGCATCCTATCTATGTCTCTTTGCAGCCTACAACAGCCCTCCACCTCATCCACTACTCCACCAATCCTGGTGTCATCAGCAAATTTACTGATCCACCCTTCAGCCCCCTCCTCTAAGTCATTAATAAAAATCACAAAGAGCAGAGGACCAAGCACCGATCCCTGCGGCACTCCGCTAGCAACCTGCCTCCAGTCCGAAAATTTTCCATCCACCACCACCCTCTGTCTTTGATCAGATAGCCAGTTACCTATCCAATCGGCCAAATTTCCCTCTATCCCACACCTCCTTACATTCATCATAAGCCGACCATGGGGGACCTTATCAAACGCCTTACTAAAATCCATGTATATGACATCAACCGCCCTACCTTCATCAACACACCTAGTTACCTCCTCAAAAAATTCTATCAAATTTGTGAGGCACGATTTGCCCTTCACAAATCCGTGCTGACTATCCCGGATTAATCCGCATCTTTCTAAATGGTCGTAAATCCCATCCCTAAGGACCTTTTCCATCAATTTACCAACCACCGAAGTCAGACTAACCGGTCTGTAATTACCGGGGTCATTTCTATTCCCTTTCTTAAACAGAGGAACAACATTTGCCACTCTCCAGTCCTCTGGCACCATCCCCGTGGACAGCGAGGACCCAAAGATCAAAGCCAAAGGCTCTGCAATCTCATCCCTCGCCTCCCAAAGAATCCTAGGATACATTTCATCAGGCCCAGGGGACTTATCGACCTTCAGTTTATTCAAAACTGCCAATACATCCTCCCTCCGAACATCTATTTCCTCCAGCCTATTAGCCTGTAACACCTTCTCTTCCTGAAAAACATGGCCCCTCTCCTTGGTGAACACTGAAGAAAAGTATTCATTCATCACCTCGCCTATCTCTACTGATTCCATACACAAGTTCCCACCACTGTCCTTGACCGGCCCTAACCTCACCCTGGTCATTCTTTTATTCCTCACATAAGAGTAAAAAGCCTTGGGGTTTTCCTTGATCCGACCCGCCAAGGACTTCTCATGTCCCCTCCTAGCTCTCCTCAGCCCCTTTTTCAGCTCATTCCTTGCTAACTTGTAACCCTCAGTCGAGCCATCTGAACCTTGTTTCCTCATCCCTACATAAGCTTCCCTCTTCCTTTTCACAAGACATTCCACCTCTTTTGTGAACCACGGTTCCCTCACTCGGCCATTTCCTCCCTGCCTGACAGGGACATACCTATCAAGGACACCCAGTATTTGTTCCTTGAAAAAGTTCCACTTTTCATCAGTGTCTTTCCCTGACAGTTTCTGTTCCCATCTTATGCCCCCTAATTCTTGCCTAATCGCATCATAATTACCTCTCCCCCAATTGTAAGCCTTGCCCTGCCGTCCGGCCCTATCCCTCTCCATTGCAATAACAAAAGACACCGAATTGTGGTCACTATCTCCAAAGTTCTCTCCCACAACCAAATCTAACACTTGGCCCGGTTCATTTCCCAGTACCAAATCCAATGTGGCCTCACCCCTTGTCGGCCTATCCACATATTGTGTCAGGAAACCCTCCTGCACACACTGCACAAAAAGTGCCCCATCCAAACTATTTGACCTACAAAGGTTCCAATCAATATTTGGAAAGTTAAAGTCCCCCATGACAACTACCCTGTGACCCCCACACGTATCCATAATCTGCTTTGCAATTTCTTCCTCCACATCTCTATTACTATTTGGGGGCCTATAGTAAACTCCTAGCAACGTGACCGCTCCTTTCCTGTTTCTAACTGCAGCCCATATTACCTCAGTGTGCATATCCCCCTCAAAGTGCTTTTCCGCAGCCGTTAAACTATCCTTGATTAACAATGCTACTCCTCCACCTCTTTTACCAGCTTCCCTACACTTACTGAAACATCTATACCCCGGAACGTCCAACAACCATTCCTGTCCTTGTTCTACCCACGTCTCCGTAATGGCCACAACATCGTAGTCCCAAGTAGCAATCCACGCCCCAAGTTCATCCACCTTGTTCCGGATGCTCCTTGCATTGAAGTAGACACACTTCAACCCATCTTCCTGTCTACCGGTACCCACCCTTGACCTTGATACCTTCCCCAATATCTCACCACCCTCAACACTGACTTCCGGACTACAACTCCTTTTCCCACTCCCCTGACAAATTAGTTTAAATCCCCCTGAAGAGCCGTAGCAAATTTCCCTCCCAGGATATTGGTGCCCCTCTGGTTCAGGTGCACCCCGTCCTGTTTGTAGAGGTCCCACCTTCCCCAGAACGTGTTCCAATTATCCACGTATCTGAAACCCTCCCTCCTGCACCATCCCTGCAACCACATGTTTAAGTGCACTCTCTCCCTGTTCCTCAACTCGCTATCACGTGGCACCGGTAGCGTACCAGAGATGACCACATGTTTTGTCTTTGCTCTCAGCTTCCAGCCGAGCTCCCGAAATTCCTGTTTTAAATCCCCGTCCCTTCTCTTACCTATGTCGTTGGTACCAATGTGTACCACGACTTGTGACTGTTTCCCCTCCCCCTTAAGAATCCGGAAAACACGGTCCGAGACGTCACGGACCCTGGCATCCGCTAGGCAACAAACCATCCTCGAGTCTCTTTTGCTGCCACAGAACCTCCTATCTATCCCTCTAACTAATGAGTCCCCAATAACTATTGCCCTCCCGCTCTCCTCCTTACCCTCCTGAGCCACAGGGACGGACTCAGTGCCGGAGATCCTCTCACTGTGGCTCACCACTGGTATGTCGTCCCCCTCAACCGTATCCAAAGCGGAATACTTATTGCTAAGGGGAACGACCACAGGGGATCCCTGCACCGACTGCTTCTTCCCAGCCCCTCTCACCGTCACCCATCTATTTTCATTCCTCGGAGTAACTGTATCCCTGAAGCTTCTGTCTATGGCCATCTCTGCATCCCTAATGATCCTAAGTTCCTCCAACTCCAGCTCCAGTTCCCTTACACGGTTTTGGAGGAGCTGCAGATGGATGCACTTCTCACAGGTATAATCAGCAGGGACACTGACGTCGTCCCTCACCTCGAACATAGTGCAAGAGGAACATTGCACTGCCTTCACACCCATCCCCTCTAGATACCTTGCCAGTACCAGGTAGAAACAGCAAAAAATGAATTAACTCACCCCTGCTCGCCCAAGCCCTGTGAGCCAAAGCCCTACAGCATTCACTCTGCCTCCTGCTCACTCTGCTGCCCGCTAACGACGCTGCCCGCTCAAAAGTGCGGCCTACTTTTAAACCCTCCAAAAACCTTCCCAGACTCCTGCTGGGCCCACTTCCTGTTTTAAAAAAACCTCCGATTTTTTTACACAAATTTAACTTAAAATAAATAAATAAATGTAGTGAACAAACCAACTGCCTTCTCCTCAGCCTGGTCCTGTGGACCTTCCTGTTCTGCTGCCAACTGAGCCCTTTAAGTGGCCAATTAATGAACATTTAAGGGCCTCGCTGCTGCTGTTAACTAGCTGCAGACAGGCTTGTCACCCGCCAGAGGCTGGAGCCCCACAGTGTGAGCCGCATGGAACTGCCCTCCATGTCCTTTGTCACTGCACGGAGGGATTTCCTGTATGGGCTGCTGCTGCGCACTTTCCACCTCACCCGTCACGCAGACACAGCTTGGCGTGCCGTGTTGCTGTCCAATGGCGGGTGTCCCCAGTGGAGGTCCCTCTATGGAGGGATCCGCCCCCACTACATTGGCTCCTGGGTGGAGGGTAGCGCATGCAGCAGTACCATATAACCAAAAACCACACCAGTTCACAAGCTCCCAAGCAACCTGCCCTTCTTGCAATCTTGTGGAGTCCGTGGATCACGTCTATGTTAATTGTCTTAGGCTACACTCCCTTTTTTGTTACCTGAAAAACCTCTTATTGATGTTTTGTTTGCACTTCAGTCCCACGCTCCTGATTTACGGACACCTAATGCAGAGGTGGGAAGGTGGAGGACCTCCTCGTGAACCTGCTCCTGGGCCTGGCAAAACTTGTCCAGGCAGCGGGTGACCGAGGGGGTCATCCGACCTGACTGTCTGCCCCTCTACCACAGCTACATTCATGTCAGGTGTCCCTGCAAAGGGAGCATGCGGTGTCCATGGGAGCAGTTGAGGCTTTCTGTGCTCATTGGGCACCACAGGGACTGGGGTGTATTATTGACCTCTTTATGATTTGTCTTTTGTCTTGGGCAATTCCCCTACTTTTTAAGGGGCTGCCCTGTTTACTTTGTCCCTCAGTTTGTTTAATTTAGTTTATTTGACTACCCAAAAAGATTGGCAGGCCTGTCACCATATGGCATGCATAACAGGTAAAATTGTGCAGCCGGCATGTCACCTCTTTGAGGAGGGAGGTTAACGGGAGGGTGGTGTTTTAAGGGTCCATCAATAAACGGAATTGAGAGCTACCCACCTCCCTTGCTGTCGATGCCCCTGCACTCTTCTTCTTGCGACCTCCACCCTGCGAGACCATCCCCCTCAGAAATTACTTACCTATGGCCTGGGTCTCCCCATGGTCCTAGAACTCCAGTGCCTCCAATTGTCACAGCCTCCATAGTGGTGCCGCTGAGCACATTAGCTGCTGACCTCTGATTGGCCAACAGCTGCCAATAGGTAGGACTTCCATTGCTGGCCTCACTGCTGCCTGATTGGAGTGTGGTTTGGTGGGCCTTTCTCAAAAGTGGCATTACATGTCTCCCACTGTCTCTCTCGACAGCAGGTGAGACTCCCAGGGTGGGATTATACAGCCTCGCTTGAGCTCGACCAGAAAATCCCACCTGAGTTCAACAGACATTTCCGTTGTCCTCCCCTTGCCCGCTCTGATTCTGTGGTGGACGGAGTGGTAGAATTCCAGTGCCAATGTCTCAACAAGATTCCACACATACTTTCTAACTATCTTCAATCATTACTTGATTGTAAGTATAGATTATTTGAAATATGTTTTTCCATGAAGTTAAATACAAAAGTACTCGTGGCTAATCTCCCTCTAGTGAAACTCCTACTTTGAAATATGAGTTGAATTCAGTATTAAACTAACTACACTTTAAATATTTCAACATCATTGACTAAGTGACTAATTATAGAGCTGGAATATCATACCATGAAATCCAACAGAAACACAAGAAAAATGTGAACAATGATAACAAAAATAAACCTAATATCAGAGGTTTCTGTGTGGAATAAGCTAATCAATCTATGTTTGCGCTGTTTCTCTGTGTTCTCTCTGTGCTTTCTATAAAATGCTTGTTTTGGAAATATAATTCATCCAGACTTTTCTGTTCTTTTTGTGCAGGGGACTGGCAGCATCTACAAGATGCACTATAGGAACAAACCAAACCTCTTTAGCATCTTCCAAACCCATGACTACTATCAATTAGAAGGATAAGACCAGCAGACACAAGGGACCAACATCACCTCTCCAAGTGTGAAAAGGAATTTTCTTACTGAAGGGATTCTATGGTTTTACGATTCATAAGAACATAAGAACTAGGAGCAGGAGTAGGCCATCTGGCCCCTCAAGCCTGCTCCGCCATTCAATAAGATCATGGCTGAAATTTTTGAGGACTTGGCTCCACTTACCCGCCCGCTCACCATAACCCTTAATTCTTTTACTGTTCAAAAATGTATCTATCCTTGCCTTAAAAACATTCAATGAGGTAGCCTCAATCGCTTCACTGGGCAGGGAATTCCACAGATTCACAACCCTTTGTGATTCCATATGGAAATCATTCTGAAAATTTTGATAACAATACATGTCACAAATGTTTCTAGTGAACATTTTTTCTCTGTATTGAAAAGAATGAAAAATTATTTGCAAAGTACGATGAGTCAGGAACACTTAACAAGGTCAGTAATACAGACGATTGAAAGTGAATCTTAACAAGAATTTTCCTACAATGATGTCATTGATAATTTTGTGAAGAAAAAGTGTGGAAGAAAAGCCATCTAAATTGCTGTGCCAACAAGGGATGAAGGAACAAAAGGTTCAGCTCCCTATAATACCACACACATGATATATATTTTTAGGATATGAAGTCCCTTCACTTTTTAACCTCTTCTTCAGCTACAGATCCGGATCAGCTTTCCCCAACTGCTACCAAGGGACAAGACAATCTTTCTAGGTATCGTCCTAGTGCTATTCTTCAGAGAGTTGTTAGGAGTGTGAAATAACACACTCCACAGACCAATGCACCTCTACAGTTCTGGGTGCCACACTATAGGAAGGATGTAAACACATTGGTTAAAGAGCAGATGAGGTTTACAAAAATGGTTCCAGGGATGAGAAACGTCACTTATGAGGAAAGATTGGAGAGTTGGGACTGTTCTCCTTGGAGAGGAGAGGCTAAGAGGGGATTTGATCGAGATGTTCAAAATCATGAAGGGGCTGGATAGGATAGATAGGGAGAAACTGTTCCTGCTTGTAAAATGATTTGGAATAAGAGGGTACAGATTTAAAGTGATTTGCAGAAGAAGCAAATGTGATGTGAGAAAAAACTTTTTCACGCTTCGAGCAGTTCAGGCCAGGAATTCACTGCCTGGAAGTACGGTGGAGGCAGGTTCGACTGAGGCATTCAGGAGGACATTAGATGATCACTTGAATAGAAACAATGTTCCTGGGTACAGGGAAAAAGCAGGAGAATGGCATCAAGTCATGGTGCTCATCTGGAAAGCCAGTGTTGACATGATGGGCCAAATGGTCTCCTTCTGCATCATAATAGTTTTGAGTGGTGACAGTCCTCTACATGGGAACTTCACATTGGCTGTAACATGCTATGGGGTGTCCTGGGATTGTAAAAGGTGCTAGGTTAATTTTCTTGGTGGCCCTCTACAAGTGAGCACTGCAGTAACTTAAGTTTAATCCTTTAGTTACAAAATAGATGCTTGATTCAATTGAGTAAGTGGACAGATATTTACACCATATGTTTGAGGATGTGGTTATTAATTGTATTACACCAAAAGCAATCTTAGCTAATGTATTACTTTTCACTATAAATAATGACCACTAGATGTCCTTGTATAATAATGTCTATGGTGAACTTTATAATGATGTGGAGATGCCGGCGTTGGACTGGGGTAAACACAGTAAGAAGTCTCACAACACCAGGTTAAAGTCCAACAGGTTTATCTGGTAGCAAAAGCCACTGGCTTTCGGAGCGCTGCTCCTTCGTCAGGTAAGTGGGAGTTCAGTTCACAAACAGGGTATATAAAGTTACAAACTAGATTTACAAAATAATGGTTGGAATGCGAGTCTTTACAGGTAATCAAGTCTTAAAGGTACAGACAATGTGCGTGGAGGGAGGGTTAAGCACAGGTTAAAGAGATGTGTATTGTCTCCAGCCAGGGCAGTTAGTGAGATTTTGCAAGTCCAGGCAAGTAGTGGGGGTTACAGATAGTGTGACATGAACCCAAGATCCTGGTTGAGGCAGTCCTCATGTGTGCGGAACTTGGCTATCAGTCTCTGTTCAGCGACTCTGTGTTGTTGTGTATCGTGAAGGCCGCCTTGGAGAACACTTACCCGAAGATCAGAGGCCGAATGTCCGTGACCGCTGAAGTCTTCCCCAACAGGAAGAGAACACTCTTGCTTGGTGATTGTCGAGCGGTGTTCATTCATCCGTTGTCGCAGCGTCTGCATGGTCTCCCCAATGTACCATGCCTCGGGACATCCTTTCCTGCAGCGTATCAAGTAGACAACGTTGGCCGAGTTGCAAGTGTATGTACCGTGTACCTGGTGGATGGTGTTCTCACATGGGATGATGGCATCCGTGCAGACACTGAAAGATGCCCTCATAAGAACAGGATATGGCGCTCGACTCATCGATCGACAGTTCTGACGC
This sequence comes from Mustelus asterias, assembly GCF_964213995.1. NCBI lineage: Eukaryota > Metazoa > Chordata > Chondrichthyes > Carcharhiniformes > Triakidae > Mustelus > Mustelus asterias. Next base: position 109,817,425 of record NC_135802.1, read on the forward strand.
GCCACAGCGAAAAACCGCACCGACCTCCTCAGAAGACAGACACGGGACATGGTGGACAGAGTACCCTTCGTCGTCCAGTACTTCCCCGCAGTGGAGAAGCTACAACATCTTCTCCAGAGCCTTCAACATGTCATTGATGAAGACGAACATCTCGCCAAGGCCATCCCCACACCCCCACTTCTTGCCTTCAAACAACCGCGCAACCTCAAACAGACCATTGTCCGCAGCAAACTACCCAGCTTCAGGAGAACAGTGACCACGACACCACACAACCCTGCCACAGCAACCTCTGCAAGACGTGTCAGATCATCGACACGGATGCCATCATCCCATGTGAGAACACCATCCACCAGGTACACGGTACATACTCTTGCAACTCAGCCAACGTTGTCTACTTGATACGCTGCAGGAAAGGATGTCCCATGGCATGGTACATTGGGGAAACCATGCAGACGCTGCGACAACGGATGAATGAACACCGCTCGACAATCACCAGGCAAGAGTGTTCTCTTCCTGTTGGGCAACACTTCAGCGGTCACGGACATTCGGCCTCTGATCTTCGGGTAAGCGTTCTCCAAGGCGGCCTTCACGACACACGACAACGCAGAGTCGCTGAACAGAGACTGATAGCCAAGTTCCACACACATGAGGACAGCCTCAACCGGGATCTTGGGTTCATGTCACACTATCTGTAACCCCCACGACTTGCCTGGGCTTGCAAAATCTCACTAACTGTCCTGGCTGGAAACAGTACACATCTCTTTAACCTGTGCTTAACCCTCTCTCCACTCACATGGCAAATGGAGTTTAACCCTGATAAATGTGAGGTGATTCATTTTGGTAGGACAAATTTAAATGTGGATTACAGGGTCAAAGGTAGGGTTCTGAAGACTGTGGAGGAACAGAGAGATCTTGGGGTCCATATCCACAGATCTCTAAAGGTTGCCACTCAAGTGGATAGAGCTGTGAAGAAGGCCTGTAGTGTGTTAGCTTTTATTAACAGGGGGTTGGAGTTTAAGAGCCGTGGGGTTATGCTGCAACTGTACAGGACCTTGGTGAGACCACATTTGGAATATTGTGTGCAGTTCTGGTCACCTCACTATAGGAAGGATGTGGAAGCGCTGGAAGGAGTGCAGAGGAGATTTACCAGGATGCTGCCTGGTTTGGAGGGTAGGTCATATGAGGAAAGGTTGAGGGAGCTAGGGCTATTCTCTCTGGAGCGGAGGAGGCTGAGGGGAGACTTAATAGAGGTGTATAAAATGATGAAGGGGATAGATAGAGTGAACGTTCAAAGACTATTTCCTCGGGTGGATGGAGCTATTACAAGGGGGCATAACTATAGGGTTCGTGGTGGGAGATACAGGACGGATATCAGAGGTAGGTTCTTTACGCAGAGAGTGGTTGGGGTGTGGAATGGACTGCCTGCAGTGATAGTGGAGTCAGACACTTTAGAAACATTTAAGCGGTTATTGGATAGGCACATGGAGCACACCAGGATGATAGGGAGTGGGATAGCTTGATCTTGGTTTCAGATAAAGCTCGGCACAACATCGTGGGCCGAAGGGCCTGTTCTGTGCTGTACTGTTCTATGTTCTATGTTCTATGTTCACATTGTCTGACCTTTAAGACTTGATTACCTGTAAAGACTCGCATTCCAATCATTATTTTGTAAATTGAGTTTGTGTCTTTATATGCCCTGTTTGTGAACAGAACTCCCACTCACCTGACGAAGGGGCAGCGCTCTGAAAGCTAGTGGCTTTTGCTACCAAATAAACCTGTTGGACTTTAACATGGTGTTGTGAGACTTCTTATGAACTTTATAATTGCAGAGAGCGACTAAACCAAAATGTCCAATCTCCTTATCTCTCCTTTATGCAAACATCCTTCCTTCATGTGAAATGTTACTTGTGCTGTCAGAAAGATTACAGCGCAAACTGAAGTATTAATTACAATATTTTATTGTAGGTATTTCAGAGTTGTTTTATGTTCTGTGCTTACCGGGGGAGTGCTGCACTGGCGAAAATGCCACTTTCTGCCACCACGATTTCATGGGCAGTGGTCTGAAACTGGTGATGTGTCACAAAGCCAGCAGTTAACACTATTTGGGCTTTGTGTCGGAAAGGAAGGCAGGTGCCTCCTTTATAGGCCCCCTGTTTCGATTGAAGGCCACCCTGACAAACTCCAGGCACCCCCACACTTCCCCTGCCCCAAGAGGCCCCTGGATCCCCCTCACCCAACTTGCCAGGACCTACCAGCCCCCCCCAGCCTCTACTTATCCTGCATCCAACTCCAGTGACACAAACATCATTGGGAACTGAAAGCAATCCCATTAGTCTGGCTGTCAAATAGGCCGGTATCTGTTGGAGGTGGGACTTCCTCCTCAGTGGGGGCGGACATTTTGCCTCAAGTTAATTAGTGGCCCAATGGACATCAAGTCGCAGCAGGGCAATGAGACTGGGCAACAGCGGAAATATCCCCACTTCCACACCTACACTTATGCCACATTCTCCACAGTGCCAGCGGGTAAACATGCTGGCGTGAAACACATTTGGAATAACCTGGCGTGCAGATGTTGGGACTCACCTGAACAATGCCTGGGGCTGCCTCTGGAGTTCAGGATAGGGCCCACTAGCAAGCCCGGACCATGGGACACCACAGCAGTGTGTCGGGGGAGCATCTGCAGGATTAGTTGTCCTGGAGGGGGTCGATCTTCCAGTTTCAGAATGTTCCTGAAGTTCCACCTTCTTTCTCAGGAGACCCACCTTCTGGCCTCAGAGTGGGCCAGGAGATCTATCGTCTATTTTCAGGCAGTCCACCCTCCAACTTAAGTAGTGGGTCAGTGATGTTGGGCATTTTTTCAATATGGTGCCCGAATATGACCGCAGACTACACGCCATCAGGCCTGCCTGCCACGGAATACGGCACAAAACACCTGGTTGCATAATTAATGAGGTCAAGGTGGGTAAATTTGGCATGTTTTGGCATTGGTGGGATGAGAACATTCTGCCCTATACCTGTCCATGACATTTTCATGATTTGTGTACATGGACCCCTATGTCTCTCTGGGCATCTTCTAGTTTTTCAACGTTTAAGAGATACCTGTTCAATCATATGTAAGTCCAAAATGGAAGACCTCATAATTACCTCCGTTGAAATCCATTTGCCACAGTTTTGCCCGTTCACTTAATCTACCAATAATATCTCATTGTAACTTTATGCTTCCATCTACTTGTTTTTGTTGTGGCATAATTGCCCCATCAACGAGATGATTCAAAAATATGATGAATTGTGAAGGCCTCAATGTAGATCCTTGTGGGACACCACTAGTCACGTCCCGCCAATTAAGAGTACCTATCCACTATCGCAACTCTCTGGCTAGAATTTTACTGTCCTGCCCGCCATGAGAATCAGAGCAGGTGAGGGGCAGACCATGGAAAGTTCTGTTGACCTCAGGTAGGATTTTATGATTTCAGGATGAGCGAGGCCATAAAATCCCGCCCTCTATCTCCTGCTGGTCAACCAATTTCTTAAACAGGTAAATAATTTTCCGTTAATTCATGAACTTCAACTTTAGTTAACAGTTTCTAATAATAGACTTCATCAAAAGACTTCTGGAAGCCCAAAGCCTACACTCTGCGGTAGTAATGATAGTGAAATTGTCAATGATTATCATCATTACTCCTGTGAATTTGACTGCAACCTCTTGAAGCTACACAGAAATTCAGGAGTTGCTATCAGAAATCCTACACTTCCCCATGAGGTACAGTGTTAAAATCCCTGTGATAATCCCCACGAGCTTCCTGGGGAATCTCTGATTGATCTCTCGGCTGGGCTCGTTGAGTATGAGTTCCCCTGGTAACAGGCAGTGGTCTGCCCGTCTGGGAGTCATTACCTGAGCCTTTTATAAGGCAGGCCCAGGACTGGGCCTGCTGAACGGTAGCCCCAGGCGGGATCTAGGGTGTGGATAGCACAGTAACGGTTTTACTTTGCATTGTGTAATAAACTATGATCCTTTCCAGTCAGACTTCCTGGGTCATTACAATCCCCATGGATTGTAATCAATTATTGAACTGATGTGAACTTGGCATTTTGTGCTATTGATCACATAGTAATAGCCCTTAAAAAGTTACATCTGTTGAAAGAGATGTAACTGAATTTTTAACAATTATTAAGTTTATAATCCCCATGGTCTTTCACCATTTTGTTAAAAAAATTCTATGTTTTAAAATTTAATTTTATTTAATTTTTCAAAGCTAGTTCATGATGTTTCAGTTTCTATATTTATTCCCTGTAAATGTCCCAGTCATTTGTTTTGCTCCCCCTAAAATGGTATTAAGACATGATGGAAAATCACCATGGGAAAGGACAAGGAACAATCCAGAGCTGGGATAATTAATTGAAGGGAAGATAACTTTGATGGGATGAGAATGTATCTGAGTCGAGTGAGTCAAATGTTGGCAGAAAAGACGGTGGCTGAACAATGCCATCATCAAAGAGATAGCACCGTAGGCAATGTCAAGGTATAGTCCCTTGAAGGGGAAATGTAGGATAAATAAATCTAGAACACTCTGGATGACGAGAGAAATAGAGGTGAAGATGAAAAGGAAGAAGTACGCATATGACTGATACAAAATACAATGCAGAATCAGGCTTAATATGGAAGGACTAGCGGGTGTGTGAAAAAATTAATCAGCAAAGCAAAGAAGGAGCATTAAAAGAGTCTAGCAGCTAACATAAAAGGGAATACCGACATCTTCTGTGGGCGTGTAAATAGTAAAGTTTATTTATTAGTTACAAGTCAGCTTACATTAACACTGCAATGAAGTTACTGTGAAAATCCCCTAGTCGCCACATTTCGACACCTGCTCGGGCACACTGAGGGAGAATTTAGCACGGCCAATGCAATAATAAAATGGAGGTAAAAGAAAGAATTGGGCTGATTAGGAATAAAAAAGGAGACTTGCATGTGGAGACAGGAGAAGTCAGGGATGTATTAAATGAATACATTGCTGTCTTTCCTTAATGATCCTGCACCTCTCTCAGTGAATATTGATTTGGTCCTGAACTATAGTTTCTACAGATGGACTTGAATCATTAATTCTGTTTCTCTTCTCTCTCCATGGAGACTAGCAACCCGTTCCCAGTAAAACCCATGATGAAATCAGATGAAAGAGCACCTTGCGTACCGCTAAGTGTGGAAAAAGAGACAACGTCAATGACACAAAACCAGGGAGGAATGTGACTTGTGAGGAGGATGCAAAGAAGATTCAAGAAGATTTAGACAAGCTAAATAAGTGGGCAAGAACTTGGCAGATTGAATATAATGTGGAAAAAATGTGAAATTATCCGTTTTGGCAGAAGAAACGGAAATGCTGAGTATTTCTTAAATGGTGAGAGATTGGGAAGTGTTGAGGTCCAAAAGGACCTGGTGTCCTTGTTCACATGTCACTGAAAGCTAACATTCAGGTTCAACAAACAATTCGGAAAGCAAATGGTATTTTGTCCTTTATTGCAAAGGGTTTGAGTACAGGAGTAAAGACGCCTTGCTGCAGTTGTATAGAACCTTGATGAGACAACACCTGAAGTATTGTGGACAATTTTAGTCTCCTTAAAAGGGCGGCATGGTAGCACAGTGGTTAGCACTGCTGCTTCACAGCTCCAGGGACCTGGGTTCGATTCCCGGCTTGGGTCACTGTCTGTGTGGAGTTTGCACATTCTCCTCGTGTCTGCGTGGGTTTCCTCCGGGTGCTCCGGTTTCCTCCCACAGTCCAAAGATGTGCGGGTTAGGTTGATTGGCCATGCTAAAAATTGCCCTTAGTGTCCTGAGATGCATAGGTTGGAGGGATTAGTGGGTAGATATGGGGGTTGGGCCTGGGTGGGATTGTGGTCGGTGCAGACTCGATGGGCCGAATGGCCTCTTTCTGTACTGTAGGGTTTCTATGATTTCTTACCGAAGGAAAGATATACTTGTCACAGAAGGAGTGCAATGAAGATTGATCAGACTGATTCCTGGGATGGAGGGATTGAGGAGATTGTGCCTATATTCTCTATAGTTCAGAAGAACGACAAACGATCTCATTGAAGCATACTAAAATTCTTATAGGTCTCAACTGGGTAGATGCAGGAAGGATGTTTCCCCTGGCTGTGCGGGGGTGGGGGGGTAGTCTAGAACCAGTGGACACAGTCTCAGAATGAGAAATAGGACATTCAGGACTAAGATGTGGCGGCACGGCGGCACAGTGGTTAGCACTGCTGCCTCACAGTGCCAAGAACTGGGTTCGATTCCCGGCTTGGGTCACTGTCTGTGCGGAGTCTGCACATTCTCCTTGTGTCTGCGTGCATTTCTTCCGGGTGCTCCGGTTTCCTCCCACAGTCTGAAAGATGTGCTGGCTAGGTGCATTGACCTGAACAGTGTGGCGACTAGGGAATTTCACAGTAACTTCATTGCACTGTTAACGTGAGCCTTATTTGTGACTAATGAATAAACTTTAACTTTAAAATTTCTTCACTCAGAGGGTGGTGAATCTTTATAGCTCTCTACTCCAGAGAGCTGTGGAGATTCAGTCAGTGAGTATGTTCAAGACAGAGATGGATAGATTTCTAGGTAGTGAAGATATCAAGGATATGGGGATAATGTGGGAAGATGGCATTGAGGTATGTGACGCTATTGCGCCTTTAAATGTATTTTGATCATGTTTCTCTGCAGTAAGAGGGCTTTTTGTGCTTGTTGCTGAGCTGTCAAAGCCAATGTCTTTTTATTGTTGTTGGAGTCATATAATAGGTCTTTTGTTTATCTTAATTTGGACCTAATGCACTCTTCGGGAGTTTACAACCTTTTTGAATTGTTGAATTTATGGCAGATCAGATACTTTGGAATTTATTTTCTTCATAGGGAAATCTAGAGTTACCTTCAGTTTAGTTAGAAGCTGTTGGACTCTAGACTGCAAAGAATATTTTTGTCTCCCTCCCTGGAGTTGGAAATTCTGCTGGCTCGTTGGAAATAGTCTTTCTTGCCTCACTGGAGTGAAAGTTTCACTGCCAGTTGTTTGCTGGCTAAAAGCTAGAGGCCAGCAGTGACTCGATCTTTACCTCAAGGTGTGCTGGGAGCTCCAGGACGGGAAAGTCAGAGTTTCAATTTTCCATCTTAATCTGCAGAGGGGGTTGGAAAGCTGCAAAAACCAGCATCACATGAGCATTCTTATTTTCTGGGATGAGTGTATGTTTGTAAGAAGCTTTGTTTGGTTGGAACAGTACATTGGGCTTTTAAATTCTTGTTTGTAATTAGTAAAAGTTCTTGCTAATTTTCTTTCTATGTGTTAACTGTATTCTTCAATAAACTTTGTTTGATAAAACCTCCTGGATGGGTCATTTGAATCATATCTGGAGTGAAACATCTTATGCTTACCCGTGCCAAAATTAAATGTGCAAAACTTATGATCTAAGCTGAATTCATGAAACACTTTGGAGTTTCTGACCTGGATTATAACAGGTCGAAGATTAGTCATGATTTTGTTGAACGATGGAGAAGGCTCGATGGACAGAATTGCCTATTCCTACTCTTATTTTCTGTACTCCTCACATTAACTTTAATGAATCCCATCCCTGAATTAGCATTAGATTCCTTTGGATGTCCAGCATATTATTTTCTTCATCTACTGTAAATACTGAAGCAAAGGAATTATTTAACATGTCTTCAATTTCCTTATTTACATTTACAATATCAGTGTATCAGTTTTCTATGAGCCCACATTGCTCCTGACTATCTACTTTATTCTAATATAATTGTAAAAACATTGAATTAATTTTGATATCCATTGCAAATTTCTCGTATCTAATTTTGTTTTGTAGCTCTATTTGCTGCATCGACTTTTGTCGTTCTTTGTGCCTCTCCCAGTTGCCAGGATCTGTGTTATATTTTATATTTTTGTAAGCTTTTTCTTTCAGCTTCATGTTGTCCCTTCTTTAGTTGTGCAAGGTTGCTTTTTATTTGATAAGTAGAGATCTTGCCTTGTCAGGGTATAAACTGCTGCTGTATCATATTACACTCATTTTTAACATTTCCCATTGATCTTCTGTCATTTTACCCAAAAGAATATATATTTTTTAAATGGTGAGAAACCTTTAAACATTGGTGTTCAAGGAGATTTAAATATCCACGTACAAGAAACACAAAGTTATAAAGTAGGTACAGCAGACTATTAGATAGACAACTGATGTTTAGGCCTTTTATTCAATCAGTGACTAGGGTCAGTATTGAGATAGACAGATTATTGGACTCAAAGGGAATCAACTGATAATGGTGTTCAGCCAGGAAAGTAGAACTGAGGTCAAAGATCGATGTTATTGAATGGCAGATAGGTTTAGAATACAAGAGTAAGAAAATCATGCTACAATTGTATAGGGTGTTTGTGTGTTGATCTCTTTATTTAAGGATGGATTAACTTGTCTTGGAGGTGGTATAGTGAAGGTCAACTAGATTTATTCCTGGTTTTAAAGTTTTGTCCTTTGATGAAAAGCTGAGTAAAATGGGCCTCTCCTCTCTGGATTTTACTAGATTGAGAGGTGATATCATTCAGATATATATTTGGAGCAGATTTGACATACTCTGGACCTGCCAGGGAATTGGCATGCAGAATAGTCAGGAGTGAAAAGGAAGAATCCTAATATCAGTGACAGGTTCATCTTTCCATATTTCATTAGACAGCCATGGTCCATGGACCATTATCAATATTGTCCTTCAGTACTCCAAACCAACATTTTTCAGGTATCAGAATCTGTCACTTGTTCTGAACTTCTATTGTCTGGTTTGTTACCTCAAAATCATCTCAAAATAAATCATTTTTTCTTCCTGTCTCTGAAGAGGGTCCTACTAGTTCATAGTTGGGAAATAAATACATGCACATTTGAGTTCTTTCTTGGTGGACAGCAGGTACTAGAAATTCTTCATGAGTGATGTAGTCAGCTGCATGCCTCACCATAAAATGTGGGAATGCATTGCCATCATTCTCCTGACCGAATGATGGATATATATACCATATTATATTGAGCATTAGTTTAATCAGTTGGAGATGAGGAAGTTCAGCAGGAATCTTGCATCACTTATATCATGGATGTCTATTTCAAGGTGGTGGAAGTGATTACACAGAGCAGCTTCCCAATCAATTTGCTGCTTCAGATAAACCAGAGCTACTTATCGCCAACTACTTAATCTACTCCACTGAATTTGCTGTCCACTTGAATCATCTCCGTGATGGCTATCAGCCATTTATTTAGTTAGCCTTTCATCTTTGGATTAAATTTATAGCTTTACAGATACATGCTGGAAGGTACTACTCTATGCATGAAGTGCTTTGGTATAGGTTTCTGTGCTTGTTTCAAGGAAATTAACCAATGTAAAATATTGAGGAATTTCAAATGCAAGTTATGTCCACTTCAAATTGAGTTTCCATGATTTTTAACGCTGATTTAAAAAATCGCACTTGAAGCTGACTCCATAGCATGTAGATCAAATAAATAAGCAGAATGTGATTCGGCTAATTTAAGATGGCTGTTCAAACTAAACTGCTTTATTTTTAAGTGCAAAGGCACTTGCCGGCACTGTTTAAATGTTCTAAAATACTAAAAGAAATTGACCTAAATTTTGTGGCAATAACGTTGGTGAAAAGGTCAGTGTTCATTATCATTACCCAGAATATTGTATTACTTAGGTTGAGACATACTTACATTGGAAGCAGTTCAGCGAAGATTCACCAGGCTGATATCTGGAATGAGGGGTTTGTCTGATGAGGAGAGGTTGAACAGCCTGGACCCATATTTGTTAGTGTTTAGGAGATCATATTGAAGCATTTAAGATTCTGAGAGGGTTTGACAAGGTTAATGCTGAGAGGATGTTTCCCCTCGTAGGAGAATCTAGAACTATGGGACACAGTTCCAAAATAAAGGATCTCCCAATTAAGATAGAGATGAGAAAGAAATTCTTATCTGAGATGCTTGTTAGTGTTTGGAATTCTCTTCCCAAGTGAGTAGAAGCTGGATCACCAAATATATTCAGGGCTGAATTAGTCAAATTTTTCCTTGACAAGGGAGTGAAGGGTTATGGGGGAGCAAGGAGAAAAGAGGAGTTAAGACTACAGTCAGATCCAGCCATGATCTTATTGAATGGCGGAGCAGGCTCAATGGGTCAGTGTGGTGAACCATCGTTGGTTCCCACTGGATAGTACTGAGCCAGGGGCTGGCCAGTACTACAAGGATGTACATATGTTACTGTTGGATTGTACTACTGTTGCTGTTGGGTTAGGGTGGGGTTGTTACACCTGTGTTTGTTACTGTTGTGGCACATCCCAGTCGGGCTCCGCCTCCTGGGAGAGGTATAAGAGTCCCTGCTCTGGCCGGGACCCCTTCAGTCTGGGATAGTGTACTAAAGTTCTGATAGCTTCATTATTAGTTAATAAAAGCCTTCATTTGCTGAAGCTTCGAGCCTCGTGTCTAAATTGATGTGCATCAGTCAGATGGCCTAAACCTGCTCCTATTTCTTATGTTACTTCATTGAAACTGACAACAAGACAGAACTGACACAACAACAAAGTAACACAGGAATCTGGAAGTTGCTCCTCCCGAGGACACTTTGTTGAGACCTGCAATCCCTTAGCAATCAGTGAATTAACAAAAACATCCACTTTTCTGTTGTTGGCATTGTTGTAGAAACCATTGGGAACATTTCCAGCTGTTGAATGAGGTATAACATGATTTTTTAACACCACACTAACTTCATAATTATTGCTAAGCACCCTCACAGGCTCTGAGAAGCTGATGTTTTATTTGTGGAATGCCAAATTCACCATTATGTTAAAAACACTTCATACTTTATTGAGAAGTATAAATGTGAATGTTACAGTGTGATTGGCTTCTTAGTCTGTTTGCTGGCATCACGGCTGCTGAACAGCTGAGGGAAGGGAGCCTCTTGAATTGAAACCAGATTTAAATATCATTTGGAGAGGGGGAAACCTGAACCATACAGATTAACAGATCTTTGTGGGCGGCTTTTTTTTGTGGTTAGTGGTGAGCACCATAAGAAGGCATCTGGGATACTTGTCTTTATGAGCCGAGGCATAGAATATGAGAGCAGAACGGTTATGATGGAGCTGTATAAATCGCTGGTTAAGCCACAGCTAGAGTATTCTGTGCAGTTCTGGTAACCACATTATAGGAAGGATGTGATTGCACGAGAGAAGGTGCAGAGGAGATTCACCAGAATGTTGATTGGGCTGGAGCATTTCAGTTATGAAGAGAGGCTGGTTAGGCTGTGACTGTTTTCCTTAGAGCAGAGAAGGCTGAGGGGGGACCTCATCGAAGTGTACAAAATGATGAGGGGTCAGTGACCAGGGGGCATAGATTTAAGGTAAGAGGCAGGAGATTTAGTGGGGATTTGAGGGAAAAGCTTTTCACCCGGTGGGTGGGTGAGAATCTGGAACTCACTGCCTGAAAGGGTGGTAGAGATGGGGGTTGGGGGAGAGGGGGGATTTTATGGCCTTGCTCATCCCAAAACCATAAAATCCCACTCTAGGTCAATGGACTTTTCCGTGGTCCTCCCCTTGCCCGCTCTGATTCCTGTGGCGAGCAGGACGGTTACATTCTGGCCGGGAACTCTAAAAACATTTAAGAAGCATTTAGATGAGCACTTGCAATGCCATAGTTTGTGAGGCAAGGGTGTGGACCAAGCGCTGGAAGATGGGATGGGAATAGATAGGTGCTTGATGGCTGGCGCAGACACGATGGGCTGAAGGGCCTCTTTTGAGCTGTAAAATTTTATGGCACTATGACCATTGCTTCACCACTGATCCCAGGTAACAGACTAAGAAACTGAATAATGCATACAAATGAAACTAGTAAATGGTTCAGTGTGTTTTTTAAAAAGGGAGGAGGTGGTGTTGTGGTACTGTTACTGAATTAGTAACCCAGAGACCCAGGGTACTACTCTGGATTCTAGATTTGAATTCCACGATGACAGAACTCATTTTTTTTAAAATCTGGAATTAAAACAATCTAGTTATAACCATGAAACCATTGACATAAAAAAAACCCCACCTGGTTGTGGTGAACCATTGTTGGTTCCCACTAGGTAGTGCTGAGCCATGGTCTGGCCAGTACTATGAGTCTGTATATATGTTACTGTTGAGGTTAGGGTTGGGCTGTTCTACCTGTTAATATAGTTGTTATGGTACACCCCAGTCGGCTCCGCCTCCTGGGAGAGGTATAAAGGTCACTGCTCTGCCTGGTGGTCCTTTAGTCTGGGATCGTGTACTGTATATGGTAGCTCTGTTATTGTTGGCAATAAAAGCCTTTATTTCCCGAGTACATCACGCCTCTCGTGTGTTATATCGCGCATCACTGGTTTACTAATGTCCTTTAGGGAAGGAAATCTGCCATCCTTACCTGGTCTGGCCTAGATGTGACTCTAGACCCACCACAATGTGGTTTACTCTCAAATGGCCTCAGTTCAATAAATGTTGGCCCAGCCAGCGATGCCCACATTCCATGAACGAATTTTTAAAAAGTAACTTTTGGTGATTTAAAATTTGGCTACTCACAGTTGTTGGACTAGACATTCTTACTAAAAATGCTTGTTTTTGATGATATGCCAAATTTCGATTACATTAATAAAACAACACCCTAATATATCAGCAGACATAGCTGGCCAGAACACCCAGAAACCAATGTGAATGAAACCAGATCTGAAGAACCAGCTACTGTCAGCCTCAGAAGACATCCCAAGAGAAAACAAAGTCATTGTCTATTAAAAAAATAACTGGAATTCAATGGATTTTAAAATCTATAACGAGTTGCTGAACAGAAAATGGAAAGGTTCACTCTGTCATTAAGTTAAGATCTTTTGGAATTCTTTTAAAATGGTGTTCACTGTGTGAAGCCATTTTTTTGCATTTATGCAATTCAATTCTAGTTTGTTTTCTTTATTTCTTCATGTAGTAAAGTCAAAGGTGACTTGTTGTGGCTTCAACAATGAATGATTTATTATTAATATAACATATAGACAAGATAAAGGTCTAACAGAACTAATACAAGTCTACTCTCTTTTCTTCCCCGCCTCCAACTGGGGTTCCTCCCTGTCCCAAAATGCAAGCCTTTGCTCCTGATTGGCTCGGCTTCCTGCGCAGCCTCTTTAAAGGGTCTGGCCCTATCACATGATCCTCAAAGGGTCGTCGCCTTAAAGGGGCCACGTTCGCACACTCCTCCCCCTACCCCACCCCCCAGCCCAATTCCTGAGTCCACCTATGAATGAAAACAAAAGAATCATTGTACATTGGCCTACATGACACAATAACATATCAGGGACACCCAAGAGAAAAAATTAATTCACAAAGTCAATTGGTCTGGAGATCTCTAGACTTCTGAGGAATGTCTGAACATGGTACTGGCTCCTTTAGTGAGTAAAGATTCCAGGCAGAGAGATGCAAAAGGCAAATTCATCAATCAGGGTCAACATCCTCCTCAGTAGCTTCAACCTCCTCAGCTTCAAACACGGTGAGTTACCTCAGCTCCACATTGCTCAGATCGACACACTGTAGTTGGGAACATCAGAGGCGATTTTCCCATCCCAATGCGCTAATTGTTTAGCATGGTGGGCCTGGAACTGTCAACCTCCGGTGCAAATAAGCCCCGCCCCAAGCTTTTAATGATATTCCCGATTGTGACCTCTGCATTGCACAGAGTGTGGGAGATTCTAGTGTGAATTCCCACTGAAAAAACAATTATGATTTACACCAGTTTTCCAGCAAATTCAGTACTTAGAACATTTTCGGGAGAATCGCCCCATCATTCCTGCATTTCAAAACCTCTCCTCAAACAATACAAGTTGTAAAATCTGTTTTAGCTGCTGTTTCAAATTTTCCTCCTGGGATTTGGGCAGCTCAGCATTTACCATCAGCTGTGCCATAGCAAAAACAAATTATTCATTTACAATGGGGGCAAATTTGAGCCCACACTCTCCTTACACAGATAACCGGCACGGGCATAAAATCCAGAGAGGATCGTGTTTCTCAATTTTCCCTGCAACTCGCTAGCAACGTCATGACTTTCATGCCCACAAAGGGTGAGAACCTCATTTAAATAGATTTTAAAGTATTTAAGTCTTCTTAATGGACTCCCTGTGGCACGGTGGCACAGTGGTTAGCACTACTGCCTCACAGCTCCAGGGACCTGGGTTCAATTCCCAGCTTGGGTCACTGTCTGTGTGGAGTTTGCACATTCTCCTCGTGTCTGCGTGGGTTTCCTCCGGGTACTCCGGTTTCCACCCACAGTCCAAAGATGTGCGTGTTAGGTTGATTGGCCATGCTAAATTACACTTTAGTGTCCCGGATGCATAGGTTAGAAGGATTAGCGGGGTAAATATGTGGAGTTACGGGGATAGTGTCTAGGTGGGATTGGTGTCGGTGCAGAATCGATGGGCCGAATGGCCTCCTTCTACACTGTAGGGTTTCTATGATTTCTATGATTCCCTCACACTAAATATTAACACCTTGTTGTCATGATGTCACGTTGGCAAGGTTCACAATAGGTTTGGCCAAATGAGAGACAGTCTAAGGAATTCCTATTGAGGGAGTGGGGGGAGAACATGTTTGGTTATTGCCCTGGCACAGCCCCCGATACAGGCTGGCACTGCCAGGTTGGGTGCTGGGGGGTTTCATTTATGTGTGGTGGGGAAGAGCATGTGCAGTGTGCCATTCGGCCCATTGAACCTGCACCAACAACAGTCTCGCCCAGGCCCTATCCCCATAACCTCACACATTTACTCTGCTAATCCCCCTGACACTAAGGGGCAATTTAGCATGGCCAATCAACCTAACCAGCACATCTTTGGACTGTGGGAGGAAACTGGAGCACCCGGAGGAAACCCACGCAGACACAGGGAGAACGTGCAAACTCCACACAGACAGTGACCCGAGGCTGGAATTGAACCTGGGCCCCTGGCACTGTGAGGCAGCAGTGCCACCGTGCCGCCCTGTTCTGATCATGGTGCCCTTTAATCTGTGTGCAGCTGACTCTATGGGGCCCCACCTCGTCAGCGTGATGGTGTAAACCACGGCCACTCATTTTTGTTAGACCAAGAGGTTCAAAATCTGGAGCAGAAACTGGTCTGCGGAATATGAGATCTTCATGCCGGTTTTCTGTCTGAGCCCGACATTTAGGGAAATTTTAGTAAGATTCCCTCATTTGATTTTACATGTTCAAATTTCCTTAATTTAAACAACTTTTCTGCTGCACTGAATGCACCAAATTGTATCAGCTCCCAAAACTCTTGCATCGGAATTTTCCCATTCTGTCCGCCATGGGAATTGTAGCGAGCAAGGGCAGACCACGCAAAGGTCCATTGACCTCAGGAGGGATTTTCCGGTTTTGGAGCAAAACCAAAGAAATCCCGCCCTTGGGGTGTACTCTGCTGGTGCAAGTGTATGAAACCGACATCGACCCTGTCCAGGGATGGGGTCATAGTACAGAATGGATACATTGCACATACCTGGAATGGTATGTCAATGGTGCCTGCCCCAGTGTCTGCTCGAAGGTGGAGCAGAGAGCTAAGAGAGACTCCAAGAGCTAACCTGGGACTGGAGAAAAATACTCCAAAGATCTTCATCTTCTAGGAATCTATGGATCATTTTAAAAATCAATATAATCGATGACCTCAAGAGTTTCTGGGTTTTTGTCTTGGGATCACAGTGGTTCTCCCACCAGCTTTCAACTGCTGTAAATTGTAAATTGAGGTTCTTTAAGGATCTTGCTTTCATGGGAAACGTGGGAACTCCCCAGACACACCCACTGATAGAGAGCAGAGCAAGTCAACGGTCCAGCCCACTAGCACCACTCCCACAGATATTTAATAAAAACTCTTTGCAAATGGCAAGGAAACAAATGTCTATTGAGAACTGTTAATGAATATAAGGTACTGCCAGGAATGTGTAGTTCTCACTACAGGGAATGCAGGTCAGCCAATGATTTACTGTCTATTCATTTTAATGGATGAAAACTCAGGGGTATTGGGACTCTGTCCTGCTTTTTGTTCCCTGAAGACGCTTCTTCTTGCTCAGTGCATTCAATTGAGAAAGCAGCTTTGCAGAAAGAGAACAGTGTGTGTGATAACAGCTGTTACTAAACAGAGAGAGAGAGAGAGCAATCAGAGCTTTAATCAGTTAAAGACAGAGACAGCACAATATGTAGAATAACAGTCCTTTCTGAATAGAATGGATTTTCCATTGGGAACATTGGAATACAGGAGCAAGAGTAGGCTATTTGGCCTATCAAGCCTATTGAGCCATTTAATTTGATCGTGGCTGATCATCTACCTCAACACCCTTATCCCTTGATGTCATTAGTATCCAGAAATCTATCTATTTCTGTCTTGAACATGCTTACTGACCGAGCATCTACAGCCCTCTGGGGTAGATTCACCACCCTCTGAGTGAAAAATATTCTCCTCTGCCCTTATTCTGAGACTGTGCCCTCTGGTTCTAAACTCACCAGCCGAGGGAAATATCCTATCCACATCTACCCTGTCACATCCCATAAAAATATTGTAAGTTTCAATGAGATCACCTCTCTTTCTTCAAAACTCCAGAGAATACAGGCCCAGTTTCCTCAATCTGCCCTCATAAAACAATCCTGCCATCTCAGGGATTAGCCAGGTAAACTTTTGGAATGTCGGCACAATGGTTGACACTGCTGCCTCATAGCACCAGGGACCCGGGTTCGATTCTGGCCTCAGGTGACTATCTGTGTGGAGCTTGCACATTCTCCCCGTGTCCACATGGGTTTCCTCTGGGTGCTCCGGTTTCCTCCCGTAGTCCAAAAATGTGCGGGTTAGGTGGATTGGCCATGCCAAATTGTCCCTTAGTGCCAGGTAGATTTACAGGGTAAATATGCGGGGTTATGGGAATAGGGCTTGGGTGGAATTGTTGTCGGTGCAGGCTCGTTAGGCTGAATGGCCTCCTTCTGCACTGTAGGGATTCTATTCTATTCTATGATGCATTGCACTCCCTCCATGCCAGGTATATCCTTCCTTGGAGAAGGAGATCAGAGCTGCACACAATACTCCAGGCGTGGTCTCACCAAGACTCTATACAATTGCAGCAAAACATCTTTACTCCTATACAATAACCTCCTTGTGAATAAGGCAAATTGTTTGATGTACCCGCATGCTAACTTTTAGTGACTCATGAACAAGGACACTCAAGCTCAGTACTAGAATGTTGTTGTGTCCATTAGCAACAAGGGAAGGAGAGAATCTGGAGAGAAGCAGTGAGCAGTGGGAAAATGAAGAATGGTGTGTCAGCTTAAGTGCCAGAGCGGCAGAGATGAGAAAGACTGTGGGGAGTCAACAAGGGAGAAACCTGGCAGCCCTTTCCCACCACTTCTCCCTTAAAGAGAAAGTGCTCTCAATGGGTGAGCTGCAGGGGACTAATGGGCCTCACTCCCACTGATTTGGCACCAAGCCTTTGGACAGCATCAGCCCCAGAATGGAGTCGGTGTTCCCCACCAACAGCCAAACCAGTAGTCTTCAAAAACACTGAGCAGCAGGCAAAAAGGGGCCAAACTTTGTATGTGGACGCAGCTCCTCTGACATTCCAGCCGAGAGGCAAATTAAAGTTCAGCACAGTTCTCAGAATAAGAGAATCATTAATGTATTGCAGTGCCTGAGCATGTTCCGGCAGCTTAACAAATAAATCTGTAAAAACACAGTAGGTAAGTTTTAGAAATGTGGTTGACATATCTTAAATAAATGCAGAATAACTCATTTTAATTTCTAATTATATTTTAAGCCAGATCTGTAGAATTATTTTTGACTTTAAAAAATCTGAAATAAAGTTATTCTGTGTTTATTTAGATACACAGTAAGAAGTCTCACAACACCAGGTTAAAGTCCAATAGGTTTATTTGGCAGCACAAACTTTCGGAGCACTGCCCCTTCATCAGATGAGTGGGAGCTGTGTGTACCTCATAGGTACACGGTACATACTCTTGCAACTCGGCCAACGTTGTCTACCTGATACGCTGCAGGAAAGGATGTCCCGAGGCATGGTACATTGGGGAGACCATGCAGACGCTACAACAACGGATGAATGAACACCACTCGGCAATCACCAGGCAGGAGTGTTCTCTTCCTGTTGGGGAACACCTCGGGTGAGCGTTCTCCAAGGCGGCCTTCACGAAACACGACAACGCAGAATCGCTAAGCAGAAACTGATAGCCAAGTTCCGCACACATGAGGACAGCCTCAACCGGGATCTTGGATTCATGTCACACAATCTGTAACCCCCACGACTTGCCTGGGCTTGCAAAATCTCACTAACTGTCCTGGCTGGAGACAATACACATCTCTATAACCTGTGCTTAACCCTCTCTCCACTCACATTGTCTGTACCTTTAAGACTTGATTACCTGTAAAGACTCGCATTCCAACCATTATCTTGTAAATTGAGTTTGTGTCTTTATATGCCCTGATTGTGAACACAGCTCCCACTCACCTGATGAAGGGACAGTGCTCCAAAAGCTTGTGGCTTGTGCTACCAAATAAACCTGTTGGACTTTAACCTGGTGTTGTGAGACTTCTTACTGTGCCACCCCAGCCCAACACCAGCATCTCCACATTATATTTAGATGCAGCATGAGCCGATGTAAAGACCCCATTAGATTATTTTCAAAGCCGAACATTGAACCAAACACTAATATGATTTCACCAGTAACAAAAGGGACAGTCGGTAGATCTAGAAGAAAATCGTATTGCGTTTATGTGATAGAATGTTTTAAATGACAAGGCATAGCATCATAATAAAGATGGAAAACAGGAATCCTGATTTGCAATGTTACAGGAAAATGCAGTCCTCTTCTCCTGGGTTATGAATTACTCGTTCTACAGTTATTTATAACTGTATATATTTAAACCCACTGTAATTAACGCTTCATGCCACTGGCTCACTGATTTATTCCAATGACAGCAATTAGTGGTCAAGGGATATAATCTTTAATTTTAAGCATGACGAAAGCATGAATAGGTACATGCAAGTTTGAAAAACATGACTGAAAATTTTGCAGTATTATTTTTCTTTTTACTTGATTTCATCTTAAATAAACAAGCAGTGTACTTTATTAATTATCCCTTATTTCAATGTTCTTTTTTCTCCCATACTTATAGTAACTTTTTCAAAATATCTATTAAAAATACCACTGAGTCTCCTGCCATCAGAAGATGGCTATGCAAGATGGCCGCCAATACCTTCCTGTGCACGCGCACTGGTTCGTGTACGAGCAGAAATGTACTGCTGTTCCCTGATAGGTTCCCTGAGACATTATTTCCCTTGGTAGAAATTCATGCTGTCACCTTATTTATCATGTGAAACTGTAAGTGTGCTAGATTGCTTTCTACATACAATTCTGCAAATCAAGGCGCAGCAGCAGCTAAAGCTGGAGCCTCTTTTTGTTGCTTCACACAAGTTGTAAATCTCGAACTGACATAACTCAGCATCTGCAAAAATGTCTGAGTATTTCTGAAGTTACATTTTTTCAAAGTCATTTTTTATTGTCTCCATGGAAAACATGGCAGGCAATTGGACTTTGAGAGTATTTTCTTCCACTGTTTTAATTCTTTGCAGGTTAGGCTGCTGCCCACTCTGTTGTTCGCAGTGATGTAATGGAGTAAAACACTATAATTGTGCATGTATGGTGTTGGCAACAAACACAGCCTAAAAATATATATTAAATATAGGTGGTGGCATGCATCGCACATTAGCTTGGTACTGGTGCACATAACAAAACTCATTCTACTCATGAATGGAAAAAATCAGGAGGAACATTGTCTAGCACCACAGGCAATGCAGCCACCTCTCTCCAGCGATCCCAGTGTGGTTGGCAGCAAAGTAATGGAAGGCAAGAAAACTGGGCAGGAATATGGGCGTTGCCTTCTTGCTCTCAGTTACATACTGAGTGATGAAGGGAAAACACCACCAGCCCTGCTAGCAGGGAGTGGGGGGGGAACAGTGGGGGCGGAGGGTGGGGGTGACAGGTGGCAGGGCGGGGGGAGTTGAGGTCAGTGCTAGGAGGAACAAGCATGCAGATGTCAGTCTTGCCGTTTGATCACTCTTGAGATTGCAAAGTATCTGAGAAAAGTTTAGCCCAATCTGTGTCCTAATGACGAAGAGAGAACAACGTGTGCAATAAGAGTTGTTAGTCAATAGAGAAGAAGGGAGAGAACAATTTGTGAGCTCAGCTGTTAAATAGGAAGCATGATATATGCAATGGAAGGTGTTACTGAATTTAAGGGTAGATTTTTCCAATCCTTGACCATAAGACATAGGAGCAGAAATAAGCCATTTGGCCAATTGGGTCTGCTCCATTATTCAATGAGATCATGACTGATCGTCAACTCCACTTTCCCACCTTATCCCCATAACCCTTGATTCCCTTACTGATTAAAAACCTGTCTATCTCAGCCTAGGCTCATGGCAAGGTAACAGATTTTCCACAATTGTGAATCACATCAATGCATTTGATTTTACACTTCATACCCACGACAGACATGGTGGCTGGAATTTTACCATTTTCTGTCTAAGTGTTGGGCAAGCTTGAAACTGGGAGAGTTTCAAATCTGTGTTTTCTGACAACGTGGCACCTGGGCAATGCCCACTGGGCACCTGGGCAATGTCCACTGGGCAGTGCCAGGGTGGGGCCAATGGGGTGGGGGCCAGTGGGGGTGGGGCCAATGGAGGCAAAGCCAATGGGGAGGCAGTGGGGGCAGGGCTAATAGGGAGAAGGGGCCCACTGCGCCTCTGCAGCGATCGATGGGGAGGGGGGTCCGCTATCAGTCTGGGCAGCAGGGGGTCGGTGGGGGCTGCATCTCGGGCTGTGGGCCCCCACAATTGCAGTGGGGGTGCGTGACCGAGAGCATGCAGAGGGAGGTAATGCAGATGTGCAGACCTCTGATGCTGCACATGCACATTAACAGTGGCAGGGGTCTGACAGACAAAGAGAGAGCTGTCAGGCCCCTGCTACTGCAGGCAGCTTGAAGCAGCTCCCCCCCTGCAATCGCGGGGGCCCGCAGCCCGAGATGCAGCCCCCGCCGATCCCCTGCCGGCCAGACCGGTAGCGGACCCCCCTCCCCCACCGATCGCTGCAGAGAGGCAGCGGGCCCCTTCTCCCTATTAACCCCACCCGCACTGCCCCCCCCCCCAATGGCTCTGCCTCCATTGGCGCCACCCCCACTGGCCCCCACCCCGGCACTGCCCAGTGGGCATTGCCCAGGTGCCACATTGGCATTGCCAAAGTGCCAGGGTGGCACTACCGTGCCACAAATCTTGCGCTTGTAAAATGGCGTCGGTTGTGAAAACAAGCACCAATCGCACTATTTGCTTTACGCCCACTTTATGATCGCATTGCGCCTGAAAATGGATGCAATGCGATGGTAAAATATCGCCCGGTAATTTGCCATGGGCAGCAAATTAGAATTTCACCAATGAAGAAACAATGGAATGTATAATAATATCTATAAGTGGATACTGAGAGATGTTTTCATCCAGTGGCTGCAAGTGAACTATTGCTGGGGACTAAAGGTTTATGATTTTGTTTGAAATGTCATTTCCTTGTAAGAGTCCATGTGATTTTAGAGGCTGGGAGGGAGCAAGGTTGAAAATAAATGTTCAATTTTTTAACATTAATTTTGAAAATAATATTTTGTTTAGACCAAAGAATTGATGCCCCCTGAATATCACAGAGTAGAAACTGAGAGCAGGATTTTACCTATTCCTGGGTAGTGGGCTGGGCAGCAAGGGGGCCAGTAAGAGAGTGGGCAGCCATGTTGGGTTGGCTGCCTGACTCAGTCCCACCATTTTATAGCGATGGACCAGATGAGGAAAGGCTGCTCACTCCAAAGAGGCGGGCAGCCAATTAGTGTAATTAGAGGCCCATTTGGGGGCTATTTACTGGGGTCATTGGAGGTTTGCCAATGGCTGGCAGAGCCCAATGTGGAGAGGCTGCCAGCTAAATGAAGGCAATCTCCCTACAGCAGCCCAGCGTCCATCAGAGACAGAGGCTCCATTGCTCAATGGCCAGGAACGACAGCCCCTGCTGCCCCGGTGACCCCCCAGGTGCAGTGTCCCCTCTGACACTTGGTCCTGTAGGTTTTTAATATATTTTTCAAACTTATCTAGACCAGCACCTGAACTCTCCTGCCTGCCTCAGCAGTGACCAGCTCTCCCAGTGATGCTGATCAGGCTTTAAAGTTGCTAGCCCTCTGAGTTGGCAGAGTAAAGAACCCGCCTTCCATCCTTAATTGGATGGCAGACTTGCAGCTGGCCAATTAGGAAGCTGCTTGTGGTAAAATTACTGAGCACCCGCTGCCAGCAAGTGCGACCTTTGCACTCACTTTTCACGATGACATCGGGGTCCTGACGCCCACAGTATAATTCAGGCTGGATCTCCATGAGAACCATAAAGTCCCTACAGTGCAGAAGGAAGCCATCTGCCCATCGAGTCTGCACCGACTCTCCGAAAGAGCATCTTACTCGATCACAGCACCCCAACATATCCCCGCACATTCACCGTGGCTAATCCAACTAACCTACACATCTTGGGACTGTGGAAGGAAACTGGAGCACCAGGGGGAAACCCACACAGACATGGGGAGAATGTGCAAACTCTACACAGTCACCCAAGGCTGGAATCAAACCCAGGACATTGGTGCTGTGAGGCAGCAGTGCTAACCACTATGCCACTATGTTGCCCTTGGAGGATTTAACTGAAAGCAGGGAAGCATACCTTTATATACTTAACATTCATTTGCACCCAAAAATAGAATACCAGCTGTTCTGAAACAAAACTCACAATGAATACCTTGGTCAAAATCGATAAAGACAAAATGGTTACTTTAACTAACCGCGACCAATTTAACCATTATATGATTGTGGAAAATGTGTCAAAAATGACCTGTAATTTATTATTGACAAATTTTATGACAATTTAGATATGAAAGAATTATATGCCCAAGCGTTACCTAGCTTTTGATGCAAATTGATGCATTCTTTCCATTAGATACTTAACACCCAATCGTTTCTATAAGAGAACTGGTAATGCTTACAAAATCTATCTAACAATACATCTCACAATGTAATCTACATGACAACTTGTTGACAGATCTGGTACAATAAGTCCAAATTCTCTATATGCTATTTACCCATCACTCGGGATGTACAGAAATTTGGAGCCTTTCCACAACTGGTGTTTAAAAATCAAATGCCAGTGGCATGAGTCTCCAAAGCCAATCAATCTCTTCCCCAGAATCTACTCACTGCACATTACCACACACATCACAGCAGTAACAAATAAAAACTGAACCGACTCAGAAAATAATTTTTATTCATTTATATTCATTGAAAAACCTCATGATTGAAGATTGATCTTTACATCAACTTTTTAAACACATGCATGAAGAATCTATCATTAGTGTTACAAATTCAATGATACTGTATTAAAATGTGAGTAATTTTTACTTTAATTTATTTAGGATATGTATTGTCTGAAGAAATACAATATTGCTGTGATCAATCATAGACTTTTATGTCTGAATGCTAAAGTCGCATCTTTTTGTCATACTGGCCTTGCTCATTTTTGCTGGGGCAATTTGTAGTGAATTAATTTTGCATGTGGCCAGGTCTGCATTTACGCAGTTGAATGAGCTCAGGTTTCTGTACTGTGATGCTCGTTTTTTTCTGTTACAAATGGTGGATTGTTTGATTCTTTGCATGCCACACATTTTTGCTTACATCTGTCATACTTCCTGGCCATTTTTTTCCTGCAGAATTGTGAACATAATGTACCACATTTTGGGCATTTATTCACAGTTATTTTATTGCTCAACTTGCTTTATTTGCTCTCCAAGGGTTGGGTAGAAATCAGTGTTCAGAAGTGGAAGTTGGCGACATTAATTGCAGAACACTTTCTTTTGGCAACTTCCATTTATGTCTCTTTTTCATGAAATGCACATTTACTCTAAAAATATAATTCTCCATGCCACATGGAGGAGGCGGTGGAAGCAGATTCTATAACATTCAAGAGGCATCTGGCATCTGAATAGGCAGGAAATAGAGGGCTATGGACCACATAGAGGCAAGAAGATATTAGACTAGAGAGACATCTGTGGGCCGAAGGGCCTGTTCCTGTGCTGTACTCTTCTTTGCTCTTTGTTCACATCCTTTGACAGAAAATACTCTTGGAATTTTATCTTTATATTGGAACTAAACTAATTTTAAATTTCATGCAAATGGAAGAAATGTATAAAATTTATATGAGAGGTGATGGCATAGTGGTATTGTCACTGGACTAGTAATCCAAACAGCCAAAGTGATGCTCTGGGGACCTGGGTTCAAATCCCACCAGGCAGATGGTGAAATTTGAATTTAATATGGAATTTAAATAAAATAATTTAATGGTGCCCATGAAACCCCAGTTTTGATTGTCATGAAAACCCATCTGGTTCACTAATATCTTTTAGGGATTTAAATCTGCCATCCTTACCTGGTCTGGCCTGCATGTGACTCCAGGTCCACAGCAATCTGGATCTTAACTGCCCTCTGAAATGGCCTAGCAAGCCACTTAGTTCAAGGCCAGTTAAGGATGGGCAATAAATATCCACATCCCCTGCATGAATACAAATACCTTACCATCTCTGCATTTGGAATGATGTAAACATGTACAGTGGTAACTTCCTCACAATAAGCTGCCAAGGTTGTCAAGCTGTCTTTTAGGTTTGGTCTTTAAAACTGTGCTGCCAACCATATGTGGTTACTAACTGCCTGAGTTGTCAATCTCAGCTCTCTCCAACTTCTCTCTTGTTGCACTTTGTGCTTTCTCTGAACTTGTCTGTCAATGATGCCCACTTCCTCCCCTCATTTGGTTTCACTCTTACCTATCCAATCATAGCTAGATCATATCTGATGTCACCACTCAAGAATTTACTCCCTTGACTGCTTTTGTTCGATTGCTTGTCCATTATGGGTAAATCAAAACGTCTTCCAGCCTCTGGAAGACTAATATAATCAACATTTGTCCATACTACAACCTCCATTCCCTTGCCATTAACATTGTCATCCTTCTCAACCCACTCTCTGAGGCTGAAGAAGGTCATTCATAACTTTGACGCCTTGTTTCACCTTGAGCTGAATTTTAAACCTCATATTCTATCCTATTCATTTTTTCCCATTAATACATTTCATTAAAACAACATTGCTTGCCTCTGTTCCTGTTCCGTCCTGTGCTACTGAAACCCTTTACCACACCTTTGTGACATCCAGATTTGATGACATTAATGCAATGCCTGCCCATCTCTAATCTACACTATTCATAAACTCCAATTTTTCCAAACTCAACTTCAGTTATCTTGGATGTAATCCTCTGGACCCGGTAGCAGCAGGAACTTTGGTGGCGTGAGGCCAAAAATCAAGTTCCTGATGGTGGGATGAAGTGTAGGAATTTTGTTCTTTGGTTGAAGTTGGGCCGAACTTCCCGACGAACAATGTCAGGAAGCCCTTTTACATGCATTACTCTCTCATACATGCTCATGAAGAGATCACCTTGCCAGAATTAAGTTGACCCTCCATGTTCAGTTCCCTGCCAGTGGGAAATTAGAACATTGACTTCTATGACTGTATACAATTGGGTGCGCCTGCAAGTTTCACTTCTTCCATGACTTGAGGTGAATAGACACTGCTTCCACTTTCTTCGCCTCCTTGTGTACCGTTCACAACTTGACTCATCCCGTGTGTTGCTAGCATAATCTGTGTGATGGCTGGACACAGAGGATAGGCAAAGGGTGGGGGGATTGGAGGCTTGACACAGAAGGCAGGCGATGACTGGAAGGGGGGAATAGAGTAAATCGGAGGCAAGTGAAGGTGGGGGTAAGGGTGGAGCAGAGGCTGGATATGGGAGGAAGGCGATGACTGGAAAGTGGGAGGAGAGTTTCTGAGGAAGGAACAGACTGTCTGGAGCAGTGAGGGCTCAGCGACGTGGGATGGAGGGAAGGGCCTTTCATGTTGGGTCTGGGGGTCTTGTGGCTGGGTGGAGGAGATGGGGTTTATGGACGGAGGTGACTGGGGAAAGATGTCCTAGAGAGCAGGTCAGTGCTATCAATGGTGAACTGAGGGTACTGGGCAGAGAAGGGAACAGTCACAGTCAGACCAGGGAGTGGGATGCAGGTCCAGAGCATTAGTCAGGTAGGTTAAGGTTTCACATGGAGGGCAGTCACGGAAGCGACTATACCAGGTGACTTGGATAAGAGGATGGGTCAGGGTCAGTATGGGGACAGTAAAGGGAGTAGCCTCTGAATGGAGGAAGGCCATATGGATGTGGATGGTGATAGGATCCAGGGTAATGGGGGAGGGTTCAGGATGTCAGAGGGGAGAGGAATGGTAATAGGGTGAATGGTCAAGGACGATGGGGGATGTTGGTGGGTGACAGGGGGAGAGTAAAAGTTAGAAGATAGTGGAGTGAGTCTAAAAATGAAAATACACCATATATCCAATAACAACAAAGTAACACAGTTGATTTAAAACTAGAAATGGGAGGAAGGTCTTTTCAGGTGGGTGGAGTTCAAAGTCAACACAATTGGCCAACTAAAGGGACACCCTAATAATCATGAGGCAACCGGGTGAGAACCATGCTCACTTGTGTTCTCCTCTGTATAGCGAAGCCCACACAGTAGCAGGTTGCTAATAATAGCATCAACATCACAACAATGTCTGGAGCTGCCATCCATTCTGTGATTTGCTGCCTACAGTCTGCACAACCTTGCACTACAAAGGGGAGATGTCTTAGTTGAGTGAGACATGGAGGACTGAGAGTCTCCTCCAATAAGGAGGATGATGAAGGGATGGAGTTAATAAGAGCCAGGATATCACTGAGCCACAAACAGAAACCATAGCAGGGTTAAGACACAGCAGACTTACTGTACCAATCTGATAACCAGATTCCAGGCAGAATAAACTTTATTCTTTAACTTTTCTTTAATTTTTTTGTTTTTCTATCTTCTGTTGGCTGAAAGGCCAAAGCTCCTTTTTGGTGACAAACATTATTTTTCTCTAATGTGCATTGATTTATAATAGCTGAATTCAATGACATTAGTCTGCCCTGATGTTCATTTGATCCTTTGCATGTGTCCAACTCTGCAAAGTCCTGGTGCTAAATACATGCATTAGGAACTGCACAATACTCTGTTCTCCCATGGCATCGAGCAGCTGTAAGCAGAATTGTGATTTCATCCAGGCCCTCACAAAGTCCGTGGGCATGGTGCTTTGGAAGCAATATCAAACCTAACCTTGGCAAGGATGCAATCAGGTCACCCTGACCTCTGCTCCCAAAGAGCTCTTTCAGATAGAACCCACAGGGAGGAGCAGCATGGGAACACCAATTGCCCCTTTGAGATTGCTCCTCTGTACAGTTTCATCAGTGAAGATCATGATCCTGCTCCCAGCACCTCCCCTCCCCATCCTCCCCACCCAATCGCCACTTGCTCATAGTAAATGCACATCCCTTAAATCTTTATCCTGCCTGTAAGAACATTGAGATAATACTGACGTCCACTCACTCAGAGATCCTCGTCTGCACTCTGGGTTGCTAAGGTCCAACAGTCTGGACCCTCCAATCACAGAGAAACCTGTCGGTGGGATTTTCACGCCACGCTCACCCCAAAACGGAAAAATCCTGGCCAAGGTCAACGGACCTTTGTATGGTTCACTCCCCCCCCCCGCCCCCGCCCACTACAAATCCCATGGCGGGCGGGATGAGAAAATTCCCCCCTACAAGTCTCGGATGGCCTTAGCATTAGTACGAGATGGTGATCCATTATTATGGTCACCCCAGTCAAATTAAAAATGATTTCTGCATGGAGCCTGCGGAGGTCCATTTGAGCTGCTGATGGTTAACATGGATAGTTTCTTAGTCCTCAGCACACAGGCCTATTCTACTCTCACCTTGTGCACTAAAACCCTGCTCCTTCAACGATGTCTGAGGCACTTTGATTGCAATCCCTTTATGCGAAGTCTACTGCCATCCTTGATAAAGAGATGAGTAGACCAACCAAATCTCCACGTGAAGTCAGACAAAGGCTTCAGTTAACTATATACTCACCTCTCCAATACTCAAATCCCACTTGATTCAAGGCTAATGTGCCCATTGCCTACTCACCTTTTCCTGCATGTTAGCTCAAAATGACATATCACCAAGCAAGGCCATTCATGATTGAACATTTCTCCAGATGTGTAGGGCAACTGCTGGTTTTCTACTGTTAAGGAGACAGCAGAGCTGCACTCTGGGGGGGGGCACGGTGGCACAGTGGTTAGCACTGCTGCCTCACAACGCCAGAGACCCAAGTTCAATTCCAGCCTCGGGTCACTGTCTGTGTGGAGTTTGCACATTCTCCCTGCATCTGTGTGGGTTTCCTCTGGGTGCTCCGGTTTCCTCCCACAATCCAAAATGTGCGGGTTAGGGGGATTAGCCATGCTAAATTGACCCTAGTGTTAGGGGATTAGCAGGGTAAATATGTGGGGGTTACGGGAATAGGGTCTGGGTGGGATTGATATTTGATTTGATTTATTATTGTCACATGTATTAGTATACAGTGAAAAGTATTATTTTTTGCATGCTATACAGACAAAGCATACCATTCATAGAGAAGGAAATGAGAGAGTGCAGAATGTAGTGTTGCAGTCATAGCTAGGATGTAGAGAAAGATCAACTTAATGCAAGGTAGGTCCATTCAAAAGTCTGACAGCAGCAGGGAAGAAATTGTTCTTGAGTCAGTTGGTACGTGACCTCAGACTTTTGTATCTTTTTCCTGATGGAAGAAGGTGGAAGAGAGAATGTCCGGGGTGCATGGCTTCCTTAATTATGCTGGCTGCTTTGCTGAGGCAGCAGAAAGTGTAGACAGAGTCAATGGATGGGAGGCTGGTTTGCGTGATGGATTGGGCTACATTTATGACCTTTTATAGTTCCTTGCGGTCTTGGGCAGAGCAGGAGCCATACCAAGCTGTGATACAACCAGAAAGAATGCTTTCTATGGTGCATCTGGAAAAGTTGGTGAGAGTCATAGCTGACATGCCAAATTTCCTTAGTCTTCTGAGAAAGTAGAGGCATTGGTGGGTTTTCTTAACTATAGTGTCGGCATGGGGGGACCAGGACAGGTTGTTGGTGATCTGAACACCTAAAAATGTGTGGTCGGTGCAGACTCGATGGGCCGAATGGCCTCCTTCTGTACTGTAGGGACTCTATGATTCTATGATTCTCTCTTCAGTGTTTCTTGCTCTCACTGAGCAGATTTAACTCCCCTCCAGCACACTTGGCATCTACCCACATCAGACATCAGGGTAACAGCAGCAGGAGATACAGTGACATCAATGAACGCATTTTCAGAGATCGGAACGTGGTTGAGTTTGCATGAGGAATGGCCAGGCAGCTCACTTACAAATGATAGCAGTGTGTAATCATGCAAATGTGGGAGTATTGAATAACTACTATGTTGATAATGTGAGAGAAGTGAATCTATAGGAGTTAATTATCAGAGTCTGATGGAGAGCTCACATTCCAGACCCTAAATGCCCACAATGTTTGAAGTGACGAGCAGCAAAATGGAATCCAGGAAACTTTCGAACTGTACAAATGGACATTTATTTACAAGTGACAAAACTATATACAATGGTTGTACACCACGTCACCTGTGTGCCTTCAATATTTCTTAATCTTTCTTTGCCTTTCGCTATGATATCTGCAGCTGATGTGGAGAAAGCCTGTCACTGCTATGCCCCATTGACCACAATGACTTTGGGGGGGGTGTTCTCTGGTGGCCTGAGGCCTAGAGAGCTCCAGCTTGCAAAGGGTCTCCTTCAGGTGCAGGTGCAACCTCCTCGGCCTGGCCTGCTGGAAGCATAGCGCACAAAAAACAATATTTTTCACTGTATAGTAATACATGTGACAATAATAAATCAAAGCAAATCAATGTGATCACTGGCAGAGGAGAGTTGGAGTGTGGGGCACGCTTGGAGTGAGGACTCAAATGTCAGGAGTCTTGCTTTCAGTCTGGGGGTGTGCTCCAGTTTGTTGTGGCTGTGGTGAACCACTGTAACTACATGTGTATGCCTGGACACACCCATGCTGCACCTAGCCCGAGACTCCTCCCTTTCCACCAGAGCGAGGTATAAAGGTGATGGTTCCTCATCCTCACCTCAGTCTAGACCAGGTCAGCTACAAGGGTGTGCTCCTGTTCTTTGTGAATAAAAGCCTGTTAATTTCACTCACTCACTGGAGTCCTCGTATCGTGATTGATAATGCATCAGTGGCTATCCTTCTCCTGCAGACAGACAGAAGGATTGATTGTTATCCCAATAGTTACATGAGCAGTTCAGGAGCCTGCATACTTATGGCAGCTGCTAAGCCTTGCCCAGCAAGTGATTAGGAAGGTTTTCCTACAACGAATGCAAGATTGAGAGCATCAAGTGGCTGACACAAATTCAGTGCAGATGTCTCATCTGTTGGTGAGTGCTTCAACCCAAACTCTGGTGTGACATCCCTGCACACTTGAACACTTAGACTGCCTGATGCCTTTTTGTGTGTCATTTTGTCGTGCGTAGACAGAGCCACTTACTTTGGCAGAGGGCAGCATGTGGTGTATTGTAATCTTTATTAATAATAGTTTATTCACGGTATGATATACCTTAATTCTCCTCCTTTCAGTCAGAGGGAGCTAGACCCAAGGACACGTAACTGAGTTACCACCTCTGTTCAACCTGCAGATGAAGGATTGAAATCAACCAGAATTATTACCTCCTTTTTGATGGAAGTTTTACAATTATTTCTTAAAGATTGCAATTTCTTGGTTGTTATAAAGGTTTTGTTGAAACTCCTCAGTAAATGTTCTCTCAACGCAAGGAAACTAGAGTCAGGATTCATGAGCCTTTGATACAGGAGTCTAAATCAGGCTATCAAAGTTCTAAGCACACATCGATTTATTATACGTACTAAGAAAGCGTGCAGTTGTGGTTGTTATACAAAAAGTAAAAATCGCAAGCTAGATAAATCCCAAAAAGAAAAAAATAGTTCATTGTTATTTCTCTAAGGAAATCCTAGGTTTAGACTTTACTTGTTATTTCCCACCCTTAATTGCCCTTGAGAAGATGCTAGTGAACCACCTTCTTAAACCTCTACATTCTGTGTTCTAGGAACACCTTGAAAATGACCTTAATTCTCGTGTTTGTGAGATTTGCTGGGTTCAGAACTGGTCTGAAATCAATCTACGACAATCTAAAGAATTTGAAAGTATGAGTTTGGTAGAGATATTTATGGTGATTTTTGGGGTTGTATAATTAATGGTTAATTATTCCTAATTGATATCCCATTTTGGTGAAGAGGCCACCTATTATTCTGAGGGTGCCTGTTCAATTTCTAAGAAAGCTTTTTATTTTGAATTCATTCCTGAAAACTGGACTTTCTGCAACAGTCATGTTGGTCAAAGTTGCTTTGTCAACATTGAGTGTCTAGCAAGATAATAAGATTTGAGATCTAGCAATATTTTATCTGAGTGTGGTTTTAATTATCAGGGGTAGCAGTGTAAGTGCTGATATTGTGACAAGAACCATAGAATACCGTTTTTTAGGTGTGTGTATTTCTTATCGGTAAGTTCACATTGTTGTGAAGGGAGTTAACCTTGCTGTTTTGGCAAGCAAGTTTTGACTCCTGTTAAAATATATTTTACTGTGAGTTTACCCAAAGTCATGTTGACCTAATATTCTTGTATTAATTCTAGATTATTTGATCGCTATTCCTTCATGAGCAGATCATTTATACTCATTTGACACTTCTGGGTATTTCAGTGCTGGGCCCCATGGGTGCCAACCTCTGCTACAACCTCCATCTGGGCTGCTTTGATCAGAGAGGAGGAACTTCTGCTGTCATCTGGGGTAACAGCACTTCCCACCTTTCCTGGACAGCCTGGAGCAGAGTCACCAGGGAGGCTTCACTGGATGATGCTTTCTTTTCTGGGATATCCTAGTCCCAGCAGAATCTGAGCTCCTGGTCTGCAGTTGGTGAATGGCTGTCCAGTTGTCCTTTAGGTATGATGCTTGGACCTTTGAGCACATAAGGTAATAATAGAGATAGAGATGGCGATGGCAACTTCCTGCCTGCCGCCGCTACTAGATTTGCCATGCTATGCATGGATGCATAGATAATGAGTACAAGTTTTTAAGTTTATTTATTAGTGTCACAAGTAGGCTTACATTAACACTGCAATGAAGTTATTATGAAAATCCCCTAGTCCTCACACTCCGGCGCCTGTTCGGGTACATTGAGGAAGAATTTAGCATGGCCAATGCACCTAACCAGCACGTCTTTCATACTGTGGAAGGAAACCGGAGCACCCAACGGAAAGCCACGCAGACATGGGGAGAACATGCAGACTCCACACAGTGACCCAAGCCAGGAATTAAACCTGGGTCCCTGGCACTGTGAGGCAGCAGTGCTAACCACTGTGCCAGCGTCCATCCGAATGAGCAGCCCCATTGCGGGAATGCACATAGTCAGCCATCTTGTATCCCAACAGAAATCACCCTAACTTCCACACCCACCATCAAACCTAGACTTCACAACAGAAAATTCCTCCCCCTATTTTACATTAATTTCTGATGACACTTTACTCTTGTCTCCATTAGCCTACACTGATTCCCGTCTCAATGCTTTGAATTCTAAATCCTTGTTCTCATCTATACATTCATCCATGGCTTTAGCCTTTAGGTCTTTGATCCATCATTACTAGGTTCTATTTCTGGAAGTCCCTAAAGGAACTTATTCATCTCAATCTCTCCACCTTTAAAAAACACCTCCTCAAATCAATCCACTAAATCTCTTCCATTTCCACAATATCTACTTTTGAAGTTCCTTTGAATATTCTTTTCCATTAAAAACCAAACATAATTGTAACTTTATTTATGCTGCTAACACTGCTTCCTAACTCTCCACACTTCCTAATACTCCAATCTTATCTTTAAACTGTTAGAGTACTTGTCTGGTACTATATCATGAATGGTGAGACTGAATCTCCTCAAATTAATCAGAGGAATGTTGAAGTCACTATTTTACTGCTTGCCATGAAAGCTGCACCCTTGCTATTAACTCCATGGTCTGCATTTTTCGGTTGATAGTATCTCGCTTCCTGACATCTGAAGAATTAGTGGGGAACACTTCCCTGCTGATTCCGAGTGCCCCACAGTCATTTCATGCTTAAATGAACATTAAGTGACTGCAGGTGGGACTTCCATCCTTCACTTAGGAGGAACATTCATCTTTAAAGAGCTGCTGGTTAATCTGATTGCACAGCAGTGATAGCACTGCAGCGGATAGAAGAATAAATGTAGGAAGACATCTGAGAGTAAGTCCGGGCACTGGAGTCCCAGGTTCGAGGGGTCCCAGATTCTGATAAAGGAGGTCCAGAGACACCGCAGCATAACATATCCAAGAAGCTGGTGGAACCCACCTACAGTGACCATGAGGAGATGACAGGAGATAGTCTCTATTGTAAGCACAGCAGGGGTCATGCCAGATTTGGATTCAGTGCAGGACCTGCTGTGTAGGTAAATTTTTCTGCAGAAGCACCCAAACATCCAAGTAATGATACACATCTGAATACTGCATCTACGATGGGTGACTTGGCACAAACCTCTCCTATAGTATGGAGGCTTATATATCCAAGCAGTTCCTGTGAATGTACACTGTGATACAGTGCCAGATTCAAGAGATTTGTCCCAGATTTACATCACTCGGTATGTTGTATTTGCAGGATAAGAGGGCTCATAATGCTTGGAGATGGTCTGGACTGGGGATAGGTTGGTTGGGTTATGGGTAATCAGAAAGGTGGCAGAGGGAGGCATGTGGTTAATCAAGCTACCCTCCAGCTTGTTTTCAGGGATAGAGAACCACGTGTAGCGGGTGCTAAACTCCAGCTTCTAACTCCCCAGCCTCTCTGCCAGAGCTCCCCATGTCCAAGTGGCAACAGCTGCTCCTGTAGAAATGCAGAGGCTGCAGTCTAAAGTAGGTCCTCAATAGGCACCTGTACAATGAGACCATTCACCACACTCAATTCCATATGGCACGAGAGGCTGCCTCTGCCTCCTCTGAAGTAACACAGGGGTCACTATGTAGGAACATTCGTGAGTGCCGTGTCCCCTCAATCACTGATGGCTCACTGCAGTTTCATTTCATATCACTTTGTTAATATCACAATTAAGCATTTTGTAAATACCAATCACCATTGCCAAAAATATTTTGCTCTGCTTTTGTACATGAAAACTCTCAATGAGAATGTGAACAGAATGAAGGCTGAATGAAGGCTGAATGAATTGGTCCTGAAGGCTACAT
Source organism: Mustelus asterias (assembly GCF_964213995.1). Lineage (NCBI taxonomy): Eukaryota > Metazoa > Chordata > Chondrichthyes > Carcharhiniformes > Triakidae > Mustelus > Mustelus asterias. The sequence continues at coordinate 109,851,874 of NC_135802.1, forward strand.
GCTGAAGTCCATCTCTCATTGTTGCCATTAGGAAGATGCACCCAGACATGACTGGCAGTGAAAGACTGTTTCCATCTCTAGACCTTCAGATAAGGTTGGAGTAGACCAAAGGTTGTGGATTGAAATGCTCCTTGTATCATTTCTTGTCCATAAATGGTTGTCTTTAAGGAAGGATCAATGATCAGAATCAAATATCAAATTCAGTTTATCAGGTGCATTTCAAGGATGTGTTGAAGGCAATCGCCCACACAAGATTGTTAGACAGTAACTTAAGTGGATTTCCCACAGCTGAAACGTTTTTAGCAGTGTTGCATGTTGCAGATTTCACACATTGTCAAAACTGGACACTGGTGGTGGATGGATAATGTGGAAAGTAACTGAAGGAGATGCGAACACAGGTGTGGCATCAGCCTGCACAACATATAGAACATAGAACATAGAACATTACAGCGCAGAACAGGCCCTTCGGCCCACGATGTTGCACCGACCAGTTAAAAAAAAAACTGTGACCCTCCAACCTAAACCAATTTCTTTTCGTCCATGAACCTATCTACGGATCTCTTAAACGCCCCCAAACTAGGCGCATTTACTACTGATGCTGGCAGGGCATTCCAATCCCTCACCACCCTCTGGGTAAAGAACCTACCCCTGACATCGGTTCTATAACTACCCCCCCTCAATTTAAAGCCATGCCCCCTCGTGCTGGATTTCTCCATCAGAGGAAAAAGGCTATCACTATCCACCCTATCTAAACCTCTAATCATCTTATATGTTTCAATAAGATCCCCTCTTAGCCGCCGCCTTTCCAGCGAAAACAATCCCAAATCCCTCAGCCTCTCCTCATAGGATCTCCCCTCCATACCAGGCAACATCCTGGTAAACCTCCTCTGCACCCTCTCCAAAGCCTCCACATCCTTCCTGTAATGTGGGGACCAGAACTGCACACAGTACTCCAAGTGCGGCCGCACCAGAGTTGTGTATAGTTGCTGCAATACAGTTAGCTCACACAATCATGTGAAAGATGTGAACATCTTCAGTGTAAAGTTATATTTCCTACTGGCACTCATGGCATAGTGGGCATGATTTGACTTGGCACAAGGTAGCATTTTCTTTGGCTCATTGAAAGCCTCAAACTTACATTTGAACTGCCCAGTGAAAGACCTATTTGTGCACTATATTGAAGCCCTGGTGATATCTCACCCCACCCCCTGGTGATGTGGCTTCCTTGCCCTCCTCAACCCTGGCCTGGGAGTCAAGTCGCCCCTGTTGCAGCTGCCCCTTCAACGACCCAAGCTCGCAAGTGTGCTGGTGGCTCACTACCTGGCTGCTGCTGGCTGTCTGGCCTGGCCTCTGCTCTCATCATCTGTTTGCTGCCCAGTCCTCTCACTCTCAGTCCTGGCCTCTGATTGAGTCACCCCTCTGCTTCCCAAAAACCATGCCAGCACTTGCCTGGCCCTTGCACCTCCCAGTTCTGACTACTCACCTCTCACCTGGGCAGCTGGGCCTCGACAACCATGGATGCTCCTGGCTGGCTGCCTTACGGCTGCTGGCTTTGACTTTATCTGATCAGCCCTGGCTGCTGCTGCTGCTGCTGGCTATTTTGTTCTGGCCTTTCTTCCTGCCATCCTGAGCCCTGGAGATGAGCTGCTCCCCTCAATGACCATTGACCAGCATCTCCTCAGTCTTCAGTGAAAACCTCACCCGCTCACAGCCGATGTAAGGTCAGCAACCTCACTGTTGCCTCAGGCCGCCTGCCTGAATGTCAGAAGGCTACTGCTTTACTAACAGAAAAAAGTCAGAAACTTCAGCCCAGATAATCAAGAAATCTATCTGAACTGCTCTCAAGTCACCATCACCATTGCCTTATGAGGATAGGTTGAGAAAGCCAGGTTTTTTCTCCTTGGAGAAGCGAAGGATGAGAGGTGACCTGATAGAGGTGTATAAGATGTTGAGAGGTATTGATAGAGTGGATTCTCAGAGGCTTTTACCCAGGGCTGAAATGGTTGCCACAAGAGGTCACAGGTTTAGGGTGCTGGGGAGTAGGTACGGAGGAGATGATAGGGGTAAGTTTTTCACTCAGGGTGGTGGGTGCGTGGAATCGGTAGTGGTGGTGGAAGCGGATTCGATAGGGTCTTTTAAGAGACTTTTGGATAAGTTCATGGAAGTTAGTAAGATAGAGGGTTATAGGTCAGCCTAGTAGGTAGGGCATGTTCGGCGCAACTTGTGGGCCAAAGGGCCTGTTTGTGCTGTAGCTTTTCTATGTTCTATCTCTCAACTGGGACAGACACTGTTTTCCCACTCGAAGTGGACTCCACCAATCAGAATCAGATGTTGTTCTCTATTGCCTGCTGTTGCACGGTCACCTCTCAGTTTGAGGATCCCCTATTGGCTAGAACCCCACGCTCCAGCGCTATGTGTTTCATTGTAAGTCTGCCTCTGCCTCAAGTCATATTGTGGAGCATGCAGCACACAACGACAATTCTGGAGACCCTTGAAGACCAAGACTGTAGTGATTCTCCAGAATAGCCAAGGTATCTTCAAAATGTAATAGTCTGCTTTATTGCGTTGTGGGTCAGGACAGGGCCGTTGCAGTAGTGCCTTTCGGGCTCTGTGTGCAGTTGCCTGAAGAGGGTGATCGGCCTTCCCCCAGGCCTTTCTCCTGTGTTGATATGTGAAAAGCTGATGCAGCTGCAAATTCCTCAGTATAAAAGAATCGTGGCAGCCAGGCACAGATGTGCAGGATCACCTTGGAGAAGCCATACACCAACTGCACATTCAAGAACTGGAAGATTTCCAGTTTCTTAAGGTGTGTGCTTGATGACTTGATGCACTTAAGGAGATGTGGGTGCAGTTGATAGCCCCCTGTACCTGAAGGGAGCCTGCTAATTCCACAAAACCCCTGACCCTTTGTGTCTGTGACACCACATCTTTCGAGAAGTTTATGTGCTTTCCCCTACCTGGGCGAAGAAGGCCCCTGTAATTGCCTTGTTGCAAGAAAGGGCTGAGAAATGGAAATGTGTGGAGTTATGGAGATCAGTTAGTACATCGGCCCATTGGTATGGGGAGTAGTTTGGAAAACATTCGTGCCAAAGGCCAATAAATGCTGCTGTTGCCCACATCCCCCGAATGAATTTAAAAAAAACAAGTGGCAGCATCCTCAAGTACCTTTACCATGAAGTTGCCGTCAATAAACAAACACATCTTCCTGGCTGTGCTGATTGACAAGGACGCGTCATGGAAATGCTGTGGTAGAGGGCGGGTTTGAGTCTCTCTCTCACTGAGGTGCTGCTTCCCTGGCGGCTGCTGGACGCTTGTGGCTCCAGTTCCGTTTACACTAGTTTTTGCTTCACGTTTCCCTTCACTGTTTTAACTCTTGGCCTTTTTGCTTGTGCTACATATTGTGAAGCGAAGTTGACCTCATTTCTGTGTCAGTCCCTGCGGTGCCGGCGAGCTGCATCTCCGGTGCGATTTTTGCAGCAAGTTCCAGGTCTGGAAGGTGAGCGGCGAGGTGAAGGCAGGTGCGGGAGCGGCGGCGGGGAGAGGGGGGAGAGCCGGCTGGGCTGGGCTGGGCTGACTGACATCCCAGGGAGAGGAAAGGGGCTGTGAAGGGGGCAGCTACTTTCACAGAGTCCGCCTTTTATCTGCACTTTCTGCCCCTTTAACAATCTGCTATAATCCCCTCAAGATGAAGCTTGTGGAAATGGGAGAACTTTGAAAATGCAGACGCCTGATGATCTTTTCCTCAGCGCGGCAAGAGTGAATCGGACCAAACAGTATTTGGACATGGATTCGCCGCTTCACAGCTTAATTTCATCACTTTTTGACGTTGTAAACAAAAGGGGGATTTGGAAATATTTCCCGCCGTTCAGAATAATTGTAAGCAGTCTGACGCTAAGTAATAAAGTAGCTCTCCGCTGTTTAAAATGAGACTAATAGTGAAGGATGGTTTGGAGGAAATCTCGAGTTAATTTGCAAGGGAAAGCTGAGGAGATTTTTTTTAGCTGGTCGCGCTGTAAGAGGCTTGTCTGAACCTGTTGGAGATGTAAGGATGAGCTGTTAGTGGAACGAATCATGTTTCAATCACTTCGGAACTGGAGCTGTGGTGGTTAGAAACACCACTCAGATTCGAGCTGTTAGCTCTGAGCAGCTTTCTGCTTTCTGGCAGCAAGTCCTCTAACTATGGCGACCCCCTTTCTGATGCCAGTGTTGAGGGTGGGTTTAGCTTCATGGCGTTTGCCGGCAGTTACTTCAAAGGAGATGATTTGGGTTTGGGAACCGCGAGTTGGATGAACTGGGCGAGCGGTGATCCCCTCAATGTTAAACATTTCATTAAGTGGAGTCATGCATGGCCTTTGCTGCAAAGTGACTTCTTAGCGATGATCCGCAAGTGATTCTGCTAATCACCGCCTGAGCTAACTGCAGAATGCAACGATGTGGCGCCACTTTCGGGAGGCTGTGGTCTGTGCTGCTTTAACTTTCAACGTGACCCCAGTTCAGTTTTACGAGATTGGCCGTTGAATGTTCTTATCGTTGAGGTTCAGTGCGTGCAGCAGGTATTGGCCCAGAGTACTGCGGATATGATTTGAAGAAAGTTTTTAGCCCCGGTGTGAGAACAACAACTTGTTCGTTCTTTGACGAAAGTCTTTCCCAACCCAGAGTGCTTCATATGGAAAACAGATATGTAAGATGTGAACAGATAACCCATCTCTTATTAAAGCAGATCCCCTTTTTAGAGGAAGAGAGAGGTGGAATTGTTGACGCAGGTCATTCTAGAAAGTGGGACCCAGGCAGCTGAAAGCTTTGCTGCTAATGGTGGAGCAAATTGATTTATTTCCTGTTTGCCTCCCCAGAGCCTTGTAAAATAGAAAATAGATTGCAAGTGAAAGCGAATCAACATCTCAATACTTAGTTACAAAAACAACATACAGAGACGTGAGAAACGACTGGTAATGTACAGTTATTGGTATGGTTAGATTGTGGTTTTTGATCTTGTAGCATAATGATATAATGGCATATTTCAATGCTATTTACTGTTTGGATGCTGAAGAAAGTTGTATTTTACATAATGCCTTTCATGACCACTCGCGCACCCCCCCCCCAGTTGGTACTTTCACAAAAGTATTGGGCACCTGCCTGGACAAGGATTTGCAAGGAGTTGAACTGCTCAGATTGCTGAGCTCAACTGCCTGATATCGTCTTGAGTCACAAGTTGCTTTCAACACAATGGGTCCACACTTCCTTTAACCTCCCCGGCATATTCATCAGTCTCTGCTCCTTAAAATCTTTTCCAAACTCATTTTTATGGTTAGGTTTTGATCAGCCTATATAAATTGTGTAAATTTTCTTATTTTGAAATTTTAGATTTAGGTATGAACACTCAGAATTTCTTATCTAAATCAGTGATGTTCGCAACAGAGTTTCCTGCTCCATGTCATTTGATACCAGGAGCTAATCCAGCCTTGCTGGCTTCTCCTGGCATCTTTGCACCAAGTAGCGATGGCAGGATCCTGGAGAAACCATTTCACTTTCCTCATGGCAGGAGACCTTAAATGTCCAGAGACTTGGCAAATGAAAGCCGGTAGGGAATTGAGCCACATAAGGAGTGATTAGTAGAGGATCACCAACACCTAATCAAAAAGATAGGTTTTGATAAGATTTAAAGGACAGAGACTGATGGACATGTAGAGGAGATTGTGGGGAGAGTGGACCCAATATGTCTAAAACAACTTGGACTGAAACTATATTACCTAGCACTCCAAACATAATGTGCCTGTGCTTGAACAAACAACCTCATCCATCACATTCATGACTATTAGTATGATTAAAACATTGTTTAGGTTATACATCTCTATACTAATTTGCAAATGTTTTATGAAGCTTGAGAATTAAAGAGATTAAAATATTAAACCAGTAAGCCCGTGGAGATGCAGGTGGGTAGTTGGTAAATCTGGAAGTGGTATACAGTGAGTAACGTTTGGCAGCTTCTGCTCCAGGGAATTGAATTGTTTACATGAGTTCCAGTAAGGAATGCACAGGAAAGGACGGACAGATTGTTACTTTGTCCTTGTATTTATCAGGGAAGGGTGCAAAGTATGCATGATATTAGAAGAGATCAGAAAATATATAGGAAGAGGGAAGTTAACCCAATCAAACTTGAGAGGATATATTATCGTGCGGTATAGATGGATGCCAGAACAAATCCACTGAACTCTTGCGTTAGCTTATCAGCATTGTCAGGCAAAGTAATTGAATTCTTACTTAAAGATGTAACAGAAAAAAACCTAGAAACCAAGAACAAAATAGAGTGAACAGCATGCATTTCCACAGGGGAGGTCCCATTTGACCAATTGTTCTTTGAAAAAAATAACAGCAGTCAAAGATTATGTGTATATGTCACATATTTGAAGTTTTCAGAAGGCTTTCAAATTGGTACCACATAGCAGACTTGTGTGTTTTTCATAATACGCTCTTGGAATTGGAGCATCATTGGCAAGGCCAGAAATTATTGCCCATTCCTAATTGCTCTTGAGAAGGTGGTGGTGAGTTACTTTCTTTAACTGCTGCAGTCCATGTGGTGTGAACAATGTTCTTAGGGATGACTTTGACTCAGCGACAGAGAAGAAATGACTATGTATTTCCAAGTCCTGGTGGGTGGGCGATTTGGAAGGGTGTTTGCAGCTAGTGCTCCCATGTGTCTGCTGCCTTGCCTTTCTAGGTTGTAGAGGTCGCAGGTTTAAAAGATGCTGTCACAGGAGCCTTGGTGAGTTGCTGATGACATGTTGTATATGGTACACATTGCCAGTGGTAAAGGGATTGAATGTCTTAAGATGGTGGGTGGGGTGCCAATCAAGCTTTGTCCAGGATGATGTTGAACTTCGAGTGTTGCAGAGCCGCATTCATCCAGGCAAGTGGACAGTATTCCATCACACTCCTGAATTGTACCATATAATTGAGTTACTTGCTCCAGAATTTCTAGTCCCTGATTTGCTCTTGTAACCACAGTATTTCTATGACTAGTGCTTCAGTTTCTGATCGATGGTAAGCCCCCCCCCAAATGTTGATGGTGGGGGATTCAGTGATGGCAATGTGATTGAATATCAAGGGGTGTGGTTAGGTTCTCAATTGGTCATTGCTTGGAACTGGGTAGCAGAAGTCTGTTATTTGCCACTTAATCAGCTTGAGCCTGATCATAGAATCCCTACAGTGCAGAAGGAGGCCAACGAGTCTGCACCGACTCACTGACCGAGTATCCTGCCCAGTCTCTCTCCCTGATTCTATCCCCGTAACTCCACACATTTCCAACGACTGATCCATCTAACCGTTGCATCTTGGGACACTAGGTGGATTGGCTATGCTAAATTACTCCTTAATCAGCACATCTTTTGGACTGTGGGAGGAAATCGGAGCATCTGGGGGAAACACAGACTCGCGACAAATGTGCAAATCCCATACAGACAGCCACCCATGGCTGGAATTGAGCCCAGGTACTTGGCACTGTGAGGCCGCAGTGCTAACCTCTGTTGTCCTAGTCTTGCTGCTTGCAGATGCTGATTGCTTCAATATCTGAAGGGCTGTGAATGATACAGATCATTGATTTGGCAAACTTCCTCTGACATTATGCCAGAGAGAATCTCATTATTGAAGCAGTTGAAGATGATTGGGCTGATGGCACAATCCCCCTGAGGAACTCCTGCAGTGATGTCCGGGTTGAGATGATTGACCTCCAACATTTTTCTTTGGGCTAGGTAAGACTCTGACCAGAGGAGAATTTTTCCCCTGATTCCCATTGACTTCAATTTTGCGAGGGCTCCTTGATGTCAAGGGCTCTTAGTTCAGCTTTTTTGTCCATGTTTGAACTAATGCTGTAATGAGGTCTAGAGCTGAGTGACTATGGTGGAACTCAAACTGAGGACCGATGAACTGTTTATTGCCATGTAAGCACCATTTGGTAGCACTGTTGGTAGTACCTTCCATCACTGCTTATGGTTGAGAGTAGGCTGATGGGATGGTCATTGCTGGATTGGGTTTGTCTTGCTTTTTGTGGGCAGGAGATACCTTTATTATTGGGAGTTGTGAGGGTTATTATAAACTAATTAAAAGTAAATTAGTTAACATTTCATTGTTTTATACCTAACTTCCAATCTTAGTGCAGTAAATAAATAATTTGAGACATGGCAGGGCTACTCACACTTGTTGAGGGCACATCCTGTACCATGTGGGGACTCCAGGATGCTACCTTTGTCCTGGTCAACAACGTGGGAAGAAAGTGCTGCCAAGTGTATAAATCCAAGCACCATATCTTGGAACTTGAAGAGCAGCTGGTGTCATTGAGGTGCATTTGCAAGAGTGAGAAGTACATGGGTAGCACGCTTCAGGAGGTGGTCACCCTGCAGCTTACAAAAGTTCAGGCAGAGGGTGACTGGGTTGCTGCCAGACAGGCAAGGCAGGTAGTGTATCATTCTCCTGAGGACATCCCACTTTCTACCAGGTTCTGAGTACCAGTAGGGGAAGAGGGTTCCTCTGGAGAGAGCAGTGAGAGTCATGACCAGAGCACCAAAGGTAGCTCAGTTGTGGAGGGAGGTGAAAAGACCAGAGCAATAGTGGTGGGTGATTCTATAGTTAGGGGAACAAACTGGTTCCTGGAAAGTATGTTGCATCTTTGCTGCAAGAGTCATGCATATCACTGAGTGACTGCAGAACATTTCTGGTGTGGATGCACAGGCAGAGGTCGTGGATTGGTACCAACCATATAGGTTGAAAAAGGGATAAAGTCTTGCTGGTTGTGTTTAGGGAGTTAGGAAAGAGATTAGTGAGGAGGACCTCAAAGATAGCAATCACCAGATTACCCCCAAGGCCATGTGTTAGTGAGTATAGGAATAGGAGAATACACCAGTTTGACTGGAGAGATTGTGCAACAGGGAGAGCTTCAGATTTCTGGGGCACTGGGACCAGTTCTGGGGAAAGTTGGATCTGCACCTGAACTGGACCGGGACCAATATCATTTCAAGGAGATTTGCTCTTGTTTTTGGAGGAGGGTTTAAGATAGATTGGCAGAGGGATGGGAGCCTGAGACAGAGTCAGAGCAGGGAGTGGGAGACAAAGTTAGTGAGTGACTTTGAAAGGCAGAAGGAGCAAAGGTTAAAAAGTGTATAGCCCAGGAAGGCAATGTTTAAAAAATATATGTTTAAAAACAAGGAACATAGTAAGTAAAGCCAATGAGCTGAGGGCACAGATAACACACAACAGCATAATATCATTGCTGTAATGGAAATTTGGCTTAGAGGGGCAAAAAAATAGGGTTTTCTCACAGGATAGAGAGGGGCCCAAAAAAGGTGGGGGTGTATTATTATAGGTTAAATAATCAATTAAAACTGTGTAGTGGGATGATATGCTAAATAAATCATCAAATCAGGCCATATGAGTCGGAATTAAGGACAGCCACACTACTAGGATTGTACTATAGACCCCCAAATACTGGGAGCGAGTTAAACAGCAAATATATATGTAAATTGCTGAGTGCAAAACCAATAGGGCAGTAATAGTTGGGAACTTCAGCCACCCCAACATGAGCTGGAACGCGAAAGGCACAGAGGGCACAAAACTGCATTCAAGGGGACTTTAACCAGCATGTAACAAGCACAAGAGAGGGAGTGCAATTTTAGATTTGGTCTTCGGAAATGAAGTTGGGTCAGTGGATGACGTGGAAATCAGTGACCAATGGGAGGCACTCAAAAGCAAAATCTAAGGACACAGTGAGACATGTCCCCAAAAGGAAAAAGGTAGAGACTGCCAAATCTATAATATAGATATTCAGAAGCAAAAGAAAGCTTCTAACAGTCATAAAAATAATATATTAGAAAGCTGAAAGCCAAGGGGAGTACAGGAAATACAGGGGTGAAATAAAAAGTGAAAGCAAAGAGAAAATGGGGAAAAAATATTGGCAGATAAAATCAAGGAAACCCAAGGAGGTTTTATCTGTATATTTAAGAGGAAAGGGTGGGGCCTATCAGGGATGTACAAGGAACTTGTGTGTTGATGCAAATGATGTGGGCAGGGTTCTTAATGTGTACTCTCTATAAAAGAGAGGGATGATGCAGATATTCTAGTTAGTGAAGAGTGTGATTTATTAGATACAATAAGTATGATGAAAGAGGAAGGACTGGAGGGACTGGCATCCTTTAAGGTTGATAAACCACCAGGGCTGGATGGATTGTATCCCAAACTGTTAAAGGCAATCGGGGAGGTAATAATGGATGCCCTGGGGATCATTTGCCAATCCTGATGGATGCTGGCAAGGTACCAGAGGATTGGTGGTCTGTAAACTTTGTACCATTATTTAGAAAGGGTGCCAGGGATAGGTCAAATAATTATACGTGGGTCAGTTTGACATCGGTGAGTAAATTATTAGAATCAATTCTGAGAACCAGACCGTGGATAAACTCACTTTAAAAGGCATGCGTTAATCAGTGTGGTTTTATTGGGGGAAGTTAGTCTTACTAACTTAGAACATAAGAACTAGGAGCAGGAGTAGGCTATCTGGTCCCTCGAGCCTGCTCCGCCATTCAATAAGATCATGGCTGATCTTTTTGTGGACTCAGCTCCACTTACCCGCCCGCTAACCATAACCCTTAATTCCTTTACTGTTCAAAATATATCTATCCTTGCCTTAAAAACATTTAATGAGGTAGCCTCAACTGCTTCACCGGGCAGGGAATTCCACAGATTCACAACACTTTGGGTGAAGAAGTTCCTCCTCAACTCAGTCCTAAATCTGCTTCCCCTTATTTTGAGGCTATGCCCCCTAGTTCTAGTTTCACCCCCCAGTGGAAACAACTTCCCTGCTTCTATCTTATCTATTCCCTTCATAATCTTATAAGTTTCTATAAGATCTCCCCTCATTCTTCTGAATTCTGCCAAATTAATTGAATTCTTTAGGAAGTGATGAGAGTTGTGGTCAACATGTGAAGTTCCATATGGCAGACTGATCAGTTAGGTATGCCTGTGGGGTATTGGGGAATGTGGCGAGTTAAATCCAAAATTGGCTCAGTGACAGAAAACAACGGATAATTATCAAATGTTTTTGCAAATGGAGAGTGGTTTGCAGTGGCATTCCACAGGGTCCAGTGTTGAGGCCCTTGCTGTTTGTTGTATGTATTAATGATTTGGACTTGTATGTGAGAGGCATAATTGGGAAATTTGTGAATGAGACAGGCTGTGAATCGGCAGTTAATGAAGAGGATATCTGTGGACTCCAGAATGATATCGATGGTTTGCTGAGTGGTCGGAAAAGTGACAATGGAATTCAACCCAGAGAAGTCTGATGTAATGCTTTTTGGGAGGTTAAACAAAGCAAGGGAATACCCAATAAATGGGAGGATATTGAGCGGGTAGAGATAGTGAGGGACCTTAGAGTACATGTGTATAGGTCCCTGATGGTGGCAGCACAGGTAGATAAGGTGGTAAAGGCAGCATATGGAATGTTTTCCTTTGAGATAAAGAATACAGAAGCAGGAATGTAGTGCTGGAATTGTATAAAATACTGGTTAGGCCACAGATGGAGTTTTGCGTACAGTTCTGGTCATCACATTAAAGAAAGGACAAATCACTCTGGAGAGAGTACAGAGGAGATTTACAAGAATGTTGCCAGTGCTTGGAAATTGCAACTTTGAGGAAAGATTGGGTGGGCTGCGTTGTTTTCCTTTTTTTTATTCATTCATGGAACACGGGCATCGCTGGCCAGAATTTACTGCCCTAGTTGCCCTTGTTCAGAGGGCAGTTGAGAGTCAATCACATTGCTGTGGCTCTGGAGTCACATGTAGGCCAGACCAGGTAAGGATGGCAGATTTCCTTCCCTAAAGGTCATTAGTGAACCAGATGGGGTTTTCTGATAATCGACAATGGTTTCATGGTCATCAGTAGCTTCTTAATTCTAGTTGTTTTTTATTGAATTCAAATTCCACCATCTGGCGTGGCAGAATTTGAACCCAGGACCCCAGAACATTAGCTGTGTTTCTGGATTAGTAGTCTAGTGATAGTATTATCACCTCCCCTTAGAAGAGGTGTGACTTGATGATGGAGATGTACAAAATGATGAAGGGCCTGGATAGAGTAGACAGGAAAGACTTATTTTTTTCCGGATTGGTCAATTACCAGGGGGATCTGATTGGTTGAAGGATTAAATGGGGGGGGGTTATTAGGATGTCTTTTCATTGGGAGGGTGGTAGGTGTCTGGAATTCACTGCCTGAATGGTGGTTGAGGCAGAAGTCCTGAACTCATTTAAAAGGTACCTGGATCTGCCTCTGAAGTGCTGTAACCTGCAAAGCTACAAATTGGATGCTGGACTTGGGATGAGAATGGATGGCTAGTTTCATCAGCCCGGCACAGACATGCTGGGCTGAATGGCCTTTTCCTGTGCCGTAACCTTTCTATGCTGGCATGTGTTTACAGCTTGATCTTCCACTGGTGCCCGTCATGACAAGTCGGAAAATCCACTAGAGGCTGGCATGAACTTCATTTGCATCCACTAATGGGATCTGCAGGTGGATCTTCCAGATTCGGTGTCCTGGAGGAGTTCCATTTTCCAGCCTCAGTGTTTCAGAAGACCCATCTTCATTCTTCAATGGTGGGTCAGTGATTTTGGCTGTCTTTTCAATATGACACTTGGACACAATGGCAGACTATGTGCCATCCAGGCCTGCCCTTCCACTGAATACAGTATGAAACACCCGGATGAAAAATTAATGAGGTCGGGGCCGGAAGGTTTGGTGTGTTTTCCTACCTGTCGCCACAGTGGGAAACACTCCTTGCTCATGCACTTAGTCTGGGAGCGTGCTGCCCATAGTCCTGCAGCTTTGGTGTCCTCGAGCTTTCTGTCCCATGTATACATGTTCACATGTCTGTCCTTAAACCGACAGTGCTTGCAAAATCCCTAATGAACAATTTGTGCAGTTACGTCACACAGGGCTTATCGGTACACCCTTTTTTGAACAAGGGTGTAATATTTGAAATTCTCCAGTCCTCTAGCAACACCCCTCTATCTAAGGATGACTAAAAAATGATGTCCACTCCATCTGACGCAGGAGCAGCGCTCTGAAAGCTAATGGTATTTGCTACCAAATAAACCTGTTGGACTTTAATCTGGTGTTGTTAAAACTCTTAATAAAAAATGATGGCCAGTGCTTCTGGAATATCTATTCTCACTTCCCACCGTATCGTTGGATATACCTCATTCAATCCTGATGCTTTTAAGTACAGATGGCCTTTCTAATACCTTTTAATTTTAAATCATTCCAATGTATTGATTGTCTCTTCTTTGACTAGAGCTATGGGAAGGTAACCTTGTCTTCCTTGGTAAAGATGGATGCAGAGTATTTATTTAATACATAAGGTATTCCTCCGGTCTCCATATGTAAATCTGCTTTTTGATCAGCCTGATTGACCCTATTCTTCCTTTTGCCTTTGTTTTACTATTTGAGTTTGGGATTTCCCTTTATGTTAGCTGCAGTTGCTGCTCATGCCCCCTCTCTCTGCTTCTCTTATTTGCTTTTTCACTTACCCTCTGAAGCTTCTATATTCACTGATCACTATCCCCTATCTGTTCTCCTACTGACACTCAAGAGCCAGGTTCAGCAATGCCTCATTTCTCATTGGACTGGAAACAAACTGCTGTCAAAAGTTTTCCTTAACACATTTTAGGAACTCATGCTCCTCTCTGCCTTTTACACAATACTATCCAGTCTGTATTTGGATAATTAAAGTCCATTGTCTCTGTATGATTTCCTTTCCAATTTGTTTGCCTATGTCCTTTCTACTTGTTGGTGGTCCATAGTCTACACTGAGCAATGTAATCGCACCTTCTTTATTCCTTAGCCTGAGCCAAATGGATTCTATTCTTGACCTCTCTGTCACTCCCCCTTTTCTTCCTCTCTTATCTTTTCTGAACACCTTGTATCCAGGAATATTTAACACCTTGTCCTGACATTCTTTGCATTAAGTCTCTGTTTTAACTACAACATCATATTTCTCCATGCCAATCAGACTGTAACTTGCCAATCTTATTAACCATAGTGTTTTCACATACGTGCATGTCAACCTGATTTAGATGTTACTTTTTCCCTTTCTCTGATCCCACCTAATGACTTATTTCTTATTCTATTACGAACTGTATACTCCAGTTTTCTGTGCACCTTGATATTTCTCTTTGCTATTTCCTCACTCCTGCCAAGTTAATTTAAACTTGCTCCAATAGCACAAGCAAATGGCCCTAGCAAATTAGATTGTGTTCTAGAGAACTCCAACATGAATTGTATTTGTAGTGATGTCTCTTATGTGTTTTAAAAAAAATCTCAGCCATGTCTCTCTTTGAAATTAAAGGTGGATCATTTTTAAATTGGGAAATGATGACTGCTTTCAAGTGGAAGTTTGATATTGCAATTGTTTTGTTGAATTTTATTGTTGCATAGGTTCTGTAGACAAGTATTTTTGTGCTCAGTTGTTCTTTCTAGACTTAAAGTGTACCTGTTTAGCCCATTCAGTTGCACCTGGCTACTATTGAAATGAAATACAGGACTTTGATTAGGGATAGTCAACACGGTTTTGTGAAGGGTAGGTCATGCCTCACAAACCTTATTAAGTTCTTTGAGAAGGTGACCAAAGAGGTGGATGAGGGTAAAGCAGTTGATGTGGTATATGTGGATTTCAGTAAAGTGTTTGATAAGGTTCCCCACGGTAAGCTACTGCAGAAGATACGGAGGCATGGGATTGAGGGTGATTTAGTGGTTTGGATCAGGAATTGGCTAGCTGTAAGAAGACAGAGGGTGGTGGTTGATGGGAAATGTTCATCCTGGAGTTCAGTTACTAGTGGTGTACCGCAAGGATCTGTTTTGGGGCCACTGCTGTTTGTCATTTTTATAAATGACCTGGATGAGGGCGTAGAAGGATGGGTTAGTAAATTTGCGGATGACACAAGTCGGTGGAGTTGTGGACAGTGCGGAAGATTGTTGCAGGTTACGGAGGGACATAGATAAGCTGCAGTGCTGGGCTGAGAGGTGGCAAATGGAGTTCAATGTGGAAAAGTGTGAGGTGATTCACTTTGGAAGGAGTAACAGGATTACAGAGTACTGAGCTAATGGTAAGATATTTGGTAGTGTGGATGAGCAGAGAGATGTCGTTGTCCATGTGCATAGATCCCTGAAAGTTGGCACCCAGGTTGATAGGGTAGTTAGAAGGCGTACGGAGTGTTAGCTTTTCTTGGTAGAGGGATTGAGTTTCGGAGCCAGGAGGTCATGTTGTAGCTGTACAAAACTCTGGTGTGGCCGCACTTGGTGTATTGCGTACAGTTCTGGTCACCACATTATAGGAAGGATGTGGATGCATTGGAAAGGGTGCAGAGGAGATTTACCAGGATGTTGCCTGGTATGGTGGGAAGGTCTTATGAGGAAAGGCTGAGGGACTTGAGGTTGTTTTCATTTAGAGAGAAAAAGGTTAAGAGGTGACTTAATAGAAGCATACAAGATGATCAGAGGATTAGATAGGGTGGACAGTGAGAGCCTTTTTCCTCGGATGGTGATGGCTAGCGTGAGGGGACATAGCTTTAAATTGAGGGGTGATAGATATAGGACAGATGTCAGAGGTAGGTTCTTTACTCAGAGTAGTAAGGGCGTGGAATGCCCTACCTGCAGCAGTAGTGGACTCGGCAACATCAAGGGCATTTAAAGGGTCATTGGATAAACATATGGATGATATTGGAATAGTGTAGGTTAGATGGGCTTTAGATTGGTTTCACTGGTCGGCGCAACATCGAGGACCGAAGGGCCTGTACTGCGCTGTTATGTTCTATGTTCCTATTCATTTTTATGCGTCGCTGGCTAGGCCAGCATTTTTTGCCCATCCATAATTTATTTATTTTTATTCATTCGTGGAACATGGGCATTGCTGGCTGGGCCAGCATTTATTGCCCATCCCTAGTTACCTGAGGGCATATTGCTGTGGCTCTGGAGTCACATGTAGGCCAGACCAGGTAAGCATGGCAGATTTCCTTCCCTAAAGGACATTAGTGAACCAGATGGGTTTTTCTGATGATCAACAATGGTTTCATGGCTATCAGTAGATTCTTAATTCCAGATTTTTTTTCTTACTAAATTCAAATTTCACCATCTGCCGTGACAGGATTTGAACCCGGGTCCTCAGAACATTAGCTGAGTTTCTGGATTAATAGTGTAGTGACAATACACTAGGCCATTGCCTTCCCACAATTGTCCTTGAGAAGGTGGCAGTGAGTTGTCTTCTTGAAGCACTGCAGTCCTTATGGTATAGGTACAGCCACAGTGCTGTTAAGGAGTTCGTTCTAAGATTTTGACCCAGTGACAGTGAAAGGACGGTGATTATACTAGCACACTTGAGACCCAAAAGGCGATGACAGATGGTGATGGCAGAAAAGTGCAATGAAAGGAGCAACAGGTGATGAGCCCAGTGACTGGAAAAAACAGCAACAGAAATTACTACAGCACAGGAAAATCTTTAGCCAAACTCCAGAGAAGCCGACAGTAAAAGGAAGACACAAAAAAAATTCTAGCTTTACCACAGTGCTTTGACCACATGGAAGGCAAGATCAAGCTGAGAAGTGGCAGAGTTGGCGTTGTAGTTCTGTACCTGGTAAATCTGCATCGGGACTAACAAGGAGCAGGTTAGTAACTTGCTCGACGTCATAGTGTGCAGACAACGTTATACAGACAGGGCATAAATGAAGACGGCATCATATGAAGAAGTTATCAGAGCCTCTGATCCTTGCTGTACTCCTTGGAAAAGCACTATTATAGACTGAGCCAAATTCAATAGGGACAGCCGACGACTGGGAGAGGGCATAGATTACAGCTCAAAATTGTGAAAGACAAATTAATTTGGGATTGCATTGTTGTGGGGTCTTACAAGTGACACGATTAGACATTTTGCAGTCAAAGGGAGATTTAATTTAAATGTTCATGGTGGAAAAAAAGACTGAGGGAAGCTGCTGCTATGGTCTAGTTTAAAACTTGTAGAAATTGCAGCATACTCAACCGCACGGCAAGAAAAAAAAGTGCAGCAGGCACCATTGTTCAGTGTTTGCATTGTTGCGGGAAAATGGCTGCCCTGGCATGAAGAATGACTTATCAAGAATGGAGCGTGCTACTCCTGCAAGAAGGGCCATGTTGAATCTATTTGCCATGATGTGGAGATGCCGGCGTTGGACTTGGGTAAACATAGTCACTCACCTGATGAAGGAGTAGCGCTCCGAAAGCTAATGGCTTGTGCTACCAAATAAACCTATTGGACTTTAACCTGGTGTTGTGAGACTTCTTAATCTGTTTGCCACAGCAAACAGTTCTTAGAATCTTATTTTTTGGCACAGAAAGAGGCCACTTGGCCCATGTCTGCGCTAGCCAAAAAATGAACCACCCAGTCTAATCCCATTTTCCAACATTTAGCCTGTAACCCTGCAGGTTACAGCACTTCAGATGCACATCCAGACACCTTTTTTGTATGAGTTGTGTCTTCCTGCCTTTTACTACCTTTCAGGCAATGAATTCCAGACCACTACCATCAACTGGGTGAAAATATGTTTCCTCAACTCCCTTTGAATCCTTCTGCTGATCACTGAATCCATGCCCTCTCATTACTGATATCTATGCTAAAGGTAATAGGCCTTTCCCATCCATTCGATCCAGACCCCACAACATCACAATTTTGTACATCTCAATCAAATCTTCCCTCCAACATCTGTTCCAAGGGGAACAACCCTAGCTTATCCAATTTTTTTTTCATAGTTGCAATTTTCCAGTTCTGGCAACATCCTCGTATATTCAATCTGTGTGCTCTTTCTCATACAATTAAAGGAGAAACAGCCAAGGTCATGTACCGTTCATGAAATTGAAGACATTTGGGAAGTTGAAGAAAAAACCCATTGTGCCATTGTTGGGAGAATATGGGAACTATTGGTGTGTAGTTTTTGTGGTCAATGGAACACAAGTTCGAATTGAAATGCTTGCTCCAGTGTCTGTCAGACACTGAAAAGTTGTTAAAACCAGAATCACTTTAGCCGTTGACCATAAGCCTCCACAGTCCAGGAAGCATTCAGCTGAAGATCAAGGAATGGTTTACTGCTTCATCTTCAGTTTGGGTCCAACTGATGCACTGAACTCTTTCCACTTCTTGCTCCTCCACTAAAAGCTCATTACAGGTTCAGTATCATTTATCTGTAAATCCAAAAAACCAAACATCTAAAAATTGCACTTTTTTTGAACCTCGTGACCTTTAGCGCAGAACTCTAGTTGTTTACCGGCATTGTTCACCTTGTGATTTTTGTGATGAACATGTCAAAAAGAAACTTATTGCAGATTCCCTTTTTTAATTATTCAGTGATACATCTTGCTTTGCTAACTATTTTATTCACTTAGGACTGTAGGTATCTTAGGCTAAGTTTATACTCGACCTGTGCTCCTTTTCACTCAAACCTTCAATCACCCTAAGTACATTCTATTGACTCTTTTCCATTACTGTCATTTAAAGCACTTTAAGAAGTATTATGTAAAGAAAAGCTGTTGCTGCTGCTCCATTAAGAGGAGTGCATTATCAGCGTTTTGACTAGTATTCTGAATTTTTAGTGCATTGATGTTGATGGTCAGTGTCTCAATTGCTGCTTTGCAGTATTTGTACAATCGTTCTGTTAATCCCAATTTGTTGAATTCCCCAAACTTAGATTTCCACTGCGATACCAACCCTGCTTCAGTTTGCAATAATCTGGCAGATGATCCATCGGGAAAATTCGACCTGAATACAGGCTTTTATTTTCTACCTCTTCAGCTTTGACGGCTGCTCCTGCATTCCATTTTAGAAGTTGTGGCACCAGTGCAGATGTTTAAGTTGTCCGTTTCTTTTCCTTTGCTCCATGGTCCACACCAGCAATAACTCTGCTGAAAAGATTACTTCTTTGGGACTTTTGCATTAGAATCATAGAATCCCTACAGTGCAGGAGGAGGTCATTCGGCCCATCGAGTCTGCACCAACTCGTATCTAGGCTTATCCCGTAACCCCACGTATTTACCCACTAATATACCCACTAAGCTATATACCTTTGGACACTAAGGAACAATATAGCATGGCCAATCAACCTAACCTACTCATCTTTGGATTGTGGGAGGGAAACCCACGCAGACACAGGGAAAGCGTACAAACTCCACAGACAGGTGACCCAAGAATTGAACCCGGGACCCTGGTGCTGGGAGGCAGCTGTGCTAACCATTGTGCTGCCCATTGTTTGCTGTTCTTCTTGGGGGCAGAAGTGGTTGAGCATTTTTAAATCAGTGACTGAGAAAGACAGTGAACTTTAAAATCCTGTTGTGGTTGGTGTTTCCTTAATATTTTTGTGAAAAGCTTATTAACTAATGTTTTCAATTTTAAGCAAGTGCATCACATCCGAATATGATTTTTTATTGGAAATTTCTATGAACAGTTCAAATGTATAAGATTTTCAGCAGAATTACACCAATGAGACATTAACGTGCTTTCTTGGAAAGGAGACTGCCTTTATTCTTCTCCCATTGATTTTGTATAGAAAATTATACTATTTATAGAAAAAAAGAAATAGCTTGTTGATGGGGAAGAATGGGAGAATATATGAAGTTCAGGGAATGCATGTTGCCTTACTGATCCTTGGGATGTTTATATTGATGTGGAGATGCCGGCGTTGGACTGGGGTAAACACAGTAAGAAGTTTAACAACACCAGGTTAAAGTCCAACAGGTTTATTTGGTAGCAAAAGCCACACAAGCTTTCGAGGCTCTGAGCCCCTTCTTCAGGTGAGTGGGAATTCTGTTCACAAACAGAACTTATAAGACACAGACTCAATTTACATGAATAATGGTTGGAATGCGAATACTTACAACTAATCCAGTCTTTAAGAAACAAAACAATGGGAGTGGAGAGAGCATCAAGACAGGCTAAAAAGATGTGTATTGTCTCCAGACAAGACAGCCAGTGAAACTCTGCAGGTCCACGCAACTGTGGGAGTTACAAATAGTGTGACATAAATTCTGATTCTAGGATCGCATGATAAAGACTCAGGAGGAAAAAAGCAGAAATATTTATGTGAAATAGTGTGACATAAACCCAATATCCCGGTTGAGGCCGTCCTTGTGTGTGCGGAACCTGGCTATCAGTTTCTGCTCCGCGACTCTGCGCTGTCGTGTGTCGCGAAGGCCGCCTTGGAGAACGCTTACCCGAATATCAGAGGCCGAATGCCCGTGACCGCTGAAGTGCTCCCCAACAGGAAGAGAACAGTCTTGCCTGGTGATTGTCGAGCGGTGTTCATTCATCCGTTGTCGCAGCGTCTGCATAGTTTCCCCAATGTACCATGCCTCGGGACATCCTTTCTTGCAGCGTATCAGGTAGACAACGTTGGCCGAGTTGCAAGAGTATGTACCGTGTACCTGGTGGATGGTGTTCTCACGTGAGATGATGGCATCTGTGTCGATGATCCGGCACGTCTTGCAGAGGTTGCTGTGGCAGGGTTGTGTGGTGTCTTGGTCACTGTTCTCCTGAAGGCTGGGTAGTTTGCTGCGGACAATGGTCTGTTTGAGGTTGTGCGGTTGTTTGAAGGCAAGAAGTGGGGGTGTGGGGATGGCCTTGGCGAGATGTTCTCGCCAAGGCCATCCCCACACCCCCACTTCTTGCCTTCAAACAACCGCACAACCTCAAACAGACCATTGTCCGCAGCAAACTACCCAGCCTTCAGGAGAACAGTGACCAAGACACCACACAACCCTGCCACAGCAACCTCTGCAAGACGTGCCGGATCATCGACACAGATGCCATCATCTCACGTGAGAACACCATCCACCAGGTACACGGTACATACTCTTGCAACTCGGCCAACGTTGTCTACCTGATACGCTGCAAGAAAGGATGTCCCGAGGCATGGTACATTGGGGAAACTATGCAGACGCTGCGACAACGGATGAATGAACACCGCTCGACAATCACCAGGCAAGACTGTTCTCTTCCTGTTGGGGAGCACTTCAGCGGTCACGGGCATTCGGCCTCTGATATTCGGGTAAGCGTTCTCCAAGGCGGCCTTCGCGACACACGACAGCGCAGAGTCGCGGAGCAGAAACTGATAGCCAGGTTCCGCACACACAAGGACGGCCTCAACCGGGATATTGGGTTTATGTCACACTATTTCACATAAATATTTCTGCTTTTTTCCTCCTGAGTCTTTATCATGCGATCCTAGAATCAGAATTTATGTCACACTATTTGTAACTCCCACAGTTGCGTGGACCTGCAGAGTTTCACTGGCTGTCTTGTCTGGAGACAATACACATCTTTTTAGCCTGTCTTGATGCTCTCTCCACTCCCATTGTTTTGTTTCTTAAAGACTGGATTAGTTGTAAGTATTCGCATTCCAACCATTATTCATGTAAATTGAGTCTGTGTCTTATAAGTTCTGTTTGTGAACAGAATTCCCACTCACCTGAAGAAGGGGCTCAGAGCCTCGAAAGCTTGTGTGGCTTTTGCTACCAAATAAACCTGTTGGACTTTAACCTGGTGTTGTTAAACTTCTTACTATGTTTATATTGCACAGCTGTTTTCGGAAGTGGCTCTGCTGTCCTGGCAAAAGCTATTGGCTTCGTTACAGTTTTGTTACAGTGAGCTCATTAATGATACGTGACTGATTACTCACTGCCCAAACAATCTAAAAATAATTGCAAATATCCTGCTGTTTTGAACCAGTAGTCAAAACTCTTAGCTGGCAACTGTGTTGTTGTGAGTAACTGAGGAAAGTCGTATTGGCCAGCATGAGTAAATCTGATTTGCCATCTGTGTGCTTGCCTCATCAGCAGCCAGACAACGTGGTTACTTCTGAGAAGGCCAACCCCATTGTTGTCAGCAGTAATGTTGTCTCGAGGACAATAGAGTAACACCAGATAGGATCTGTGGTGGTAGCCTGCATGGCTAAAAACTGTAAGAAGTTTAACAACACCAGGTTAAAGTCCAACAGGTTTATTTGGTAGCAAAAGTCACACAAGCTTTCGAGGCTCTGAGCCCCTTCTTCAGGTGAGTGGGAATTCTGTTCACAAACAGAACTTATAAGACACAGACTCAATTTACATGAATAATGTAAACATGAAATGAAACATGAATAATTATTCATGTAAATTGAGTCTGTGTCTTATAAGTTCTGTTTGTGAACAGAATTCCCACTCACCTGAAGAAGGGGCTCAGAGCCTCGAAAGCTTGTGTGGCTTTTGCTACCAAATAAACCTGTTGGACTTTAACCTGGTGTTGTTAAACTTCTTACTGTGTTTACCCCAGTCCAACGCCGGCATCTCCACATCATAAAAACTGTAATACATTCCAGTTGGCAATCCTGTGGTGGTTTTCTTTTTTACATGACGTGTGTTTTTATCCACTCTGATTTTTTTTACAGTTGCAACGGTTGGTGTAAATTCTCAGTTGATACAGTCAGACTATAAACTTGAACATTAAATCTATGAATGAAAAATGTGGAAATACTCAGTTGGTATGACAGCATCTGTGCAGAGAGGAACAGAATTAACATTTTGGTTTGACAACCTTTTGCCAGAACTGGAATAAGTTACCACTCTTTAACAGTTTTTAACCAGGGATGCAAAGATGATGGTAATGGAACACAAGATTGGTCTGCATGAGGTGTAAAGGGGAAAACATCAGAATCTTCTCAAACAGCCATTTCCCCTCTTCCCCTTACCCCCTTCCACGCACACGCAAGAAAGTGGGGGGCAGAGATCCTGATGTGAAACTCTTGAGTTCAATGTTGAGTCAGGAAGGCTGTTAAAGTGTCTGGTCGCAAGATGAGATATTCCTTGACCTTGCACAGTGTCCAAGGCAAAGGACAAAGAGGTCAGGGTGAGAAGAAGCAGAGAATTAACACCAAAGGTGACCAGAAGTTGAGAGGTTTGAATGAAGTGTTATGAATGCGATCGCCACTGTTTGGAGAAGGCAACATATTACCCTGTGGATTCCAATATCACTCTGGGTATTCACTTTCTTCGGACTGCATTCCTTCTTCCCATCTCATCCTTGCTGTTTTTTCAATGTCCCTTTTGATCTATTAATTTTTGATATCAAATGATTCATCCTTAGCAAATGTTTCAGCCTCATCCCCTGACTCCCTCAACTCAATGAATTTTGAATTTAACTTGATGCTTAACTCTTCTTCCATCACCTCTGTGTCTGCTGCTTTGGCTAAGAAACCCCCACCTGCACACAAACCTGTTCTCTTGTCTTTAGAACTCGTATTCCATCCGGACCCCTCCCTCTATCCTCTTGCGCTCTTTTCATTGACAACTGTTGGTGTGATATTAGCCGTCTTGATTTCTCTTTTCTCCAACCCATCTCCCTCTGAATTTGCAGCACTCTATTCTCCCAGGTCCAACCCTAATGTTTTTGTTAAACCTGCAGATGAGGATGATGCTATGGTTGTTTGATGAACCAACCTCTTGCTGGCCAAGGCTTAACACAAACTCTGACATCTCCTCTACAAAACCATGACCCCACCACTGAACATTAAGCCATTGTTAGCAAGACTTTCACTGACCTTATCTCTTCTGGAGATCTTCCCTTCAAAACCTCCAACTTAATCCCCCCAATCCTCAATAGTCTGCTTGTACCTCTTTTAAGATGCTCAAACAGGACTGCCCTGGCTGATCCACTACGATCTCACCACCTTTTACAGATGCACCGTAGAGTGCATTCTTTCTGAATGTACCACAGCTTGGTATGTCTCTTGCTCTGTCCAAGACTGCAAGAAACTACAAAGGGTTGTGAACGAAGCCCAGTCCATCACGCAAACCAGCCTCCCATCCATTGACTCTGTTTATACTTCCCGCTGCGTCAGAAAAGCAGTAAGCATCAAGGACCCATGCATCAGACATTCTCTCTTCCATCATCTTCCGTCAGGAAAAAGATACAAAAGTCTGAGGTCATGTACCAACTGACTCGAACAGCTTCTTCCCTGCTGCCATCAGACTTTTGAATGAACCTACCTGGTATTAAGTTGATCTTTCTCTACACCTTAGCTATGACTGTAACACTACATTCTGCACTCTCTCGTTTCCTTCCTGATGTATGGTATGCTTTGTCTGTAGAGTGCAAGAAACAATACTTTTCACTGTATACTTTACGTGTGACAAATCAAGTCAAAATCATTTCAGTCCTCTGCCACTTTTAACAGTCTCGTGGCCCTAACCATCACCTTTTTACCCTGGGGTCTCCAATCTCTCTGCACTTCCAACTTCTGTCAAAATGGACACCGAGCTCTCTGCTTCTTTCTGAATGGAGATTCAAACAGTTTTCAATCTCCATCCTCCTCTGCCTGGCTGAACTTGTTCTGACATTGAGCAGCTGCTCCTTTGATACCACAAGATATCGAAAATATCTTGGTGCAGTGATATGGGCACTGTAATCCAGAGGCCGCAGGGTAATGCTCTGGCAACCTGGGTAGATGGTGGAATTTGAATTCAATAAAAATCTGGAATTAAAATTTAACGATGACCATGAAGTTGTTGTTGTTTGTCAGGAAAAACCCATCTGGATCACTAATGTCCTTTTAGGGACGAAATCTGTCATCTTTACTTGGTGTGGGCTACATGTGACTCCAGACCTACAGCAATGGTATTAAAGCCCTCTAAAATGGCATTCAGTTAAAGGGTAATTAGGGATGGGCAGCAAATGTTGGCGCTTGTCAGTGACGCCCATGTCCCATGAAAGAATTATTTCTTCCAAATATGCTATGGGAACTCCTATTGGTCCACCAATGCCTGGATAGTCTTGTTAGTGCATCTTGGAAGGAGATAGAAGCAGGCTTTTTGGGATTTGGGGGGTTTTGATGTTGGAGACCTTGGAGGGGGATCTCTAGAGGAGATGAGGTCAGTGCCAAACTTGCAAAAGAAAAAGGCTTGATGTTCATTGGTAGGACCATGATCTATTGGGAGATATGAGGAGATGTCATGAGGGTTGGGTTTGCCAGACAACCTCACCCTGCCAGAAGGTTTGATGTTTTTTCGCTTGGACTTGAGTGACGGAGTGTTGCAGGTTCAGGCATTTAGAGCAATTGAGAGGAGTACAGATTGAGACGGCTTCTGTCCTGCTGGAAGTTCTCAAGATTTGGAGAGTAAAAGGCCAGAGAGGGGTTCCAGTTGAAAGAAAATTCTGGAGAGGAGGAGGGATCTATTGTGTTTGGGGGAGGTGGGAGAAGACTCTTGACCGAAGTGGTGGCACAGGTGATAGAAAAAGAGCACAGCTTCATGCTGATTTCCATTCATCTGAGCTCACAGCTGTTGGTGATGTTTCTGCAGTTTTGATATTTCAGATTTCTACCGTGCACAATATTCTTTCTTTAATATGAACTTTAAATATATTTTATCTTGTTTTGCATACTTCAACTTTAGTGTAATTTTTTGAAAGTCAAAATTGTCCCTTGATTTTTGGCAAGATTCCTTGTGTCATGGCTTCTGCAAGTAGCTGTGTCGCCTAATTTAACATGCTGTCTTTTGTTCTGAAGCTTACAGTCTTGACCTTCAGGTGAGAATAGACCTGAAGCAGACTGTTGTACAACATTGACTTCAGTAAAATAGTTCTCCTGAGCAAAATGTCTGTTAATACATCTGAACACTTGTTTTCATTTGATTTAATATTGTCACATGTATTAACATAGTGAAAAGTATTGTTTCTTGCGCACTATACAGACAAAGCATACCATTCATAGAGAAGGAAAGGAGAGAGTGCAGAATGTAGTGTTACAGTCATAGCTAGGGTGTAGAGAAAGATCAACTTAATGCAAGGGAAGTCCATTCAAAAGGAGCAGGGAAGAAGCTGTTCTTGAGTCAGTTGGTACGTGGCCTCAGACTTTAGTATCCTTTTCCCGAAGGAAGAAGGTGGAAGAAAGAATGTCCGGGGTGCGTGGAGTCGTTAATTATGCTGGCTGCTTTGCCGAGGCAGCGGCAAGTGTAGACAGAGTCAATGGATGGGAGGCTAGTTTGCGTGATGGATTGGGCTACATTCACGACCTTTTGTAGTTCCTTGCGGTCCTGGGCAGAGCAGGAGCCATACCAATCTGTGATACAACCAGAAAGAGTGCTTTCTATGGTACATCTGTAAAAGTTGGTGAGAGTCGTAGCTGACATGCCAGATTTCCTTAGTCTTCGGAGAAAGTAGAGGCATTGTTGGGCTTTCTTAACGATAGTATTGGCAGGGGGGGGAACCAGGGCAGGTTGTTGGTAAGCTGGACCAGTTCACCAGTTTCTATATCTCATTCCTGTACTCTGTCTCGTCATTGTTTGAGATCTGACCCGCTATGGTGATGTCGTCAGCAAACTTGAAAATCGAATTGGAGCGGAATTTGGTCGCACAGTCCTAGGTGTATAAGGAGGATCATAGGGGGCTGAGAACACAACCTTGTGGGGCACCGGACTTGAGGATGATCGTGGAGGAGGTGTTGTTGCCTATCCTTACTGATGGTGGTCTGAGAGTTGGGAAGTTCAGGATCCGGTCGCAGAGGGAGGTGCCGAAGCCCAGGCCACGGAGTTTGGAGATGAGATTCATGGGAATAATGGTATTGAAGGTTGAGCTGTAGTCAATAAATAGGAGTCTGACATAGGTGTCCTTGTTATCTTGGTGTTCCAGGGTTGAGTGCAGGGCCGGGGAGGTGGCGTCTGCTGTGGACCTGTTGTGGTGGTAGGCAAACTGTAGTGGATCCAGGTAGTCCCGGAGGCGGGAATTGATTGGTGCCATGACTAGCTTTTCGAAGCACTTCATAATGATGGATGTCAGACCCACTGGCCGATAGTCATTAAGGCACGCTGCTTGGGTTTTCTTAGCTACTGGGATGATGGTCGTCGTCTTGAAGCAGATAGGGACCTCAGATTGTTGTAAAGAGAGGTTGAAGATGTCTGTGAATACTCCCATCAGCTGATCCGCACAGGATCTGAGTGCTCATCCGGGTACCCCATCCGAGTCAGTCGTTTTCTGTGGGCTGACCTTTGAGAAAGCTGCTCTGACATCTGAGATGGTGACCTCAGATACTGGTTCATCCAGAGTAGAAGACATGCTCTCGCTGACCTCTCGCTCAAAACGGGTGAGAATGCATTGAGCTCATCAGGGGGGGATGCATTGGAGCCGGCGATTTTACATGCCTTCATCTTGTAGCTTGTTGTGTATTGCAGAACGTGCTGGGGTCGGTGTGGCTAGCTGGGTCTCTAACTTGGTCCGGTGTTGTCTTTTGGCATCTTTGATGGATCTCCTTAGATCGTATCTGGCAGCCTTGTATAGGTAAGTGTCGCCTGACTTGAATGCCTCCGACCTGGACTTCAGCAAATAGTGTTCATCCATGGTTTCTGGTTGGGGAACACACGGATTTGCTTCTTTGGCAAGCTACCCTCCATGGGAGTTCACCTCCATTATACTGATGGTAGTTTACATCCCAAAATGAAGGAAAAAATGGGGCTTATTTGCTTCATTCATAATAGGGGGCCGATATGGAGCGTCAGCAACCACACCACAATGACTGCATGGGCAAAAGTTGCACAGTTGAAGAGCAGCATTTGTTGTTTTGTTCCTGACCTGACGGTGGGGTGCTCCGCTCAAGTCCAGGATGTTGAAATGTCCAAAAAACTCAGACCATCCAAGTCCTGTGAGAAAAGTTGCTAGTCTGGTACATATGTTTATTGTGATCTGTTTCCAGAGGCCAGGCACCACACCACCTCTCAAGTTGATGATTGTACATCCCTATCTCTTTGCTTTCCCTCGTATAGATGCAGGTTCTGTTACTGACATACGTGTGACAAATGTATTACTGGTCGTCTATCTGCACGTTACTTGAATACTTATTTGCCATAACAGCTCAAAGTGGAACTTGCAAGTGACCTGACATTGTACTAAGTTGTGCTTTTATTTACTTTGCATCTTTTCCACATCCGTATTCATAGGTTCTTAAGACAAAAGTGGTATTCGTGTTGAGAAGTTTGACTAATTTTGCTGCCGTTGTTGTAACTGAACACTTGCCTGTCATCCCTGATGAGCTGTTTAAAAGTCGTTATAGAATAACCAAGCTGAGGGCTTTCTTTTATGTAATATTTTGCCATAGTTCTTCCCTTGGGATGTGAGTTGCTGGCTTTTACATTGGTCTCCAGTCCTAAAGTAAGGATGTCTATTTTTTAAAATCTCCGTCATGTTCATAAAGTGTGCTAATGATGGTGATTTTGTTTAATTTAGCAGTATGTAGATTAAGCAAGGAAAAAGCAAAAATTGCATTCATTGCAATAAGTGTTTTTAAAGTAAATAAAAACATTTTCCTGCTAAATCATCTCCCAATACCAAATGATGTAATTTTCTTTTTGTTTAGAGGAACAAGGGTTTGTAAAGGTTGTGTAGTTATTTAAAAGATTTTGACTAAGTCTGGAGATAAGTAGAAGTGAGGCAGAAAGCATAGTCAGGAAATTTCCCAACTTGGCACACCCATCTCTGTTTAACGAGGCTCTTAGACCCAATTTTCACTCCAGCAAGGTGGGGCAGGATTGTGTTGGGCTTTGACTGCCGCAGGGATGGTCAAGTGCCAGGTTGGGCTGGTTCGAAGGCTAATATCCATTCACAAACTTATTTTAGAAGCTGTTAGACCTATCAGCCTTCTCCTCACCCTCTTTCAACCTATCGGACCTCAGGAGCCATGTGGAGATTGTTGGAAGTTTTTTTTTAAAGAGCTTTCACTTCTATGTTCTTGATGGTGAAGAAATTCCCTTTCATGAAACCTGTTCAAAGCTTTTAAATCTCGTGAAATGTTGAATGTCCTTATACAAACAGACTTCTATTAGGACTTCGCATCAAAGATAGCTAATATTCAGTCTTTTTAAACTGTTAATCCAGTTACAAAATCAATCTCCCTCCTGAGATAATTGTAGTTTTTTGAAACTCCGTCAAACATTTGTAATTATATAGCCCTTGGAAAATGTCAACAAAGGACTCTTGAAACTGCACAAACAGATGTTAATTTTTTTCTAACATAAACCAAATGGCCTGTCAATCAAAGTCATCCAGCGGACAATGTTTTTAACTTTCACTGACCGATTAAGTTTTTCTTCCAAGTTTAAAGAGCAGGGGATTTTTAAACTTCCAATCTTGATACTTAAACAGGCTTTATCTGTCCTTCCATTTCGTGACTCCCACATTGTGATTAAGGCCTCTGGACCAGCCAGAATGTGATCTATTGGAACTCAGCACTAAGATCATATCACTGCTGGATTTGGATTTCCTGCTTAGTGTGATTCATGTCCCAGCCTTTTGCTCCTGCTGACAAAAATTGGATCTGTTGGAAATGGGGACATTTGCATCTCCTGCCTTCCACTTTTAAAGATTTGCAGGGTCAGAAAAACTCTGAAAATCTGGCCCTAAGGGTCTGTTTTAATTATGTGATTTCTCTTTCTTGCAAGTAGCTAATGGTGAACCAGCTTACCTGCTGATATTTCTGTTTACCGGGAGTCAAAGAGTAATTCACATCTCGACAATATCTGCACACACGCACACACATCCGGCAGGAAATTAGTGTCATTGCATAGTGATCTGCAGCAGGAAACCTTTCTTTTCTCTATCCGCCACATAGCTAAAGGGGCTTAAGGCCAATTGTAGCAAACCTATTTTCATCCTGGTTGATTTTATTCACTTGGCAGAAACCAAGGACTGACTCTGGAACCTTCTGGTCTGTATGTCTCAGCTGCTCACTGGATAAAATCTGAACCATCATCAGAACATTTGAAAAAAACCATTGGGGTTACTGAATGCTTTGTTTGAGGAAACAATGGGAGTGAATGGATCTCTGTGCACACTACTGTGAAATAATTGAAAATGTATCGTGAGGGGTTTTTTAAAGTTGGAAGTTCAAAATTGATATTTAAATATATAAATGTTAACATTTTTTTCAATTTTTATTCAACCAAAAAGAAAATTGGGAAGGAGGCAAATTTCTAAATTCCAGAATTGTGACTAATGCATGAAGCAGGTTCTGGCCCACGTTGTGCAGTAGGTAATCCATGCTTTCTTTTGTCACGTCAATGTGGATAAAACCATAGTTTCTTTGTGAGGCTGATTTTTGATTTATTATTGTCACATGTATTAGCATATAATGAAAGGTATTGTTTCTTGTGCGCTATACAGACAAATCATACCGTTCATAGAGAAGGAAAGGAGCGAGTGCAGAACATAGTGCTACAGTCACAGCTAGGGCATCAAGAAAGATCATAATCCATTGTGAAATTTATTTTGCAGATGGTCATCTATAAAAGTTGAGACTTGATAGAACTTGGAAACTCTGACCTTGACTTTTCACCATTTGTCCTACCTCCCCATCTCCCCTCCCTAATTATAGAGCAAATAATGTGGTGCACTGGGCAGAATAGGATTTCCAGTCACTGGCTTTTCTGGTCTTGGGCAATCAATGGGTTCGAGATGGATTCTACCTGAGGGTCCTGGTAAAAGGAGTTTGGGGGTTTAACACAGAAAGATCCAGACTGCCTGCAAAATGGCAATGTTTGCTGAAAAATGTTGAGTCCTGTTCTCAAATCAAAACAGTGCTGGAAAAAGTCGTCAGGTCTGGCAGCATCTGTGGAGAGAGAAAAACAGTTAATGGGCGGGATTTTATGACCTCACTCGTCCCAAAACTGTAAAATCCCACCTGAGATCAATGGACCTTTCCATGGTCCACCCCTTGCCTGCTGTGATTCCCGTTGCGGGCGGCACAGTAAAATTCCAGCCAATGTTTCAAAATCCAATGTGACTCTTCAGAATGGAAGAGAGGTAAAAATGTGGGTTTTATGTTGTCAGATTATATGGGGAGGGGCACATAGAGCAAAAGGGTGTAGGGGAGATTAAATGACACAGATGTCCTGGAATCAAAGGGAATGGTAATGATATTGAAGAAACAAAAGATTGGTCCAAGTAGGGGGGAATAGCACTGTCTGAAAGCAAAGTAGTATGTGTTAAAATTAAGATCAGTGGTGTCTGAAGGCAAAAATGTGAATAAGGTGGGGAATGTTTTAATTGGAGGACAGAATTCATGGTCCAGTTGTTGAACTTGATCCTGAGTGCGGAATGCTGTGAAGTGCCTATTCGGAAGATGAGGTGCTGTTCCCCAGCTTGCATTGGGCTGCACTAGAATGTTGTAGCAGGCTGAGGACCAATGTGAGCACGAGCGTACGATGGTGAATTGAAACGGCATGTGACCAGAAGGCCGCGATCATGCTTGCGGCCTGAGCGAAGGTGATCTGCAAATTCATCACCCAGTCTATGTATGTGAGCTGCCAATAAAGTATGTTAAATTAAAAGAAGTATAAGTAAATTGCTGCTTCACCTGGAAAGTTTGGGGTCTTGGCCAGTGAGGAGAGAGGAGGTAATGTAGCAGGTGTTGCATCTCCTGCAGTTGCAAGGGTAGGTGCAGTGGGAAGTGGATGAGGTGACGGAATGAACGAAGGTGTCAGAAGGAACAGTCCCTTTTGGAATGCTGATAGGGGACGGGAAGGTATGTTTGGTGGTGGCATTGATGGAAATGGCAGAAAATAATCTTTGAATACCGAGCCTGGCAGGGTGGAAAGTGAAGGCCAAGGGGATACTTTTGTGTTACTGGGAGGAGGAGAAGGGGTGAGTGCAGGAAATGGGTTGGACACCATTGAGTGACCTGTCAGCAACAGTGGAAGGGGAGGGGGGAATCTTCCACTGAGTAAAACTGAAGTCCTGATGGTAGCATTGTTTTGGGAGATAGCATCATCAGAACAGATGTGATGGAGGAGTGGGAGAATTGATTGGAGTCCTTGCAGGAAGTAGGGTTTGAGGAGATGTAGTTAAGGTTGCCATGGGGAGAAATTGAAATAAATATTACTACACAGTCTATTGCCAGAAATGGAGGTAGTGTTAAGGAAGGACCATGTGAAGGTAGAGGGGTGGAAATTGGAAGCAAAATTTATTAATTGATTCTTGAACCTGTTGAAGACAGTGACATCCATTTTCCTACTCCTATTGTTAAATACTGCCTGGACCAAACTGTGGGCTTTTGCACCCAATGTTTAAACAGTGCAGGAAATGCTAAATGCAATAAAGACTGTTTCCCTCAGTTATGTTCAGATATTGTACGCATATCTAAAGAGAGTACCAGAATGAAGTTTGGAGGTGGGGCAAGATGTGCAATGAAGTAGAACAGTAGAAGTGTGCTATTGTGAAGTGGATTTGGAAGAAATGAAATTCCATTTGAAATGTGTATTTAAAAAATATTCATTTATGGGATGTGGATGTTGCTGGTTACATCAGTGTTCATTGCACATTCCAGGTTGCCCCTGGGAAGGTGGTGGTGAACTGCATTCCTGAACCGCTGCAGTCCTTGAGGTGTTGAATATTGTGTAGTCATCTGCAAACATTCCCACTTCTGACATTATGGAATGTCAGAAGCTTTCCACTTCTGGAAGCTTCACCAGGTAGACATCTCATTTTTAGGTATGCCTGGTGTTGGTCCTGCACTCTACATTGAACCAGGGTTTTATCCCATGGCTAGATGGTAATGGTGGGGTGGGGGATATGCTGGGCCATGAAATTAAAGATTGTGGTTGTATACAATTCTGCTGATGGCCCACAGTGCCTTATGGATGGCCAGTTTTAAGCTGCTGAGAGCTGTTCAAAGTCTATTCCATTTAGCACAGTGGCAGTGCCACACAGCACGACGGAAGGTATCCTCAATGTGAAGATGGGACTTTGTCTCCACAAGGACTGTATGGTGCTCACTCCTTCCGATATTGTCATGGACAGATGCATCTGTGGCAGGCTGGTTGGTGAGGATGAAACGGGGAAATGTAGGAGAGTGTTTGTTGAAGGGTAGAAAGTTTCATATGGAAGGTTAACAATTGAGCCAACACTTAGGAAAGTGATGCTCCAGATGGTTTGTGAAATCGAAATGCTGCCTTGTTTTCCCTTTGTGTTAACTGTATCAATTGTGAAATATAAAAGTGTTTGAAGTTAAGCAGAAGGCAACATTTTTAATGTAATTATTCACATTTGTTCTAGACCTCAGTTTCTCTGGAATGGAATACCAATTTTGGATTTTCCAACATTTGTGCTTCCCCTTTCATGCTTTCACATTGAAATTATGGGATTCAGTTGCACTGCCTATAACATGACTTATTTTGCTAATTTTTCCGGTTGGCATTTTTGTGTCCCATCTTCAGTATCTGGAATTGGCAACAGTAAAAATAATATGGTACATAGCCAACCTGTGATGTACTGTATTTCAGAGATCATGCTAAGGCACTGGTTGATCAAGTTATATGTGTACCCTTTGGGCTAGACTCTTCAAGAGGGGCGTATTTATTAAGTGTGTGGAGAAAAGCAACAGAAATGATGACTAGTGTGGAGAGAAGAAACTCTTTTGGGGAAAAAATGGGTGGAATGGACCTCCTGCACTGTAGGATTCTATGAAAAAGGCTGTTCTAACATTTAAAAAAGTTGAGGAAGTTTCTGATCAGTAATCAAGATGCGTAATATACACACAGTCATAAGTAAACTAAGTAAACAATGACATTAGTAATAGTTTACAAAGATAACTGGGAAGTTTAACTGAAAAAGATAAATCTTTTGAAATATGACACTTGGTTTAGAAAAAAGCTGCATCCTTCCTCATTTTTGCATTTCAGCTACATGATTCATTTTCCTTTGCCATGTGGGTCACCTTCTCTATCTTTGTGATGCTGTTGTAAACATTGGTTGCTGGATGATGCACACCAATTTCATGCTAACTTTACATTTTGTTGAGGGACTATTTATCATAGGAAAAAAGAGATTGTTTATACTATAACATCACAGTATATGATTATTGATGAAGCTATGAGCTTGTACTATGAATTAACTGCACAGTAAATTATTTTAATATAACTTGTGGGGCTTCACCAACCCACAATTTAAACGTCTTTAGAAATGGGAAAGTCTTCAAGGTAACTTGGAAGAAGAGTTTATCCTTCTTGATGAAGTTGCTGATTTTGCTGTAACTGGTGTGATATTTGATCCACAACGGTGCTTCAACATGGCGCATTAGGACATTCAAAGTAACGCACAACTCCGTGTGCCGTTCTGTCCTCTGCCAACAAGAACTGAAAGCTCTAAATGGACACTTAAACTGTAATTTTAAGCCAACCTCAAGATTGATGTGCTTGGCAACAGCCTTATATAATACACAAGGTAAATGACATTGCTATCGTGTCCTTCGGGACATTTATGTGAAAATTTTGCTTTACTTAGCCATATTTCCTGATCTGAAAGCATAATCACTTTTTAATGCCATACAGCTCAAGGAGGAAATGATCCATTTAAATTGAAATGCAGTTAAAGTATCAGAGTAGGATAATGAGTGATTTCGTAGATCTCTAAAATCTTGGGTTTATTGTATGCATTGGTTAGAGCTTGATCACCGAGAATGATTAAAGGCCGGCAGCCCGAGCATTGTCCTTCGAATCTGAAAGGCAAGTTCTGTTTGAAAAATTTGAAGATTAACCAAAATTTTAACAAGTAGTTGATTCTGTGGGAGCATTGGAAAGATTCCATTTAAAACTTTAAAAAAAATAACTAGGTACTCTGTTAGTTTACATTAGTAGGCCGTGCCTGTAAATATATTCAGATGCGGACACTTTGTTTCCATAATATAGATTAGCGTATTTTTTTTTATTTTTGAATAGGGATAACCATAGATAAAAATGCTATGTTGAATATTTAACTCATAAAGGAGGAAAACACTCAGTCATGAGGGAGTTGCAGGGGGAAAAGCAAAAAGCAAATCCTTTAAGTGCTATGTTGGATAATCAGGGATAGTGGAGTTTGTTTCTTCTCTGGAGGTTTATGCAGGATCTATATGCATTATAAATTACAGAATAGGATTGCAATATTAGTTGTCTTTCTGATGGGGTCTTGTATTGACCACCTGATGGCTAATGCAAATTTTAAAAATGTATTCGCTCATGAAATGCTAGGCCAATATTTACTACACATCCTTGTTTGCCTTTGAGAAGGTGGTGATGAGCTGCCTTGAACTGCCACAGACCATGTGCTATAGGTACACCCAAAGTGCTGTTAAGGAGGGACGTCCAGGATTTTGACCCAGGAACAATGAAGGAACAGTGATATATTTCCGAGTCGATGGTGTTCCCATCTGCGGTCTTTGTCCTTCTAGGTGATGGAGATCATGAGTTTGGAAGGTAACTGATGCGCGATTAATTCACTCGGGAGGCTACGACGTACCCGGGAATAAAGGCTTTTATTCACAACAAGAATAGAGCATACTGCTTAACAATACTATCCCAGACTAAGGGCTACTAGGAAGTAGCAGTGACCTTTATACTCCTGTAAGAAGGCGGAGCCAAACTGAGTGTACCACAGAACAATGCTAACAGGTGGAACACCCCAACAGTAACAAGAGTAACATATGTACAAATACCCATAGTGGTAACCAGCTATGGTTCACCACATTCACCCCTCCTTTAAAAACAAAGGCCGGTGGGGTAAGGAGACAATACGAACGGTCCATATGTTCACAAGTTCAGCCGTATCGGAGGTCCGCAACGTCTCTGCGACCTCCGCAGCACTGGCTCCAGTGCCGGTTCTGGTGACCGTGGTGACGACCCTCTCTCCGAGGTGGTGTCCACTGACTCCTCCAGTTCCTCACATGCCTGTGGACCTCGAGGTGGCGACAATCTCCTGGACTCAGGCAAGCTGTACACGGGAGTAAGAGGATTAAGTTGAGGTCCCGATGCTGCCCGCGCCGTGTCAGGAGAGGAGAGAATGGGCAAAGGAATCCTAACCAGGGGTGCGGGAGTGACGGGGGTTTCCAGGTCCCCTGCAGGCGCCAGATCTCTGATAGACTGTGTCCTCTCGCCCGTCAGGATATGCCACATAGGCATATTGAGGGTTGGCGTGGAGGAGGTGGACCTGTTCAACCAAAGGGTCGGACTTGCGGGCCCTAACATGCCGCCACAGGAGGACAGGTCCTGAGTACGTCAACCAAGACGGCAGTGAGGTCCCAGAGGAAGACTTCCTAGGGAAGGTAAACATCCGCTCATGTGGGGTAGCGTTGGTTGCCGTACACAGGAGGGACCGGATTGAATGGAGTGCATCAGAAAGTACCGCTTGCCAACGGGAGACTGGAAGACCCCTAGACCTTAACGCCAGTAAAACAGCCTTCCAGACTGTAGCGTATTCTCTCTCGACCTGTCCGTTACCCCTGGGGTTATAACTCGTCGTCCTACTTGAGGCAATTCCTTTAGAGAGCAGGTATTGCCTCAAGTCGTCGCTCATAAACGACGAACCCCTATCACTGTGGATATAACTGGGGTAGCCGAACAGGGTAAAAAGACTCCGCAGGGCTTTGATGACTGTGGCAGAGGACATATCAGAACAGGGGATGGCAAAGGGGAATCGGGAGTATTCGTCAACCACGTTGAGGAAATACACATTCCGATCTGTCGAAGGAAGGGGGCCCTTGAAGTCGACACTCAGTCGTTCAAAAGGGCGAGTGGCCTTAATGAGGTGTGCCCTGTCAGGCCGATAGAAGTGCGGCTTGCACTCTGCACATACCTGGCAGCTTTGAGTTATCGACCTGACATCCTCTATGGAGTAGGGCAGATTCCGAGCCTTTACAAAATGGAAGAGCCGAGTGATCCCCGGATGGCAGAGATCATTGTGGAGGGCCTGTAACCGGTCCTCCTGCACACTGGCACATGTTCCACGCGACAGGGCATCTGAGGGCTCATTGAGCTTCCGCGGACGGTACATGATATCATAGTTGTAGGTGGAGAGTTCGATTCTCCACCTCAAGATTTTATCATTCTTAATTTTACCCCTTAACGTGTTGTTGAACATGAAGGCCACGGACCGCTGGTCCGTGAGCAGGGTAAACCGTTTGCCAGCCAAATAATGGCGCCAATGCCGTACGGCCTCCACAATGGCCTGAGCCCCTTTCTCCAGAGGAGTGCCGAATTTCAGGGCCTTGGAGGGTGCGAGAGAAAAAGGCGACGGGCCTGCCCGCCTGGTTAAGTGTGGCAGCCAGAGCGAAATCAGATGCATCACTCTCCACCTGAAAGGGGATGGACTCATCGACAGCGTGCATCGTGGCTTTCGCGATGTCGGCTTTTATCCTTTCAAAGGCTAGGCGAGCCTCTGCTGTCAGAGGAAAAGAGGTAGATTTTATGAGCGGGCGGGCTTTGTCCGTGTAATTGGGAACCCACTGTGCACAGTACGAGAAGAAGCCTAAGCATCTTCTCAGTGCTTTGATGCTAGTGGGTAGGGGAAGTTCAAGGAGGGGACGCATACGGTCTGGATCGGGGCTGATGACCCCGTTTTCCACCACGTATCCGAGGATTGCTAGGCGGTGCTTGCTGAATACGCACTTCTTGTTATAGGTCAGGTTCAGGAGAGTCGCAGTGCGTAAAAACTTCTGGAGGTTGGCGTCGTGTTCCTGCTGGTCATGGCTGCAGATAGTGACGTTGTCCAGGTATGGGAAGGTAGCCCGTTTTGGTCCACCATTCGGTCCATCTCACGCTGGAAGACCGAGACCCCATTAGTGACGCCGAAAGGGACTCTTAAAAAGTGGTAGAGACGGCCATCCGCCTCAAAGGCCGTGTATTTGCGGTCCTCTGGGCGAATGGGGAGCTGGTGGTAGGCTGACTTCAAGTCGATGGTGGAGAACACCCGGTACTGCGCAATCTGGTTGACCATGTCAGATATGCGTGGGAGAGGGTACGCGTCCAGCTGCGTGTACCTATTAATGGTCTGACTATAGTCTATGACCATCCGGGGCTTGTCTCCAGTCTTAACCACCACGACTTGTGCTCTCCATGGGCTAGTGCTAGGTTGAATGACCCCTTCCCGGAGGAGCCGCTGAACCTCAGATCTAATAAAGATCCGATCCTCAGCGCTGTAACGCCCGCTCTTAGTTGCGATGGGCTTGCAGCCTGGCACGAGATTTTCGAATAGGGAAGGCGGGGTAGTTTTGAGTGTTGAGAGACCGCATGTGGAGCGCGCTGGACAATTTGGAGGCTGCTGTTCTCCCACTGAAAGTGGAGGGAGTGGCCCATCGTACTGCAGGGTCACACTCTTCAGGTGGACCATAAAGTCTAGCCCCAGGTGTACCGGAGCGCAAAGGTGCGGTAACACGAGGAGCCTGAAGTTCTCGTAAACTGTGCCCCGCACCGCTAAGGTTACCACGCAGCTCCCAAGAACGATAACAGATCGAGACCTCGACGCCATGGAGAGTGTCTGCCTGACAGTTTGCACACGGAGAGCGCACCGTTTCACTGTATCCGGATGGATGAAGCTCTCTGTGCTCCCGCTGTCAAACAGGCAATGCGTCAGGCGCCCGTTTACCTCTATGTCCATCATGGACTTGTCGAGTCTGTGAGGCTTGGCCTGGTCCAGGATGATTGACGCCACTGTTGGATCCTGAGTGTAACTGCAGGCAGCTGAGATAGCCGACGACGAGGACCCCTGCTGGTCTTCTGCGGCCGGTGTCGACCAAAATGGCTGCGCCCATGAATCGCACGTGGTCGATGATGTTGAAAACGGCGGCACCCGCAGGTCGCACGTGGCTTGCGTCGTCGTCGTAGGAAATGGCGGCGCCCGTGAATCGCACGTGGCTGAAGACATCGAGTTCGGAGATGAGGAGATTGATCCTGGGGTGTCACACGCAGCACTGTTGGGCTTGGAAGAGGTCTTTGCTCGGCACACTTTTGCATAGTGCCCTTTCTTCCCACAGGCGGAGCAAAACACCATCCTGGCCGGACATCTCAGACGAGGGTGCTTCGCCAATCCGCAGAAATAGCACCGTGGGCCTCCAGGAGCTGCCGCAGCTGTCAGGTCTCAAGTTGAGAGCATTATCGCGCAGTTCCGAGGAGCCGCCGGGTACAGTTGAGGCGGTGGCTGTACTTGCCACGATGTTCCCACGTAGTCGGTGGGGTAGGCTTCAAGACTTCTGGAGGCCGTTTCCATTGCATCGGCCAATTCTACTGTCTTAGCCAGGTCCAAGTTACCCTGCTCTAGCAGCCGCAGGCGAATATAGGATGAGCCGATTCCCGCCACGAACGCATCTCTGATAAGATCGTTGGTGTATTGAGTAGCCGACACCTCCTTGCAATTGCAGGCTCTGGCTAGCTGTTGAAGTTCGCGCAGGTACTGTCCCGTAGTTTCGCCGGGCTGCCACCGTCGAGTGGCTAATAGGTGACGAGCATGAATTTCGTTTGGCTGTTTATGGTACAGCTTCTTGAGTAATTCGATGGCCTCTTTGTAATTTTGGGAATCACGGATTGTTGCATACACAGTGTCGCTCACCCTTGCGTGGAGGACCCGCAATCTGTCGGCGTCGGTCTGGACTGCTGTCGAGACGTCAATGTAATCCTCGAAACACTTCAACCAATGGTCGAAAGTATTCGACGCTCCCGCGGCACGTGGATCCAAGGTTAGCTGATCGGGTTTCAGCATCTGCTCCATTTTTCTTCGAACAAAATTTTTGGTATTTTGTTGTGAATAAAATTGATGTGCGATTAATTCACTCGGGAGGCTAGGACGTACACGGGAATAAAGGCTTTTATTCACAACAAGAATAGAGCATACTGCTTAACAATACTATAAGAAGTTTAACAACACCAGGTTAAAGTCCAACAGGTTTATTTGGTAGCAAAAGCCACACAAGCTTTCGGAGCTCCAAGCCCCTTCTTCAGGTGAGTGGGAATTCTGTTCACAAACAGAGCATATAAAGACACAAACTCAATTTACATGAATAATGGTTGGAATGCGAATACTTACAACTAATCAAGTCTTTAAGAAACAAAACAACGTGAGTGGAGAGAGCATCAAGACAGGCTAAAAAGATAAAAACACATCTTTTTAGCCTGTTTTGATGCTCTCTCCACTCACGTTGTTTTGTTTCTTAAAGACTTGATTAGTTGTAAGTATTCGCATTCCAATCATTATTCATGTAAATTGAGTTTGTGTCTTTATATGCTCTGTTTGTGAACAGAATTCCCACTCACCTGAAGAAGGGGCTTGGAGCTCTGAAAGCTTGTGTGGCTTTTGCTACCAAATAAACCTGTTGGACTTTAACCTGGTGTTGTTAAACTTCTTACTGTGTTTACCCCAGTCCAACGCCGGCATCTCCACATCATAACAATACTATCCCAGACTAAGGGCTATTAGGAAGTAGCAGTGACCTTTATACTCCTGTAAGAAGACGGAGCCAAACGGAGTGTACCACAGAACAATGCTAACAGGTGGAACACCCCAACCCTAACCCCAACAGTAACAAGAGTAACATATGTACAAGTACCCATAGTGGTAACCATCTATGGTTCACCACAGTAACATCAAAGGGGCTTTAGTGAGTTGCTGCCGTGCATCTTGTAGGTGGTACACTGCTGCCATTATGCCTCAAGATGCCAGTCAAGCAGGTTGCTTTATCCTGGAAGGTGTCGAAGCCTCTTGAATGTTGTTGGAGCTACAAGTGGAGAATATTCCATCACACATGCAAGTTGTACCTTGTAGATGGACAAATTTTGGGAAGTCAGGAAGTGAGTTACTCACTATAGAATTCCCAGCCTTTTGACCTGCTCTTGTAGACACGCCATTTATGTGGCTGGTCCTGTTTCAGTTGCTGGAGATAGTTGTTGCCTGGCACTTGTGTGATGCAAATGTTACTTTTTGTTAGCTCAAGGTTGAATATTGCTTGAATTTTGCATATGGACTGCTTCTCAGTGTCTGAGAAGTTGTGAATGGTGGTGTATTGGCGAACACCCCCACTTCTGACCTTTATGATGGAAGGAAGTTCATCTGAAGATGGTTGGGCCTGGGCACTAACCTGAGTGACTTTTGCATTGATGCCCTGGGACTGCGGTGATTGACCATTAACTATTACGCCCATCTTCGTTGTGCTATGTAAGACTCCAATCAGTGGAGAGTTTCCTGATTCCCATTGACTCCAGTTTTGCTAGGTCTCCATGATGCCACACTTTGTCGAATGTTGCCTTGATGTCAAAGGCATTCACTCTCTCCTTGCCTTTGATTTCAGCTCTCCTGTCCATATTTGGGTCAAGACTACGATGCGGTCAGGTACTATTTGGCCCCAGTAGAACAAACTGAGCATCGGTGAGTAGGTTTTTGCTGATTAAGTTCCACTTGATAGTACTGTTGAGACCTCTTCAATCAGTTTGGTGATGATCGATAGTAGACTGATAGGATGATTGGCCAAATTAGATTTGTCCTGCTTGTTGTGGACATAACGTAACTGGGCAATTTTCCACGTTGCCGGGTAGATACCAGTGTTGTAGCTGTACTGGAACAGCTTAGCTAGGGACGTGGCCAGTTTAGAACATGAGTCTTCAGCCCTATTGCCAGAATGTTGTCAGTGCCCATAGTCTTTGTAGTAAATGAAACAGAACTTGCTGAACTTGATGGTCCGATCCACTTATTTTGTAAACTGCTTCAGTGCAATTGTCATTTTCTTTTTGATAATTTATTTGTCTCAAATTCTGATCGCAGCAGTATAATTGTCAACTCTGTAATGACTAACCATTGTGTAATACCAAATGACATGGTTGTATTTTATCAAACTTGTAGATTATAGCAATGTCTTGATAAAAATTAAGACCACATCTTTTTTTTTAAAAGTTTGAAGTTCGTCTGATTCTGTTCCTGTACTAATGATTGAATTCAATGAATATGGGGTGGCACGATGGTTAGCACCAAGGACCCAAGTTCAATTCTGTTCTTGGGTGACTGTCTCTGTGTGGAGTTTACATGTTCTCCATGTGTCTGCGTGGGTGACCTTTGGGTACTCCGGTTTCCTTCTACAATCCAAGGGTGTATAGGTTAGGTTGATTGGCCATGCTAAATTGCCCCTTAGTGCCAATGGGATTAGCAGGGTAAATACACGGAGATAGGGCCTGGATGGGATTGTTGTCAGTGCAGGATTGATGGGCTAAAAGGCCTAATTCTGTACTGTTGGGATTCTACGATTCTATTATATGATTCTGTGAATATACTGTAGTAAAGCATTAGTAGAATTAACTTGCTGAGAGGGAGAAAATACTGTCATTCTGTTACATATTGGTAAAAATCCACATGTAGAAGTTACACAGTTCCATTAATATTAAACCTTTGTCTTTAAATAATCTTCCACTCCATCCTGCTCGATTACTAGCAATAGGATTCCACAGTAGCTTTTGAATTGAGTTTATTTTATCTGACAGGAGACAGTAGGAGACTTCACACATGGAAGCAGACTTGCAACAGAGTTAAAAGGATGACCTTTTCTCTCCACTTCCTTCTGCATCATCATATATACTCCAGAGTACTGCACTCGAGTATCTAATTATGGGATTTTTCCCCATACTGGGAGCTGCATTTAGAATTCATCTGTACAATTTCCTGACCG
This sequence comes from Mustelus asterias, assembly GCF_964213995.1. Classification (NCBI taxonomy): domain Eukaryota; kingdom Metazoa; phylum Chordata; class Chondrichthyes; order Carcharhiniformes; family Triakidae; genus Mustelus; species Mustelus asterias. Next base: position 109,894,377 of record NC_135802.1, read on the forward strand.
TGGAAAAAATTGCTGAAGTTGAATAAATCCCTGTGCAGAGAGCCATTCGTGCTTTCCCTGCTGAGTTGCAGCCCATGATTTGAGGCTGGTGTGCAAAGGCATTATTCTTGGTTTAATAAGGGGGAATGTGTTAAATGTATGTGATTAGCAACACTGATGGCTTTATTAACCTGAAGAATTCTCCCTTTTTTTCTCCCATTTGCCAAAGGTACAGTAACATAGTAAGCATGGCATTGAACAAGTTCTGCAAATCTTAGTTCAAAGCCCAACATGGTAGATTGAGATTACAGTCAATAAATCTGATAATATGTCAGATTAATGTGCAAAAGATTGTTATAAAAGCAATTAATTCACTAGAGCTCTTCAGGGAAGGCAGTCTGCTATCCCCACCTTACATGTGGGTCTAGTTTATGGAAAGATAGGTCACTTCACAAAGCATTAAAAATCTATCAGGACACTTGATTGCAAGTATAATTGCTACAAAGTATAGTAGTAATATTGTTACTGAGACTGTGGTGGTTCATGATCAACAGCGAACTCATCGCAACTAGACAATAAAGGCAGCAATGTCGATGTTGTCCATAACCTGATGCTTTTCTTCCCTTTGCAACAAAATATTGGAAATAATCAGGTCTGACTACATCTATGGAGAGAGAAAGAGTTAACTTTTTAAATCGATGACCTCTCCTCAGAACTGGAAAAGGTTTGCAACGTGTCAAGTTTCAAGCAAGTTCAAAGACAAGTGAAAAAGGGATAGAATAAGAGTCTGAGTGGAAGGTGGGAGAGATTGTATGACAAAAGTATTGATGGTGCAAGACAAAAGAAGATGATAGGACAAATAAAACTTTCTACTTTGCAATCTGTGGGTGAGGTAGGGAGAAACAAGAAGAGACCCAGTGTAGGGGGATTGGCTGGGTGGGGCAGGCAATGGGTGGCAGATAAGACGGGAATAAATTGGTGGAAAAGTTGAGAAGCGTACAAGAGTCAAAAGTATTTTTCTGAGGGCAGCTGGTACATGCAAGATCCATAAACTGCTGTCAAGTTTTTATAAATAGAAGCATGGATCAGTTGGTGATAGAAACATGGGAGTTCTGATTGTTGCTGCATTGCCGCCTGAATGTGTTATTCAGAGTTCAGCTGATGGTAATGGTCCTCAGTATTCCCAGTAGGGGTTCTGAATCAAAATGTTCAGTGATACTGAAGAATATTTGTGCATATTGTCTAGCTGTTGGCAGGTGCATTGGACAGCTGTGAAACTAACAAGTTAACTGTTGCAATATAACTGCTCCTGCCAGCAAAAACCATAAATGTGCAAATTGCTGTCTGTTTGAACTAAAGGAGATTATTTACCTGGAGTACTTTTCGTCCAATTATTCTAACTGCATTTGCTTTCTTTAAATGAAACTGAAGTGGCAGCTGAACACATTGCATCCTGTCACAATATTGTCTTATATTTGCTAACATCTATTATTTAGTAATAAACTGTTAATCAGAAATACCATTGGTTTATATTTATAACTGCAGTACACTGGCGATGGTAAGTTAGCAACTTGATGATCAGTGGTTGACTTTCTAGATTTAATAAATCCAAAAATGTTTGTTGCTTGGCTGTGAATGAGTTTTAAATTATGATTGTTCCAATTACCTCTGAGTGCATATGGTTTTAGTTTAGGCAGGCATCATGATTGGTGCAGGCTTGGAGGGCCGAAGGGCCTGTTCCTGCTGTACTGTTCTTTGTTCTAACAGTGAAGTTTTCAACGCCATCATTGCTGTTACAAGTTTCTAAAGGTCGTTTTACTGTGGTGTGCGTGCAGTGTTCTGCCTTTTGGAGAGGGGATATTTCTACCTTCAACCCATGTCCCAACCATATTGTAATGTTTTTGTCAAATGGGTAAGATTAATGGGCAACTTTGAACTCAGTCTACACAGCAAATCTGGGATGAGTGGATAAAGTGAATGCAAGCAAATTATGCAACAGGTTTGTGATAATGAGTAAAAAAGCATTCACTTTAAACAAGACTTGAGGGATTCTCTTGCCCTTCTCTGCAATGGGGAACAGCTGTTTGGAATTGGTTGAGTCAGAACAGATGTTGTAGTTGACTTAAATCAAAAAGCTAGATGAATATTTGATTATGAACAAATTGAATGTCTGGTTGTAACAAGATTGAGAGTTGCCACAAGTACGGGTCTAGATAATCACATGCCAAATGTAATGGTGCCAGAAATGCTTCATCCATGGAAATGCGATGCCAAGTAAAGACCATAAATAAAAGTATTGCATTCCTTATCTTTATAGACTCCTCCAGCCTGACGATTCTGAGATCTCTGCACTCCTTCCATTTGGTCTCTTGTGCAGCCCAGATTTTTTTCATCACTCGAACATTGAAAGGTGTACCTCCAGCTGCCCAGGCCCTAAATTTCTGCAGTTCTCTTCCTGAACCCCTCATACCTCACTCTCATTTTACGATGTTCCTTTCAAACCTATCTCCATGACCAAGCTTTGGATCAACAGTTCTAATAACTCATATTGGCTCTGTCAAATTTTATTTGATAATTGCTCCTGTAATGTGCCTTTGAAGTTGGTGCTATATAAATGCAAGTTGCTGTTGGCTATTCACGAGACTTGCTTGATTTCATTTTAGGAGTAGAGTCAAGGAGAACCACTTTTCGGGATGAATTGCAAAATACAGTAGATATTTGTTATATCTGATCAGCCGAAACAATGGGTCAGATGTATCATGTGTCTTGCTTGCTTTTTGTTGCTACTATATCGGTGTCATTTTGTGATTGACCCATAAGGAACTCTGAGTGATTTGCTAAAGCACATCTCAATCAATTTTCCCTCCCTTCTTGAGAGATTAGAATCTTGTATCTGTGAGATGTTGAAATGATCTGTTAGTCATTGTGGTCAGACCTAAAAACTGAAAATACTCAGGAAGCATCTGTGGAGAAACAGTTTAATGCCTTTCTCAGGAAAATATGTTTTACTCAATAGTTGTAGCCTATTTGGCATGAACCATCCTGTCATTTGTGTAGTAAGTGTACAAGAGCTAATTTTGTGATTATTCTCATTCCCAGTAAAGATATCATATTCCTAACTTTCAAGATATAGATCTTTCTAATGTTTAAAAATTGACTTCAAAAGTAGGCAACATCTATCAAAGATAACTACAGTGGTCAGCACTGCTGCCTCACAGCTCCAGGGACCTGGGTTCGATTCTCGGCTTGGATTACTGTCTGTGTGGAGTTTACACATTCTCCCCCTGTCTACGTGGGTCTCCACCGGTGCTCCAGTTTCTTCCTCATAGTCCAAAGATGTGTGGGTTATGTTGAATGGCCATGCTAAATTGCCCCTTAGTGTCCCGGGATGCGCAGGTTAGAAGGATTTAGCTGGGTAAATATGTGGGGTTACGGGGATAGGGTCTGAGTAGGGGTTGTTGTCGGTGCAGACTCGATGGGCCGAATGGCCTCATTTCTGCACTGTAGGGTTTTTATAAAGATCAGGTGATCTCCGATTTCTGCACAGCAACGGATTAACTCCCATCTGAACATGCTTTTGGAAAGTCGGCGATAACTCCTGGGTATTTGCCAAAACTCAAAATCCGTCGACACCGGAGGCAGTGTCTCCAAGCTTGACATTTAGCAAAGAGAGATACAGAGAAGCCAGTTTAACCCAAGAAGGTGTGAACAGTCACCATTAACCCCCCCACCCTTTCCCATTGTACAGCAACAGCTCTTAACTTTGAATCATTTGTGTGAGCCATTGAAGTATTGATCATGTGGACATATGATCAAAACTGACTTCAGATAAATCTTATTGCTCAAGAACCAGGGGAAAACTGTCAATCTGGAAACCAGCAGGACAACTGAGGGACCATTCCTCCAGGAAGAAGACAAAATTCCTGTTTGGACAACAGTCAATCCAGTCAGTGAGAAAGAGAGGCTAATTTGTTCTTGCCTGCAAAAATTGATGTCAACAGAAACTGAGTATGACTTTGTCGGGAAACTCAGAGGTTTCCTTTACATTTCAATGTGTGACATGAGTAAATAAACATTCTTCTGATTTTTAAACTTGCCCAAACACCTGTTTCATGATTGTCCTTAAAATCAACAAGGTTTCAAATGTCCCCTCTAAAACATACCTTGTTGCAGATAACCGAGAGGTGTGAAGGAAAGGGAGAAATTATCCCACCATCTCTCCCCGTACGTAACATAATGGATTTCTTAAATCTGTTATCAGTGGAATGGCTTTCACTAAAAGTTTATTTTTGATTACAGCAAATACCCGTAAATATCATACCGTGACTTGTATTCATAAGATGTCTTTAATGCAATAAAACTTCCCAAGGTACTTCGTGGGAGTGTTATGAAGCAAAATTTGACACCAAGTCATACAAAGAGATATTGGAGCCAATAATCAAAAATCTTCGTTCAAACAGCAAAGTTTTAATAGCCTCTTACAGGAGGAAAGAGAAGTAAAGCAATTGGGTTTAAGGAGGGAAATCCAGATCTTTAGGCCTTCACAATTGAAGGTACAGCCACCAATGTTAGAGGAATTAAAATTGATTGCTCAGAATTGGATTTGAATGGATACTTTGAAGGGTTTTGGGGCCTGAAGAGCTATGGAGATGGGGAGGGACAAGACCATGGAGGGATTTGAAATGAAGGATTAGAATTTTTAAAATGGAGGCATTGTCTAATTGAGAACCAGTGAATGGGACCGTGTCTGATTAAGGATATGCGTAGCAGTGTTTTGGATGACAAATGTATGCAGGGAGAATGTGGGAGAGCAGACAGGAGTGCACTGGAATAGTCAAGAGGGGAGATAAAGGCATGATGTTAGGGAAGGACAAATGCAGCTTTGGTGATGGTTCAGAATACGTTGTCAGGAGCTTATCTTGGGCTGGGTGGGTGGGAAGTGGTGCTCAGAACAGCAGCATTCCCAAGAGCATTGGCAAGGTTGGAAAGTAAATTATCTTCATCTGTCTAGTTAAACATTTCAGTTTTACGCGTGATTGCTTTTGTGCATTCCTCTTGTGGGGAGGGGCACATTCACATATCTCACTTTTTATAAGGTCGTACATTGCACAGAATTTTCTTCTAACTTTCCTAATAACCCACTGAATTCCTTGACTATGTAATGTGATTGTAAACCGTGCAGATCTTTGTTTTGCTTCATTCTCAATGAAAACTGAATTAGTATTTTGGCTGTCGTGGTGGCGGCACTGCAAATGGCTTGGCTGAGCGAGGGAAAAACCTCAGTTGGTGCTCTTGCCTCTAATTATTAACCATTGATCCGTGCTGCAGTTTACTGCTTCAAAAAAATACATGGGTAAGTTGAATTGAATAAGTAACTGCTGTTGTTTTTAGTTGCAAGTAATTATGTAGACTCCATTAAATGTGTGTTATTAATAGTGCTGCACAGTTCTTCAGGGGAAGAAGTACAGGGCTGTCTATGGATCATCTAATTATTTTCAGTTTTCATCTTCCCTTTCACCTCCCAGTGTGTACGACTGCCAAAGTCAGTTCAGATCAAAACTTGCTGCAACTAAATAATGTGTAAACATTATGTTGGCAGCAGCGTAGACTGTGAATTTTTAAAATAAAACTTTTTTTAATGCGTGCTCCAAGCCAGAGTTTGGATTGTGAAATGAAATAGTGCAAACAATGGAACCCTACTATCTGAAGAGCATCTCGTACAAATGAACATTTCCCATTTCCCACATCAGCCACATGCAGCTTTGATAATGACGATTACTCACTTGGGGGGTGGGGGGGCTATTTTGTGCTGTGGATCAGTGCCCAACAGGAATTAGACTGCAGCCATTCATCTGACTCTGCTTTCATCCTGTAAATCTAGACTGGGGTTGAACTAAGCATTGGCCAGTGACCAATCCTAAAACCAACCCAATCTCTTTCTTGTCCCCTCCTAATCTTTCCCATCCTTTTCACACACAACTATAATTTTAAAAATCCCAGCATTACTTTAATAGTTTACAAAGGCAGCGAATGCTGGAGAAACTCAGCAGGTCTGACAGCATCTGTGGACGAAAAATAGGCTCTCCTTTCTCTCCCCAGATGCTGTCAGACCTGCAGAGTTTCTCCAGCATTTTCTGTTTTTGTTTCAGATTCCAGCATCGGCAGTATTTTGCCTTTACTTTAAGAGTTTGATTGCCCAGAGAAAGAAAATTATTAAGGGATTAAAGTAGAATCCCTACAGTGCAGAAAGAGGCTATTTGGCCCATTGAGTCTGCACCAACTCGATGCGGAGCATCCCACCCAGCACCACCACTGCCCTATCCCCGTAACCCTGTGTATTTACCATGGCCAATCCACCTACCTGCCTATCTTTGGACAGTGGGAGGAATCCCAGGCAAACACTGGGAGAACATCCAAATTCCACACAGACAATCATCCAAGGCTGGAATCGAACCGGGTCCCTGGCGCTATGAGGCAGCAGTGCCATCATGCCACCCTTAAAGATAATGCACTATTTGCTGTGGAAGGTAGTTGAGCTCTTGGGAGTATAATCTTGTATTAGAAAGAGAAGAATATTAATGCCTCGTGATAACATTTTCTTTTGTTTTATGGATTTATAGCTATTCCAAAAAGCCAAATTTCCTTTTGTGGCCAAATATCACATGGACTTGTCACAGCCTAGCTATTCTCTCAGAAGTAGCTCTTTTCTTGTTGTTGATCTTAGTTGTGTGTGCACTTTCTGACTAAAGAGCTTTATTTCTGTTGCCTTATAGTTCTGTTGTTTGTATGTTAACTTCCTTTTAACTGCCAGTTTATATAGAAAAAGTTGTAATTACATTCTCCGGCCAGTAACTGTGTTGTAGCACCTCAGTTTTGCATCTTCCAAGTGCAGATTGTATTTCAGAAAAGTTCAGATTTTAAAAATATATTCGCCATAACTTTTATCAGTATACATAGGTACATTTAGCTTCTTGTCATCTGAAGCCCTTACTTGGTCTTGACTCTGCAACACCACCAGAGATAGGATAGTACTATTTTTTTCCTACTCCACCATCACTTTGATAATATGACAAACCACTGTATAAATACAAGCATCTCTTCACAAAGTATTCATTCTATAATTGATTTTAGTCTAAATCCAACTGACTAAAATGTCTTGTACATTTAGAATCAGGAGGTGCTGGTGTAGTTGTGTTGTTACTGGACTACTTACCCAGAGACCCAGGGTCCTGGGTTTGAAATACACTATAGTAGATGGTGAAATTTGAACTTGATAAAAATCTAGAGGTAAAAGTCTAATGCTGACCATGAAACTGTTGTTGATTGTCATAAAGACACCACTTTTTTTTGTGTGGTCGTTAGCCAATGCTTATTTAGTCTGGTCTACATGTGACTTTTAAATGTCTCTGAAAGTGTCTTGCAAGCCACTTTGTTCAGGGATAATTAGAGTGGCCCGTTATTAGCACCCACATCCAATGAATACAATATAATTCATGCACTTAAATGCTTTGTCATTGAATTTACAAAAAGGATGTACATTCATACAAAAGAAGTATTAAGAATAAGGAATTGTGTTGGGGATCAGATCAGAAACTCCAAGGTATGTTATGCATTTAGCCTAGACCCCAAGTGTTTTTGATTTTGGCACTATAGAATCCCTACAGTGCAGAAGGAGGCCATTTGGCTCACAAACCTGCACTGGCAACAATCCCACCCAGACCCTATCCCGCAACCCCATGCATTTGCCCTACTCTGTCCCCCTGACACTAAGGGGCAATTTAGCATGGGCAATTTAGCATGGCCAATCAACCTAACCTGCACACCTTTGGACTGTGGGAGGAAACTGGAGCACCCACAGGAAACCCTGGGCGTTCAAACACTGGGAGAACATACAAATTCCACACAGTGACAGTGACCCGGGTGCAAGCACAAGATATTTCTCTCCAAGTATGGTGCAATTGACCCACTTGCAAGCTTTTATCAAAACAAACTTTATTTAAGAACATAGTTAGAATATAACAAGAATTAGCATAACTTTTACCAATTAAAACACTCAGCTGTTAAAGCTTATACTTTATCATGTTTATCTATTGTTCCAATTTAAAGCAATATCCCCACAGACGTACACCCTTCAGAATTAGTTAGCACAAAAAACAAGTATGTTCACATGGTGCTAGATTTCCATCCCTTTAACACTTCTGGACAGAGATCCAGATAACAGTTTCCAGAGAAGGATATATCCTCAAACAGTAGCACTTCAGTGAAGTAAACCTAGTCTCTGGCAGCTGCCAATCTCCAGATTTCAGAGGGGAAAAAAGAGGCACTACTCTCTCTCAATTCCTCCAATTACCATCTAAACAGAAGTAAGCTTGAATTCTGTGTAAGCCTAGCTCCAATTAATCACATGACCCTACCTATCAATCAATCTAATCAACTCCTATTCTGCAAAACCCCAGGAGAACACAAAAAAACATGTAGATTAAAACATTGAAGCAATTAAGATCGATTATATTGCTGCAGTAACAGTAGAGGATACCGGTTATAGACAGTGGCACTAATTAAATGGAAGGGACTGCTCAAAGCATCCTGCACAGAAATAGTATTGTCACAATTGGAAGGTTTTTTTGGAAGTGGTTTATGCATTGAATTCTGAAGAAACTCATGACATTTAAAGGAGGACGTTAAAACAATTAAAGATGTTCCCCATGAAGCTAACCTATGTTTTTGAAAATTGGATCAGTTATTGCTCAAACTGATCAGTTCATCTGATGAGTCACTTCAGAAGAAAAGCTGAATTAATAATTACAGTAAGAAGTAATTAATCTGTTTTTTGCCTGATAAAGATCTCGTGAGGTTGCTGTAGCTGTCAGTGTATGTTATGCAACTTTTTGATTAAAATATTTAAAATTAGCTCGGAAAGAGATTTTAATTTATACATGTACCCTTTGTGACTTCAGGGGTCCCAAAGTGCTTTACACGCAGTGATGTACTTTTGAAGTGTAATTGAGTAAGTGTGCCAACCAATTTTGCACAGCAAGCTCTCAGAACAATGTGATAATGATCTGGTAAGTTGTTTTTGTGATGTTGATTGAGATATGAATATTGATGAGGACACTGGGGATAAATCCCTTATCTTTTTGAAAAATAGTGGACCTTTTATGTCCACTTCATGAGGGCGATGGTGGTGTAGTTGTAATGTCACTGGGCTAGTAATCCAGAGGTCCTGGCCAATACCCTAGGGTCATTGGTTCAAGTGCCACCACAGCAGCAATTCAAATAGTAAATGTGAAAGCTAGTTTCCGGGATGGTGACTATCATTGATTAGGGTTCACTAATGTTCTTTAGGGAAGGAAATCTGCTATCATTGTCCAATATGGCCTACATGGGACTCCAGACCCACTGAAATGTGGTTGATTCTTAACTGCCCTCCGAAATGACCTTGCAAGCCATTCGGATCAAGGACTGTTAAGGGTGGGTAAGGAATGTTGGCCCAGGAAACCATGCTCGCATCCCAAGAAAGAAAAATAAAAATAATCTTGAGGGTAGAAAGAGTCTTGGTTTATTGGCTCATGAAGAGTTTGGTAGATGAGTTGTTTGGAGTTTTGTGCGCTCTCTGATGCCTCATTCCCTATGCATTTTCCTGGTGAAGTCTCTTGATTTGTTTGTTGCCTTCGTAAATAAACCACCTCCATTTTGGTCAGTCACAAGCAGGGTTTCCCATGAGGGTATGTTTGACCTCTTCTGAGATGCTTTGAGGACATCCCTAAAACATTTCCACTGTCTACCTGGGAATCTCCTGTCAGTCGAATTCTAGGAAGAGCAGTTGCTTCAGGAGACTGCAGGCATGTCAGTGAGATTAACATCTCAATGCCTGGCATCTTGGCTTGGAGAGGATGCTGCTGTTGGACTGTCTTTCTTGCTACTGGATTTGGAGGACCTTGCAATTTAAGGAAGTAATAGAACGACATGTAGAAAATCATAATACAATCACGTGGGGTACACATCGTTTTGAATAAGGAGGTTGTGCCTGATGTCCACAAGTGCACTTTTATCAGTGAAGTTATTAGATAGCAATCGGAGAGAGGAATGTTAGCTTTCTTTGTCCCGTTAAAGAGATGCTGTAGATAATTGTGGAATCTCCACTGCCAACATGGTGGAGATTAATTTGCTCAGCACGCGCTGGAAATGGATTCTATGGATTTCCAGATCTGCTTGGCCCAGTTATTCACTTGACATTGTGCAGCCATTGGAGGAGCAAATGGCGTATGTTTTAAAGTCCCAGGATTTGCTGGGGACATAACAATGAGTTGATTGTGCATGACATCATTAGTACATTTATCAGAAAATAATTCCAACCATTAGTAGTGTGGAAAGAGACACAGCCGGAGTTGGGAATCAGCACAATTTTTCACCATGTTCTAATGTTAACCCTGCAAAAAATAAAGCTCGCTGTCAACCCCATGTGACTTTCAAGAAATTGCTGCATTTACTCCATAAATACAAATAAAATTCACTACAGGAAGTTAGACCTGGGATTCCATGGTGCAAGAACCTGATTAATGGAGCGTTTAAAAGCACTGCAATGCTATTTGACAGTGAAGGCCTAGAAAGGGAACGCATGAAACTGGAGTCTCTTTCCTGCAAGTAATGGAAATCCCCGAAGTTAATTTGAGTTAGTTTATTTGTTTGGTATGCAAAAGAGATACCTGATGCCCTGCCAGCCATTCACTGTTGATTCTATTGTCCAGGTGATCTAATTGTGCCGTTATCAGGGCTCACTTCTGGCAGTTGGTGGTACAAACGTTTTTTTGAACTGAAAGGTGAGGAAAAGGACCCAACTCCTGGTCATGCTGCAAGATGCCATGCAGTGACCTTCTACTGTTAATCTTGCTGTTCTCAATGTGATGCATGACTGGCTCAGTATTCGTTGAGATAAAAGTAAATACACCTATTAGCAGCAATTTGTAGGCAAGAGGTACAGCTTGGCTATTCAATTACTATAATATTGGGTGCATACACAATAAATGCACACAACCCTGGGTGTGTCTGACATATTTGGGAGTGTACAGGCATGCTAGTAGTGTTATGGGATGACGATCTAGGATTATATGTACTCTGACAACATGCAGCTTGACTTCACCGCAGCAGCTCTTGACGACTCCACCTTTTTGCTAAGTTACCAGACTACCTGTCTGACATTAATTACCAGAAGGACAAAAACTTCCTTAAATTACATATTGGGAAGACTGAAGCCTTGTTTTTGGCTCCTGCTCCAAATTCCATTTGCAAGCTGCTGTCTCCTCCCCTCTCCTTGGCAACAGTCTGAGACAAAATCAGTCTGTTGACAATCTTGATGTCAATTTTGAACACAAGACAAGCTTCTGAAAACCTGTTTATGCTGCCACAAAGACTGCATAACTTGGCCTCAGCTCAGCTGCTGCTGAAACCCTCCTTAATGCCTTTGTCACACCTCGAATGGACTATTCCCATGCCCTTCCGGTGGGCCTCCCATTGTTTGCACTCTGTAAACTTGAAGTCATCCAAAACTCTGCTGCCTATACCTTAACTCGAGCAAAGTCTGGTTCCCCTATCGCCCCTGTGCTTGCTGACATATTGGCTCCCAATCAAGCAACATGTTAATTTTAAAATTCCCATCCTTGTTTCCAAATCCTGCCATGACCTTGCCCCCTCCCTGTTTCTGTAATTGCCTCCAGCCCCACCACCTCTGATATTTGCACTCATCTAATTCTTGACTCATGAGCATGCCCCATTTTACTCACTCCAATATTGGTGGTCACGCCTTCAGATGCCTCTGCCCTAAATTGTAGAAATCTTTCCCTACGACTCTCTACCTTTCTTCCTCAAAGACCCTCATTAAAACCCACCTCTGTGACTGAGCTTTGGTTACCTGACATAATATCTTCAGTGTCACATTTTGTTAATTCTCCTATGAAATGACCGAGTACATCATCTTGCATTAAAGGCAGTTAATGCACATTGTATCTCTTCATACAACATGCTTTTTCTTTTAAGAAAAACAGTAGGGAGAGGAGAAAGATGGATTCATTTCAATATTTGGAGCAAGGTGTTGCCAATATGAACCCAACCACGATGGCACTGACCTTTTACTGAGCGTCATGCAACTTGGGTTTGAATGAAATTCATTGTGCATGGTGACAAATCACAGGAGAGCTGAGGGTTTTTTTAAATTCAGGCACACTCGAGAATAAATTTTTAAAAATGGAACCGTGAAAAGTATTGTGGTGAACCATTGTTGGTTGAAACCAGGAGTGCTGAGCCATGGTCTGGCCAGTACTATGAGTCTGTAGATATGTTACTGTTGGGGTTAGGGTTGGGCTGTTCTACCTGTTAATATAGTCCTATGGTACACCCCAGTTGGCTCCGCCTCCTGGGAGAGGTATAAAGGTCACTGCTCTGCCTGGTGACCCTTTCATCTGGGATCGTATACTGTATATAGTAGCTCTGTTATTGTTGGCAATAAAAGCCTTTATTTCCCGAGTACATCCAGCCTCTCATATGTTATATCGCGCATCAATTTTATTGCCAACAAATTCTTTTTTTTGAAAAAAAAACGACAAAAGAAAACACGGAGCAAATGCTTAAACCCGAACGGCTTACGTTGGACCCACGTGCGGCGGGAGCATCGAACACTTTCGACCACTGGTTGAAGTGTTTCCAAGATTACCTCGACGCCTCCACAGCGGTCACCGACGACGCCGACAGACTCCGGGTCCTCCACGCGAGGGTAAGCGACGCTGTATACTTAGCGATCCGTGGGGCCACCGACTACAAAGGGGCCCTCGAGCTTCTCAAGAAGCGATACAACAAACCGCCGAATGAGATCCATGCTCGATACCTTCTAGCCACTCGACGGCGGCAGCCCGGCGAAACGACGGAACGGTACGCGTGCGAGCTTCAGCAGCTAGCCAGAGCCTGCAACTGCAAGTCAGTGACGGCAGACAGTACATGAGCGACCTAGCTCGAGATGCGTTTGTGGCGGGAATCGGCTCGTTGTACATCCGCCTTCGGCTGTTGGAGCAAGGTAACCTCGATCTCACTAAAACCATAGAGTTAGCTGACGCTCTAGAAACAGCCTCCAAAAGTCTGGCGATGTACCCCAACGACCGCGTGGAGACAGTGGGGCAGTCGCAGACTCCACTTCATTCAGCGGGACCGAAAAATTGCGCGATTGTGTTCCCAGCCTCGGACCTGACGACGGCAGCAGCTCCAGGTGGCCCGCGGTGTTACTTCTGTGGGGGGGTGAAACACCCTCGGCAGCGATGTCCAGCTAAAGCGGTGTTGTGCTCCGCCTGCGGCAAGAAGGGACATTATTCCAAAGTATGCCGGTCTAAACCTCCATCCAAGAACAGCAGTGCAGCGTGTGACTCCCCGGAGCCGACCTCCTTGTCTTCTGCGTCTTCAAGGTCTTCTACCACGTGCGATTCCAGGACGTCGTCATTCCGAACGACGGAGTCGCAAGACACGTGCGACCTGCAGGGGCCGCAGGTTTTGGCGCCATCGTCCACGTGCGACCTATGGGGGCAGCCATTTTGGTCGGCACTGACCGCGAATGACCAGCAGGAGTCGTCATCAACCATCTCAGCTGCCTGCAGTTGCACCCACGAACCAACGGTGGCGTCGATCATCCTGGACCAGGCCAAGCCTCACAGACTCGACAAGTCCATGATGGACATACAGGTAAACAGACGCCCGATTTATTGTTTGTTTGACAGCGGGAGCACGGAGAGCTTCATTCACCCGGACACCGTGAAGCGGTGTGGTCTTCAGATTTGGACTGTCAAGCAGACAATTTCGATGGCGTCAAGGTCCCGGTCTGTCACCGTACTAGGGAGCTGCGTGGTCAATCTGACGGTGCAGGGCACGGTTTACGAGAACTTCAGGCTCCTTGTGTTACCGCACCTTTGCGCGCCAATACTCCTAGGACTAGATTTTATGGTCCACTTGAAGAGTGTAACCCTGCAGTACGATGGGCCACTCCCTCCGCTTTCAGTGGGAGACCCACAGCCTCTAAATTGCCCAACGCGCTCCACATGTAGTCTCTCAACGCTTGGGATTACCACAGCCTCCCTATTCCAGAATCTCGTGCCAGGCTGCAAGCCCATCGCAACAAAGAGCAGGCGTTACAGCGCTGAGGATCGGATCTTCATTCGATCTGAAGTTCAGCGGCTCCTCAAGGAAGGGGTCATCCAACCTAGCGCTAGTCCTTGGAGAGCGCAAGTCGTGGTGGTTAAGAATGGGAACAAACCCCGGATGGTCATAGACTATAGTCAGACCATTAACAGATACACGCAGCTGGATGCGTATCCCCTCCCGTGCATATCTGACATGGTCAACCAGATTGCGCAGTACCGGGTGTTCTACACCATCGACTTAAAATCTGCTTATCACCAGCTCCCCATTCGCCCAGAGGACCGACAATACACGGCCTTTGAGGCGGATGGTCGCCTGTACCATTTTTTACGGGTTCCTTTTGGTGTCACGAATGGGGTCTCGGTCTTCCAGCGTGCTATGGACCGAATGGTGGACCAGAACGGGCTGCGGGCTACCTTCCCGTACCTGGATAACGTCACCATCTGCGGCCATGACCAGCAGGACCACGATGCCAACCTTCTTAGATTCTTATGCACTGCATCTCGCCTGAATCTGACCTACAACAGGGAGAAGTGTGTATTTCGCACGCGCCGCCTAGCTATCCTCAGATATGTGGTGGAAAACGGGGTCCTTGGCCCTGATCCAGACCGTATGCGTCCCCTCCTCGAACTTCCCCTGCCCACTAGCGTCAAAGCACTGAGAAGATGTTTAGGCTTCTTCTCATACGATGCACAGTGGGTTCCCAATTACGCGGACAAAGCCTGTCCGCTCATCAAGTCTACCTCTTTTCCCCTAGCAACAGAGGCTCGCTTAGCCTTTGCAAGAATAAAAGCCGACATCGCGAAAGCCACGATGCACGCTATCGATGAGTCCATCCCCTTTCAGGTGGAGAGTGATGCATCTGATTTCGCCCTGGCCGCCACACTTAACCAGGCGGGCAGGCCCGTTGCCTTTTTCTCTCGCACCCTCCAAGGCCCTGAAATTCGACATGTGGCGGTGGAAAAGGAGGCCCAGGCCATTGGGGAGGCCGTTCGGCATTGGCGCCATTACTTGGCGGGAAAACGGTTCACTCTACTCACGGACCAGCGGTCCGTGGCGTTCATGTTCAACAACACGTTACGGGGCAAGATCAAGAATGATAAAATCTTGAGGTGGAGAATCGAACTCTCCACCTACAATTATGATATCATGTACCGTCCAGGGAAGCTCAATGAGCCCTCGGATGCCCTGTCGCGTGGAACATGCGCTAGTATGCAGGAGAATCGATTGCAGGCTCTCCACAATGACCTCTGCCATCCGGGGGTCACTCGGTTCTTCCACTTCATAAAGGCCCGGAATCTATTCTACTCGGTGGAAGATGTCAGGTCCATAACCAGAAGCTGCCGGGTATGCGCGGAATGCAAACCGCACTTCTACCGACCTGACAGGGCACACCTCGTTAAGGCCACTCGTCCCTTCGAAAGACTGAGTGTGGACTTTAAGGGCCCCCTTCCCTCGACAGATCGGAACGTGTACTTCCTCAATGTGGTTGACGAGTACTCACGATTTCCTTTTGTCATTCCATGTTCTGATATGACCGCTGCCACGGTTATCAAGGCATTTCGTGATCTTTTCACCCTGTTCGGTTACCCCTGTTATATCCACAGCGATAGGGGCTCGTCGTTCATGAGCGATGACTTGAGGCAATACCTGCTCTCATATGGGATTGCCTCTAGTAGAACCACGAGCTACAACCCAAGGGGTAACGGACAGGTCGAACGAGAGAATGCTACAGTCTGGAAGGCTGTCTTACTGGCGTTGAGGTCTAAAGGTCTTCCAGTCTCCCGTTGGCAAGAGGTACTCCCTGATGCGCTCCACTCCATACGCTCACTCCTGTGTACGGCAACCAACGCTACTCCTCATGAAAGGCTGTTTTCATTCCCTAGGAAGTCTTCCTCTGGGACCTCATTACCGTCTTGGTTGACGTACTCAGGACCTGTCCTCCTGCAGCGGCATGTTAGGACGCAAGTCCGACCCTTTGGTTGAACAGGTCCATCTCCTCCACGCCAACCCTCAGTATGCCTACGTGGCATATCCTGCGAGAGGACACGGTCTCGATTCGAGATCTGGCGCCAGCAGGGGGCTTGGAAACCCCTGTCGCTCCCACACCTCCTGTTAGGGACCCCCCCAACCATTATTTCCCCTCCTGACATGGCGCGGGCAGTATCGGGACCACCACTTAACCCTCTTACTCCCGTGTACAGCTTGCCTGAGTCCAGGAGATGGTCGCCACTTCAAGGCGTGCCCGAGTTCAGCGGATTGTCACCACCTCGTGGTCTACCGGCCCGTGAGGCACTGGAGGAGTCGCTGGACACTGCCTTGGAGAGAACGTCACCGCGATTGCCTAAACCGGTGTCATCGCCGGTGTTGAGGAGGTCACAGTGACGGTGCGGTCCCCCAGACCGTTTGAACTTATCGACAGATGAACAATTGTTCTGTGTTTTGTACCCCGCCGGCCTTTGTTTTCAAAGGAGGGGTGAATGTGGTGAACCATTGTTGGTTCCCACCAGGTAGTGCTGAGCCATGGTCTGGCCAGTACTATGAGTCTGTAGATATGTTACTGTTGGGGTTAGGGTTGGGCTGTTCTACCTGTTAATATAGTCCTATGGTACACCCCAGTTGGCTCCGCCTCCTGGGAGAGGTATAAAGGTCACTGCTCTGCCTGGTGACCCTTTAATCTGGGATCGTATACTGTATATAGTAGCTCTGTTATTGTTGGCAATAAAAGCCTTTATTTCCCGAGTATATCCAGCCTCTCGTGTGTTATATCGCGCATCAAGTATCTTCCCAAATTGAATACTGGAAGGTACTATGTACCACTTGCATACCATTTTATGAAACCTGCTTAATATGATCTTTTGTTTTTATTTTCAGCAATTTGCATTTTTGTTTCATAGTGGACTTGCAATATTTGATTTTTGTTACTATTTTTTCATTCGAGAGGTACTTTCTCCTGCTCCTCTCCAATGAATGACTAAGTTATTGCTGGAACTGATGTAACATTACAGAATATTTTTCTAATGTCTTGTCTCCAATGAGCAACGAGTGAGGAGCTGATCTGTTGTCATGGCCCAACTGTGGAATCACGAATCCCTAATAAAATTGAAGTTGATGGGTATCAGGAAAAACCTTACACTGCTTGCTGTGCTTGTCGCAAAGGAAGATGGTTGACATTGGATGCCAATCATCCCAACCTCGGGGCATTGCTGCAGGAGTTCCTCAGGGCAGTGTCCTCAGCCTGGCTATCTTCAACTGTTTCTTCATTGTCCTGCCCTTCTTCCTAAGGTCAGAAGTGGGCACGGTCGCTGATGATTGCACTGTGTTTAGTTCCAGGCTGAAATCCTCAGATAATTGGTATTTTTCTGCATGTAACAAGATCCAAACAATTCAGCTAGGGCCGCTAAACAGTGAGAAATATTCATTCCACATTTACCAATAAGTGACCACACCCGAGAAGGGAGAGTATAACCAACTGCCCTGGAGGTTCAACAGTGTACCCAGGTTTGATTCATTTTGCATTGACATCCTGGGTTCACAATCAAATTAACACTGTGTGGATACAGCAGCAGGTCAGTGTGTGGAGCCTTGATTTTCATGATCCTGATTGGGACCAAACAGAGGTGGTACCAGAAAAAATGGCTACTGAGAGGCTGGCAGAAATACCCGCCTCTGCCCTCAGCCATTTTCACAAGGGTGACACTGGAACCTGCTCACTCATATAAAGGAGGAAACTAATAGCGTTGTGGGCTCATTGAGAGGTCGCCAAAGATTTTCTTTTATTTTTAATGGAGCCAGCTGTTGGGTTTTACAGCATTTGCATGGAGGTGTGGGCCATGGATTGGAGGCATGGTAAAGGTGAGTAAAATGATTTTTGCTCATTTTACAGTTTAATGTGAAATGCTACAGCATGAATTTATCTCTCTTCATTAAGGTGAGTTATGAGGGGGGGGGGGGAAAAGATGGGCTTAACTTGCCCACTCTGGATTCAGCCTGCCTCCACTAATGTCTCGTGCCTGCTACCTTCAGGCCACTTGGTGCCCCAAAACCAGATGGTCCTGCCAGCTGGCAATCTTATAATGACCGGATTTGGCCTGATGCCCACCTCCAGTGTGGAAATCTGAGTAGTGAGTGGCTTAACCACATGACGTCCTAAAGCCTATCAGCCATCTATAAGACGCAAGTTAGTGATGGGAATCCTCTCCATTTGCCTGGGTGAGTGCAACTCATGATGTGGAGATGCCGGCGTTGGACAGAATTGAAGCTCATCCAAGGCAACCAGCCCACTTGATTAGCACCCCATCCACCACCTTAAGCATTCATTGCCTCCACCACCATCACACAATGATAGCAGCGCACATACCTACAAAATGCACCGCAGCAAATTGCCAGGACATTTTCAACAGCATCTTTCAAACTGTGGCCACTATCACCCAGAAGAACAAGGGCAAAAGATGGAACATCTTTTGGAACATCACCAAGTGCATGTTTCCCTCGACTTGGAAACCTATTACCTTGTCTTTGTCATTGTTGTGGCAAAATCCTGGAATTCCCAATCTAACAGCACTGTGGAAGTACCTTTACCCCATGAAATCATAGAAACCCTACAGTACAGACAGAGGCCATTCGGCCCATCAAGTCTGCACCGACCACAGTCCCACCCAGGCCCTACCACCATATCCTGACAGATTTTACCCACTAATCCCTCTAACCTACGCATCTCAGAACACTAAGGGCAATTTTTAGCATAGCCAATCAACCTAACTTGCACATCTTTGGACTGTGGGAGGAAACCGGAGCACCCGGAGGAAACCCACGCAGACACGAGGAGACAGTGCAAACTCCACACAGACAGTGACTCAAGCCGGGAATCGAACCCAGGTCCCTGGAGCTGTGAAGCAGCAGTGCTAACCACTGTGCTACCGTGCTGCCCGTGCTGCCCTGAACTGCAGAGGTTCAAGAAGATGGCTCACTGTCACCCCCTCAAGGACAGTTAGGAGTGGACAATTAATGCTGGTCCTGCTAGTAATGACTACAACCTGTTGAAGGATAAAGTAAAGGAAAAGATTGATAACTGCAACTATTATAATTCCACATGATCTCACTGTAACCAGGAGCCATTTACCTCCAACTCTTTTCTATGTGGTTGTCAAGTTATGTAGGTTGTTGCGGTGCGTTCTGAATATTGTTAATTTTCTCTCCGCTTCTGTAGAATTGCAGAATCTATTGCTCGCTCACTCAAATTAATAGGTAGTTTTGTTATTTGTCCACAAATGTTTAAAAACCCTAAAGAAGGCAGAGTTTGGGTGAAATTTAACTTGCAGTCCTGACAGGAGGGCCGGTCTGTTTGAAATGTATGTTCCTGAACAAGCTCTCAATGTCTCCAAAGCCAAGTCGTAATTAAGATGGCAGCTCATACTGCAGATATGAATTTGAGACTAATACCTACTTTGTGATATGAGATCAAAGAGGCCAAGTCACTCTGCCAGATTACTTTGAGGTAAGTTGAGCTTTTTGGATGGTGAAAGGCAACACATGCAGAGCTTGGCTCTCTGATTAAATTTTAATAGTGAAAAAATGACCGCGTTCCAAACTCTCCTTTTAAAATGGCATTTAAAGGTTTGCTTTGTACTGGATGTGCTTGTACTGTAGTTGGTATGGAGCTGAAGCTTGGTGCCATGACCTCCTTGCAATGACAGTGCGCTGTAGGTTCAAGCGACTTCAAACCCAAACTGCAGTAGAATGACGTGTGTTCCATTGTTGTCTATAATATGCTTGTTTGGTGGCTGGCAGTGTAGGACTACACAGTGAGTCTGTACGTTACATCAGCTTCCCATTTTTGTTAGGATAGTAATGTAATTTTATTGAATGTTAATATGCAGTTAGTTTCAGGAAGCAAATGTTTTCTGGTATTAATATCAGTTAATACTATAATTGAGGGGGACAAAATGTAATACTTCTATGCCTTGCAGGACTTTTTCTTTGTTCGGAAATTTTAAGAGTTTCTGTGGGCCAAGATTCTAATGTTTATTTATTAGTCACAAGTAACTGCAATGAAATTGCTGTGAAAATCCCCTTGTCGCCACACTCCGGCGCTTGTTCGGGTACACAGGGAGAATTTAGCATGGCCAATGCACCTAACCGGCACATCTTTTGAACTGTGGGAGGAAACCGGAGCACCCAGAGGAAATCCACGCAGGCACTGGGAGAATGTGCAGACTCCGCACAGTGACCCAAGATGGGAATCGAACCTGGGCCGCTGGCACTGAGGCAGCAGTGCTACTGTGCTGCCCCCTCTGGATTCTCTGCAGTTTAGAAGAATTAGAGACAATATCATTGAAATTTATAACACTTTTTAAAGGGTTTCAAAGGGTGGATGTTGTAGACTGAAACATCTTAAGGTAAGGGTCATAATTACAGGATAACGGGTTGGTCAATTTGCAGTGAAAGGAGGAGAAATTTCTTCACTTAAAGGATTATGAATTGTTGGAATTCTCTACCCCAGAGGGCTGTGGATGCACAATTGAAGTATATTTGAAACAGATCAATAAATTTTGGGTATAAGGATATTAATGGGCAAGTGGAGTTGATGTACAAGTTTAACCATAAATTTCTTTGGATGGCAGACCAAGCTTGGCGATCCATTTTGCTTACTCCAGCTCCATATTCTTAGAGCATGGCAGCCTTTGTGCTGTAGTGATGGGGACATTTTAATGTCCAGTTCCTTCCAAAATTGAGCTAGTGATGTCTTAGAGTCTGACACTCGAGGATATTCAGGCCATTGAATCCATTCCAACTCTCTGCAAGTTAACCCTCAGAGCTATTTGTCCATTCTGTCTTAGTAACCCTGTACGTTTATTGCCCCCACTTATGTCATATGCAGCAAACGCCAGGTCATTACCACTTGCTGAGTTTAGAAAAGTTCTTCTTTGTATCTTTCCCATATCTCTTGCTCGAAACCTTAAATCTGTGTTCTCTGGTCCTCAGACTGTCAGCAAATGAGAACAGCTTTTCTTTGTTTACTTTATTGAAACCTGTCATAATTTTGTACACCTCTATCAGATCTTCCCTCAATCTTTTTGCTCCAAGGAGAGCAAACACAACTTGTCCAGCTTAACCTTGTGCATAACTGTTCCGACTGTCTCATCCTTCCTAAGTATTGTGGCAAGTTCTTCTATTATCTCCACCTTCCCTTAACTTCGAATGCATACCAGCCATCAATGGTAATATAGCATTCTTAAGCATAGCCAGCCTTTCAAATGCAGTACACCCTATCAGTTTCCATTCATCCATTACGTCTATTGCCTCCACTCCTCCTGATATTTTGTTGGCATTCTCTCTCTCGGCAAATACTGATGCAAAGTACTTATTACATTTTCAAGCTTTGCCCTGAGCCTCGCATATTGATCATCACCATTGTCCCTAATATGCCCAAATCCACATCCTACTACCCCTTCACTACTGCCATATTAGTAGGGGTTTCCTTTTGTGTTAACTGCCATTCTGTTCTTTATTGTATTTGACCTGGTTCTCACTGGAAAAATTCTTCATCATATGTATCATCTAATCACTTTTCTAATTTTGTTTCTTTACATTCTCTATCCCCTCTTGCAGGTTCCTCTACCTTTCTCCCTTGTTGAAATGCACCTAGCCTGTACCTGAAACATTTTTTTAAAGATTACCATAGTTTTCCTGTCAGTCTTTGACTCCATATTAACCTGGCTAGATCCTTAATCAAGGAATCACCTCCCTCATTGAAGTTGGATCTCTTCCAACTTAGGAGTTCTACTTTAGATTCTCCTTTTTCTCCTCCATTACTTATGATATGATGATCACCCATAACTTGCTGCATAGGCACTTGCATGAAGATATGATCCTCTTAAAATTGATAAAAGTAGCGTCCAATACCACCAGCACATAGCTACCAGATCAAATAACTGTACATAGCTTCCAGATCAAATAACTGGTAGATTGTGATAAGCAACTCAGGTGGGTATCCTCTCAATAGTAAAGCATTCAAGGCATCACCAAAACATATGATAAATAAGGCTGACAAACTAAAATAGCTGTGTGGGAATATGAAGTTGTGGCAATAATAGAAATGTGTTTAAAAACAGTGAGGGTTGGGTGCTTGTTTATCATATGTTTTGGTGATGCCTTGAATGCTTTACTATTGAGGATAACCACCTGAGTTGCTTATCACAATCTACCAGTTATTTGACCTGGAAGAATGGTATAGTAGCTATGTGTTGATGGTATTGGACACTACTTTCATCCATTTTCAGAGGATCATGTCGTCTTGAAAATATTTGTGTAAATGAGAGAAAAAGATTTGCAATCAATTACTACAGAACTTGGTAGGGGGCCGGACTTGGGGACTGTCTTAAAATTAGGGACACCCTGATTGGGCAGGGGAGGAGAATTTTTTTCTGTCTGAGGTTGTGTGACTTTGGAATTTTGCCTCTGAAGGCAGTGCAAGTGGGGTCACTGAATAAGGCAGAGATAGGTAGATTCTTGTTAGACAAGGGAATCAAAGGTCATCAGGGGTAGATGGGGACTGTGTAGCACAACACAAACAAATCAGCCATGACTTTACTGAATGGCAGAGCAAGTTTGAGGTGTCAAATGGCCCACTCCTATTTCATATGGCTGTAGAATTAAAAGATGTAAATTGCAGTGGTTTTGAGTTTGCAAAGGATTTTGTGCTAAACAAGCAGAAGCAATAAATATAGAGAAAATTCACTTAGTGGAAAATCTGCTTGAGAAGGAACATACTGCTGATTAGGCATTTATTTGTGCCTTCTTATTGAAAGATATAATTGTGATTTATTCAAAAATATCAGTGTTAAAACAGTGATCCTCTGAATTCATTCCTGATGGCTTTGACTTTCAACAAAGGAAGTTGCTATCAAGCTAACCTTGTTCAGCACATTTTCATCAGTATTTCAACTGAATGTCATTCTCGTCTCCAGGCACAATATACAAATGCATTAACCGAATGACTTTCTTGAGCTGAAAGGCCAATACACTGCTAGAAGAATAATTTGAGGAAAATTCAACCGAGAATCATCTGTCATTTATACAACCTGGCAGAGTCAAGACGACAAACCATTGAGTTGATCATATCACATTCTTTTGACTTTTACTATGGTAAAGGTATAATATAAATGAAGTTCTTGTTGATTGGATATTCAGTTTAGTTTTGAACCATGCTGAACACTGTTGGCTTAATTTTAAAGTACCATGTTCAAAAAGTGGGAAATACTGCAGATACCATTTACAGGAATATGGCACATTGCCAACTGTACAGAGGGGTTAAATTGTTGCTTGTGTTATACTCAGAAAAGACACTTCTGCCTTTTGAAGTTGGGTGGGGAGGTAATAAAAAATGTTAATCTGAGATTCTTGCAATATCATTCCTTCAGAATATTTCTGACACTGGGGAATATAGTTAGGAATAATGTTTTTTTAAAAGAAGCCATAATTGTTAATGGTTTGTAAAGCCTCTCCGTAGTAATGTTGACTGTGTTAATCTCAGCTGTGTTTGTCAATTCTACATTATGTACACAACGTATTGGAACATAGATTCCACATCTAAAAGTTTGCATACTGTGCTTAAAACTATAAATCATGCTCTGCCTTGTAGATAGTTATTTGGCACCTGACCCCAATAAGATGTAGGGCATTGCTGTAAATATTTTTTAAAAATGAGAATTTGTGATTGAAATGCAAAGAAAGTATGAAAGTATAAGATATTGCTTTGTAAGAAATGGAGAAAGATGTGCGATCTGACCATAATTTTTGCTTCTGTTATCTCACCAGGAGAACAATTATAATTAAATTATTTAGTGTGGATCGCTTTCAGATCAGTCCTCCACATTATTTCTGCCAATTGGCATCTACATCCTCTTGCATTGCAGTTGCTCTTTAATTTTATCAATGCTCAGGATTCATGTTTTTTATTTTATTTATTCCAAGGTTTACTTTCATTTGCCTAATTTTGAAGTATTCAAATTTATCTCTTTCTCCCTCAATTCAGTCCTCTGACATCGGGCTGGATATTTTCCTTTAATCTCTGCGGTCTTTCAAGAGGAAAGTGGGTCATTATCTGAAAAGGGAAAAAAATTGCAGGGTTACCAGGGAAAGGCAGGGAAGTGGCACTAGGTGGATTGTTCCTTTAGAGAACTAGCACAGAAATGGCAGGCAAAATGCTGTACTTGATTGTGATTTATTGGTGAGAACCAAATACAGAACTCGGTGTAGCTTACTGAACACAATATAGCCTCTGCATGACCAGGTTTTACCTGGTTATAGATCCAAGGGACTGGGAATACGTGGATAAGGCAGCATCTGAGGAGAGAGAAAGGGAGTTAATGTTCCACATCTGTCTGAACTGGAAATCTTACGGCTGTCATGTATTTTCCTGTAGAGATTATTGTTTGTTTGTTGCTGGACAAAAGTAAGGGCATATATTTATATAGTACTTTTCATGGCCCCAAAGCGTTTTACAACTAATGAAGTATTTTAGAAGTATCGTCACTGCTGTAATGGTGGAAATACTGCTGCAGTTTCATAAACAGCACAATGATAAATGATCAGGTATTCTACTTTGGTGATGATGGGCAATATAGAAGTCACTGCTGGGTCTATAATCTTCCAACTTAACCCTTTAACTAGTCATAGAATCCCTCCAATGCAGTGCATAGGATCCCTCCATTCGACCCATCAAGTCTGCACCAACCACAAACCCACCCAGGCCCTATCCCCTTAATCCCTATTTATCCTTGCTAGTCCCCCTGACAGTAAGGGGAAATTTAGCAAGCTATTAGCCGAGCGCTATTTGTAAGTAGATATATTCAAACGCTATTTGGAAGTAGATGTGGTCGAGCGCTATTTGGAAGTAGATAGTCCTCATTCTGTAAAATCTAACATTTGGCTGGCTTTAGCTTCATGGACAAAAGATTTATCATGCTTGTGAATATTTCCTAGCTCCTCCTGCATTCCTTTGCTATTTCATCACCCTCTTCTGCCCACCATCTTCCAGGTTAGTATTATCCATAAATTTGAACAACATTGTAATTTTGAATTCAAGTTGTCATAGAGTCATAGAGATTTACAGCATGAAAACAGGCCCTTCGGCCCAATTTGTCCATGCTGCCATTTTTTTAAACCCCTAAGCTAGTCCCAATTGCCCGCATTTGGCCCATATCCCTCGATATCCATCTTACCCGTGTAACTGTCTAAACCCTTTTTTTAAAAGACCAAATTCTACCGGCCTCTATTGCTACCTCTGGCAGCTTGTTCCAGATACTCACCACCCTCTGTGAAAAAATTGTCCCTCTGGACCCTTTTGTATCTCTCTCACCTCACCTGAAACCTATGCCCTCTAGTTATAGCCTACCCTACCTTTGGGAAAAGATATTGACTATCTAGCTGATCTATGCCCCTCATTATTTTATAGACCTCTATAAGATCACTCCTCAGCCTCCTACGCTCCAGAGAAAGTCCCAGCCTATCCAGCCTCTCCATATAACTCAAACCATCAAGTCCCAGTAGCATCCTCGTAAATCTCTTCTGCACTCTTTCTGGTTTAATAATATCCTTTCTATAATAGGGTGACCGGAACTCTACACAGTATTCCAAGTGTGGCCTTACCAATGTCTTGTACAATTTCAGTAAGACGTCCCAACTCCTGTATTCAATGTTCTGAACAATGAAACCAAGCATGCTGAACGCCTTCACCACTCTGTCCACCTGTGACTCCACTTTCAAGGAGCTATGAACATGCACCCCTAGATCTTTGTTCTGAAACTCTCCCCAACATCCTACCATTAACTGAGTAAGTTCTGCCCTGGTTCGATCTACCAAAATGCATCACCTTGCATTTATCTAAATTAAACTCCAGCTACCATTCGTCAGCCCACTGGCCCAATTGATCAAGATCCCGTTGCAATCCAAGATACTTTCACTGTCCACTACGCCACCAATCTTGGTGTCATCTGCAAACTTACTAGCCATGCCTCCTATATTTTCATCCAAATCATTAATATAAATGACAAGTAACAGTGGAGTTGTTTATGTCGAAGATAAATTGTAAGTCTGTTCCAAAGATCCTTGGAGCACTCAAAATCCACTGCATCCTTTTGACCTGACATAACTGTCTTAAATGTGATACTGGATGACTGTGTGGAGTTTGCATGTTCTCCTTATGTCTGCGTGGGTTTCCTCCAGGTCCTCCAGTTTCCACCTGCAGTCCAAAGATGTGCAGATTAGGTGGATTGGCCATGTCAAATTGCCTCTTGATGTCCCAGAATGTGTACATTGGGGATTAGTGGGGTAAATATGAGGGGTTACGGGGATAGGGCCTGGGAGGATGCTCTTTCGGAGGGTCAGTACAGACTCTAAGCCTAATGGCCTCCTGCCCTGTAGGGATTCTATGATTCATTGGTGCCCTTCTCTCAACATTATTCATTTCCACATTGTTCCAATAATACCAACGTTCAAATCCATGCTAGATTTGAACCACTTCTTCCAAGTAAAAGATGCCCATGAAATTTTTACCCATCTGAGCTAGACTGAGGCAGCAGAGGTGAAAGGTGGTTAGAAAGAAAGTCTGTGGATATATAATGACAAAGGCAATATCAATTCTGAAGCTGTTATTCCAATAATAATGGTTGCCTGCTGAGCAGGAATGTTTGGAATTTGCAAGCTGACCAAAAGAATGTTAATTTATTTACGCCAAAAGCTCTTGGCGTAATGCCCTTAATATAGAAAAATCAGGCTCAGTGCAGAATATGCACCTCCTTGAATTTCAGAAATCCATTTTCAGATTAAAAGTGGGTTTGTTCTGATGTTGTGAATGATAGAACAAAGAAGAAAGAAAATTACAGCACATGAACAGGCCCTTCGGCCCTCCAAGCCTGCACCGACCATGCTGTCCGACTTAGCTAAAACCCCCTACCCTTCCGGGAACCATATCTCTCTATTCCCATCTCATTCATGTACTTGTCAAGACGCCCATTAAAAGTCACTACCGTATCCGCTTCCACTACCTCCCCCGACAGCGAGTTCCAGGCATCCACTACTGTGTTTAAAAAGAAAATCTGCCTTGTACATCTCTGTTAAACCTTGTCCCTCGCACCTTAAACCGGTGTCCCCTAGTTATTGACTCTTCCGCCCTGGGAAAAAGCTTCTGACTATCCACTCTGTCCATGTCTCTCATAATCTTGTAGACTTCTATCAGGTCTCCCCTCCACCTCCGTCGCTCCAGTGAGAACAAACCAAGTTTCTCCAATCTCTCCTCCATAGTTAATGCCCTCCATGCCAGGCAACATCCTGGTAAATCTTTTCTGTACCCTCTTCAAAGCCTCCACATCCTTCTGGTAGTGTGGCGACCAGAATTGAACACTATATTCCAAGTGCGGCCTAATTAAGGTTCTATAAAGCTGCAACATTTCTTGCCAATTTTTAAACTCAATACCCTGGCCGATGAAGGCAAGCATACCGTATGCCTTCTTGACCACCTTCTCCACCTGCATTGCCACTTTCAGTGACCTGTGTACCTGTACACCCAGATCCCTTTGCCTATCAATACTCTTAAGGGTTCTGCCATTCACTGTATATTTCCCATCTGTATTAGACCTTCCAAAATGAATTTTATATTTTATATATATTACAAACAGCAAAGGTCCCAGCACTGATCCCTGAGGAACACCACTTGTCACAGCCCTCCATTCAGAAACGCACCCTTCCACTGCTACCCTCTGTTTCCTTTGACCAAGTAAGAGTTTTAACAACACCAGGTTAAAGTCCAACAGGTTTATTTGGTAGCAAACTAGCTTTCGAAAGCTAATGGCATTAGCTCCAAATAAACCTGTTGGACTTTAACCTGATGTTGTTAAAACTCCTTTGACTGAGCCAGTTTTGTATCCACCTTGCCAGCTCACCTCTGATCCTATGCGACTTCACCTTCTGCACCAGTCTGCCATGTACTTTGTGTTCTAGTTGATGCAAAAGATTTGCAACACCTAACTTAGGCTAGTGCAGCTCAACATTTAGGCCTCGTTTTTGTGTGGATTTGGCCTTCTAGAACAGTCTGTTGGTTAAAAACTGTACACTGTCCACATTCTCTGCAAAAGGATTGTACTGTTTATGGTAATTGAGAAACACCAGGGTTTTGATGGTCCATCAGAGTTTGCACCAATTAAGTTGGCCTCATTCATTCTTGGAAAACTGACATTGTGATTGATTGTATAGATTGTAAAATGGTTTTGAAATATTAGTTGTTCAATGTCTACATACTACCGACTGATATTTAGATATATAACTTAGTGTGTAGTTTTGATTTTTTTTTAGTTTATAAAAGTGTGTATTTAATCTGCCCATTATTGTTTTATAGGATGAAATGCTGATTAAAAACCACTGAAAAAGGACTCCCCCTCACTTAACCTGAGGCAATGCTTGCTGTTGATGTGAAAGGAACCAAAAGTATTTCGATTTGAATTGCTAATTTAGTGGTTCCAGAGAACATCCAGACCCACGCCATCATGAACAGTGATGAGCAAAGCATTACAGTGCCACAGAAATTATCAAGCCCCAGCCGGAGTTCCAGCAGCTCATTCAGACCGGATATTCGACAGGTACACCACATTTCTGTGTCGTTTACCCTTAGTGTATGTAAATTAACATGCATGACAAAGTCATACCTGCAGCCTGCAGCCACG
Source organism: Mustelus asterias (assembly GCF_964213995.1). Lineage (NCBI taxonomy): Eukaryota > Metazoa > Chordata > Chondrichthyes > Carcharhiniformes > Triakidae > Mustelus > Mustelus asterias. The sequence continues at coordinate 109,923,248 of NC_135802.1, forward strand.
TGCCCTTAACAAAAAAACAAAGTGAATGGATGTTTCAGACCATGCCTAAAACTCTCATGGCGCCTAAAATTAGTTGCCCACAAATGTTTGATTTTAGCCATTTTCTTTTTGCACAATATTAATGGAATAGAAACATTAACTAAACATTAACTCTGTGTAATAGAATGTTGTTTTGGTGTAGTGGTCTGTTAGTCTTGTGTAACAGAATACTAAATAAATGAAATAAAAGCAGGTGTGGTAGCATCTGTGGAGTGAGAAACAATTAATATTTGAGATTAACTTTACACCAGAACTGTTCTGGTATCTGTGTATTTTAGGTATACCGGTCTATATTGTACACAGGTATTTTTCTAGTAATTATTCGAAATCAAACATTCAACTAAAATTGAAGTTAGTGTTTTGTGCAACTTGCATTTTCGTTGAGACTACACCATGAATTCTAGTATTTTATTTGGAAACGAAGTGGAGATTGCTGAGGTATTTGAGATTATGCAAAGTTCTTAATTGATCATTTTAGCCTGCTTTTTAAGATGATGTAGTTTAATAAGGAATGTCTTTACAAATAGCTCTGAATGTTATGAATTTATCTATCTTTTAAATATAAATCTTTGTATAACAGCCCACCAAAGGATTACTTCAGATGATTCTCTCTGCGAGATTTAACACTAAAATAGATAATGATGTAACACTTCATGATTAAATGAGGCCTAATAAGCAAAGGGGGCGATTTCTTCTGTTCCCTATTAGTAATGAGTCATTAAGATATGTAAAACAAAAGTGTTTGATCTCCCAATACCTCAACAGATGCGATTTTAAGTGATGTAAAGTAAATTTAAGTTGACCAAGATGATATGGGTTAGGCCACCTGTTCAGGTCAGGAGTAGAAGGATGAGGTGGATAAATTTTCTGACTGGAGTTCTTTTTAATAATTTAGTAGGCTACTAGCAAATTAAAACTTGCTTGAAGAGCATGATCTGCACATAGTTGGAGAGCAGGAAATCCATTGAGGTTGCAGTTGCTATTGAATGACGCATTATTCTATGATAGGCTAGAGATTACTTGTTCATTATAGGCTAGAGATTGTGTTCACAATAGTACAAGAAAGATGTGCACAGCACTGTCCTTTCCAATTGAAAAGGTTGGTGATTCTGCTGCTCAGATGCCCAATGGAAGGGGTGGTACTTAGGAATGAAAGCCATACTCCAATGAAAATAATGATTCAGGCTGTAATGAAGGTGATTGCTAGCTGAGTGAATGTGGTCATCCAACCCTTCATACTTGGCTCTGCATTGGTTCACAGTAGAAAATATATACAGCTTAAATATGGTGGCACAGTGGTTGGCACTGCTGCCTCACAGCACCAGGGATCCGGGTTCAGTTCCAACCTCTGGTTACATCTGGTTGCTCCAATTTCCTCCCACACTCCAAAGATGTGCAGATTAGGCTGATTGGCCATGTAAAATTTGCCCTTAGTATCACGGGGACCAGCAAGATAAATACGTGGGGTTACATGGATGGGGGCTGGGTGGGGATTATGTCAGTGCAGGCTGAATGGTCTCCTTCTGCACTGTAGGGATTCTATGATTCTAAATGTGTCACAGAACAATAGACCCCACTGAGGTTATTTAAAATGTGCTATCTTTAAAACATCTTTGGGGGGGGGGGGGGGGGGGTAATGGAGATCAACTGAGTTCACAGGTGAATAAATTATTAGGAGCGACTGAAATGTGCCTCTGCAGCCCCTGTGAAATGTGTATTGTACAAAAATATCCTAAAGGCTTTGATTTTTCTTTCCTTGAACAGGATAGCTGGGAGATTGTGGAAGGACTTCGAGAAAGCGTGAGTAATATCCAAGAACCACAGAAGCAGGAAGGCTACTTGCTGAAGAAGAGAAAGTGGCCTCTCAAAGGCTGGCATAAGGTATGTATTGTCTATAAGGCAGCTCTGTGGTATGGTAATTGAGTACTCAAAGCATATATAAAGTTCTAAAAATAAGCATTGAGATATCATACTCAATTGATGTATTTTCATTTTTGGTGCATGTCTCTGAGCGATATATTTTAAATCATTTCTGCATGACATTATGGGCAACACAGTATCAGTTTCAGGTAGGAAATCCCATTTGGTCTATTTTACCAAGTGATTTTGAACCTTTTTAGTTGAAGGACCACGATTTGTACCCCCCCTCTCCCCCAACCAAATTATACCATATAATTGAAATATGAAACTGCTTCATGTCAAGTGTATCTTAATAGTGCTTTTAAGGAAATAGGTATTTACTTGTATTTAATTACAGATTACTAATAGACATAGTGATCTTCATGCTGCTCTCGTCTGCTGCATTGAGGTGAAGAGCCAACACACTTCGTGCTGCACTTGTGCCGTTTCACTTTGTTCCCATCTCCTTGCCAATATGAAGCTCATTTGGCTGCCTACATTGTCCACTTTGCAATGCCAGTTTTTTATGTAGTATGCGCGCCTCCCCCCTTTCCCCCCAGCAGTGTGAGACATTGATCCACTGATTTGGTGCATTACTGATAATTTGGAATCACAGTTGTTAACAAAAGAGCTGCATTTCCTTTTAAACTCATTATAGGTTCTTATTCCCCCACCCGTATTTGCCATCCCAAAAAGAATCCTCCTACACTTCCAATTTTCTTCTGTAAGTTGATCCCCTTATGCTTAAAGCTGGTACATAGCATAAACACTTACTTGGCTCCAATTTTCTGGAACTTATTTTAATTTGTGTGAATTGACATTCATCTTTTGGTACTTGTCCAGTTTGAGATTATCTGCAAATTTGGACAATACTTACCTGTAAATCACCATTAAAATTACATGAAGCAGTGGGCCCAAAGCAAACTTTGTGACACTCAGTGACTGACGACCAACCAGATATGTCTATGCACTGTTCTCGTATCTGATACCTTATCAAAATCTAGGTAGCTAACATCTGCCATCTCTCCTCTATCTACTCACTCTGTCATCTCAAAGAAATCCAATAAATGACACGACTATGATCTCCTACTTTTGAAACCCAGCTGACTGTCCCATGTTAGCTCATGCCCCTCAAGATGCTCCCTTTTTCTGAGCTTCACACTGTTTCTCAATAATGGAAATAAAGCTTACAGATCTTTAATTTGATAGTTCACCCCCACAACAGATGCACACTTTTTGAAACTGTTTAATGGTCCACTGGGATTATTTGGCTCGAGTGCATTCAATTCTGAAAAAGTATCCGCTGAAGCATTCACAATTAAATGTTTGACCAAATTCCTTCGGAACCCCAGGGGTGAGATCTGTCAAACTGGGAGTCTAATCTCCCTTGAACTTCAACAACCTCCACAAATTGACTGATCTGTGATTTTAAAAAAAATTCAGTCAACATTCGCATAGTTTGGCATTTCTTTTGTGAACAGTTTAGAAAAGCAGCAGTTAAGTACTCCAGCAATTGTTCTGCAGCAATGTTTTTATCTCAGGGCATCATTTCCACACTGTCCATTTTTAATAGGCCAAAGTCTTTTTGCACTCTTTACTCTTGACTTCTGATTTATATTTCCAGCTTTGCTTTCCTTGCGATTCTCCAGACAATCTTTGCAGATCTCATGATCTCACCATTGAAACATTTTGGCCTGATTTTGCAGTTGTAATGACAGGAAATTGTCAGCATTTGCTGTTATTACTTGTCTGAAACTGACAGCAGTTTCTGGAGTCTGTGTGTGTGTGTTACTGAGTGAGGAAATCCACCATGAGTGTGCTTCTGAAGTCTTTGCAGCTGGCAATCAATTAGAATTCACTGAGCTGGCAAGAAGTTCCCCTTTACATTGTAATATCACTGTTTAAAAATAGTTCCACCTTGTTAATGGGAAATAGCTGCTGCTAGACAACGTGTATGGAAAACTAATATTTTATTTGCATAATGTTAACATTTTCCAGTGACAGTTCCATATTCTCATAACATTTTTTAAAGTTTGATACTTCTGCTTCTAATATGCATTTCCCAATCTTTATTTTGCTTTGTTTAAAAAAAAGTAATAAAAATTGAAGGATAATAAGGGGTGGCACAGTGGTTAGTGCACTAGGGACCCGGGTTCAATTCCGGCCTTGGTCACTATCTGTACATTTGTGTCTGTGTGGGTTTCCTCCAGGTGCTCCAGTTTCCTCCCACATTGCAAAGATGTGCAGGTCAAGTGGATTGGCCATGCTAATGTTTGAGGATGTGTCGGTAAGGGGGATTAGCGGGGTAAATGCATGAGGTTACGGGGATAGGCTGGGAGTGGACCTGAGTAAGAGTCTCTCTTGGAGAGTCAGTGCACATTCAATGGGCTGAATAGCTTCCTTCTGCACTGACAGGATTCTACAAATCAGTGCTACTTCCAGGTATGTTGACTGTAAATATGCTCAAATGTGATTGGCTGTTTACCCTGCTTAATGGCATGACTTTTCTTGGTGACCCTCCATACTTGATGTCAGAAGTATCGTTGAGAAAGGTGATATCTATGCCACACAGATTGCAACAACTTTGTGGGCAACTTTCTTCAGGTCAGTGGTGAACACACCCCCTCATCATTGATTGCAAAATTCAGGCCATTGTATGCTTCCTATTTCTTCCTAATGCTTTTCACAACCTGGTTAGCAAGTTAACTGGCCTTACTATTTTTATTCTGTCTTTGACCTATTTCAAAGATGAATTCTTGTTGCACCTTAAGTTCTTTCCTTTTGAAATGATTCCAATTTTCTTTCTGGGATATTGTCCCATTTTACCATTCCCACGCATTCTCTTGTAATCTAAAAATCAGTTTTAAAATTTAACCTTCTTATTTGTAGACTTGATTTTAATCCATTGAGAACTATGTCTTCAGTTGGCAGGGCCTGAGATTCTGGAATATGCTCCATGAATCTATTTGCCTCTCTCTCACACTTCAAATATATCTGCCTGGCCATGGTAACCAGTCTTCATGACATCTTGTCTTGTTTGGTGTCATCCTAACATGAAGTAGTTTTTTTCTTGTTTACTTTATCAAACACTTCAATATTTTGAACACCCCTGTCAAATTTCCCACTAAGCTTCTCCTATGTAATGAGAAGAACTCTGGTTCATCTCAGTTTTCTGTGTAAGTGAAGTATTTCAATTCTGGTACTATTCTAATACATCTCTGCGGCCTCATAGATTCCCTACAGTGCGCAAAAGACCATTCGGCCATCAAGTCTACACCGACTCTGACAGAATATTGTACCCAGTCTCTCTCCCCCACCATATCCAACCCACACATTTACCATGGCTAATCCATCTAACCATCACATCTTGAGACACTAAGGGACAATTTAGCATGGCCAATCCATCCAACCTATATATCTTTGGATTGTGGAGGAAACCTATGTTGACACGGGGAGAATGTGCAAACTCCACACAGATGGTCACCCAAGATGAGGATTGAATACAGGTCCTTGGAGCTGTGAGGCAGGAGTGCTAACCACTGTGCCACCGTGCAGTTCATCTAAAACTTTGACATCCTTCCTAAATTGAGGTGCCCAGAATTCACCACAATATTCCAGATGATGCTTGACCAGCTAAAAGCTTAAACATCTGTCAAAGTTTTGAAACAGCCAAGCCAGATGGCTGAGTTCTTGAAATAATGAATTAAAATAATGGGGCGAGTTTAATTAATTAGCTCTGAATCTCCAACTGGGCTAGCTTTTCATTATTGCACAATGCAAAATTTAACTTTACCCCAAGAGATAATCTATTCTATTGCATCTATTTACAGTGGTGTTCGTACAATTGCCAGTTGCCAGCCATGTTATTTAATGGCTACTTGCCTTTACCAATCACAACACTGTCATAACTCACTTTAGTAAACACAGATATAGCATAAGCTGCAGCATTTCATGATGAATTGTAAAGGAAGCAACACCATTTTTAGTCACCTTTTATACCAATGATGGGCAACCTAGGTGAGTGAGTGGCCCTCCTTCATCTCAAGGGGCTTGTTCACGGACCATGACCCCATGAATAAAATTAAATACATTTAATGCAAGCTGAATATTTAATAATATTATTATAGAAAATGCTTAATCATTTATATGTTAACTTCAGAACAATGAACTTCAAATGATAAAACAAAATAAATTATTCCCACTTTGGACACAGTGGGAGTGCATGGCTCTCACAGTCGATGCTGTGTGCAGTCAGCATGCACCTCATTTCACTGGTCCTTACTTTACGTGAGAATCACTTCATCAAACTGACAGGAAAAAAACGAAATGGATGGAAATCAGTGGAATGTGGCAACCCTGCGCGCGGCAACAGTCAACAAAATGTCTCGTGGGATGTGGGCTGCAGGTTCCCCATCACTATATTTGATATGCTTCTCCCCTGCAATCCATGGTTCACACCTCCTTCGCTCTGCAGATATGATTTAGAAAGGCTTCCAAAACACACAGCCATCTTGATGATTCTGGAAGTTCTGAAATGTAGCACATTTCTGAAAGTGGGTAAGTTCTAAATTGCAGCATGTGGAGTTCCCAACCTACTACCTTTCCTACTCTGCTGAAAATAGCCAAATGTGGACTTGGGGGAAGGAGTTCCACCTCACCACATGATAACCATTCTTCTTTTCAATTCCGACCACACAATCCTGATCTGTGCCAGTATTTATAAAGTCAAGGATCCCGTATGGTTTTTTTTTTTAGCCATCCTTCTCAACTTGCCCTTCCACCTTCAAAGACTTGTACCCCAAGGTGTCTCTGATCTCAGCTCCTGCAGCCACTTCAGAATTGTATTGTTTGTTATATTGCGTCTCATTATTATTCCTACCAAAAGTGAGTGAATCACTTCACACTTTTCTGTGATAAATTTCATTTGCTCGCTGTTTGAACAGTGTATGTTCTCTTAAGGTCCCTTACAAATCCTACTCCCATTTTGCCACAAATAGTTAGAATATAGGTAGTTAGTGTTTTAATACTAAATCCAGTGTTGCATTCTTTAATGATTCCTTATTCTACTACTTCCTGCAAATTCCTACTTCCAAGCAGGTATCCCAATTGTATACCTCAGTTGATATAAGGAATGCTTTAGAAACTCAGTTAAACAATATCACCATCAAAATGGAAATGAGGATTATTTCTAACTCTCTTCCCAGCTAAGGCACATCATTTGCTTAAACCTTCATAAAGTGAGTGTTGTTGTAAGAATCGTGGTTAGTAACAGATATATAGATTCACTTTTTATGAATTGTCTGTATTAGTTTGAGAGCTCCTGCGGTTTGCTGCAAGGTTGCTTTTTTTGTACTGTTTTATAGGGATATGAATTCACGGTTTGTTGTGCAGTTATCCAAACACATTAACCACTTTTTTCCCCAAATGGATAAACCTTGAGTAAATATTCTTATTTTCATTTCCAGCGATACTTCTTTTTAGACAAAGGGATTATGAAGTACTCAAAATCTCAGGCTGACGTAAGTATAGAAGAATAATAATTTGAAGGAGTATTTTTCTCCTACTGTCCCAGCTGAAAGCTATATAGGATCATCTTTAAATTTGCTAGTTTTTTTTTGAATAACTACATTAAAATTCTTCAAGAAATGTGCCCTCCTTCTTATGGTTCCCAACATCGAACTCTGAATATACAAACTGGATAACAAAATTAAAACCTCAAACAAAAGGAATGAAGTGGTTCCCCACTAGTATTTCAGAACATTTCGAATACTCAACTATTTGAATGCTCTCCTGGCTAACCTCTTGTTTTCCATCTGCTCTAAACCAGAGTTCATCAGAAACTTTGCTTCCTATTTTCTAACTCTCAGCAAGTACTGTTCACCCATCATCTCTGTGCTTCCTGACTCTCACTGGCTCTTGGCCCACTTTGATTTTAAAACAGTGATCCTTGTGTTCAATTCCCTCTGTCTTTGCCCTTCTTTTCTCATTAAGCTCCTCTGATAATTCTGTCCCTCCAACTCTGACCTCCATGTGTATCCCTCAGTTCTTTCTCCTCACCATTGCCAGCTGTCGTTCAGCAGTCTGTAATCTTAAACTTTGGAATTTCTCTCGCAAAATCTCTCCATATCTCTCTCCTCCTTCAAGCCTCTCCTTGAAACCTTACTGATTGACCAAGCTTAATGTCCTACTGTCTCCTCTGACTTGGTGAGAAGTTTTGTTTCTGTTCCTTTGAAGTGTCTTGACATATAAAAGGTGCTATTTGAATGAAAGTTATTGTGGTTTAACATTTGGCATTGTTGTGGTTTAATATCTGGGACATCAGATGGAGATCTGCTAATGCTGTACCTATGTCTGCAGAGGGTGAGTTTAAAAACATGTTTTTTTTTTAAGATTGAGAAAGGAAAACTTCATGGATGCATTGATGTTGGGTTGTCTGTGATGTCAATAAAGAAGAGAGCAAAACGCATTGATCTAGATACAGAAGAACATATATATCATTTGAAGGTACTCGCAGTATTCTGTTTGCTGGATCTACACTGACCACTTTTTAAAAAAACTATGATAACTCAAACACTTGAATGAAATGTTATCTTTGCTAGGTAAAATTCCAGGAGTCTTTTGATGATTGGGTAGCAAAGTTGCGTCATCACAGACTATACCGCCAGAATGAAATTGCCAAGTTTCCACACGATGTGACGAATCACTTCTTCACAATCTCGTCTGCCGCAGACTCGTCACCGAGCTCTTTGGACTCCCCTTCTTTCAGAAAGGTATCCCAATAACTAAAACTTTGTTCAATCCAGTTTCAGCAGAAAATGCTACAGATGACACTGCTTTGGATCCTGCGGGATGTGATTTTGAAATTGTGATCATGATGTTTTCTTGCCATTCCACATGGTGCTCCATATAACCAATCAGCTGAAAATTGACTGAATTTAACCATGCATTTAGAATCAGATGTTGGACCCAAGCTTTTGGGTCCTTGATTATAAATTTACACTTGGTTGTGCAAACTCCAGAGGTCTCAGATTCAGTGTTGAGTCGATGCTGAGTTAGCTGTTCTTCGTTAAGGTTACCAGTTGGCCCTTCTTTCTGCTTATGGTTCCCAACATAGAACTCTGAATATACAAACTGGATAACAAAATTAAAACCTCAAACAAAAGGAATGAAGTGGTTCCCCTCTAGTACTTCAGAACATTTAGAATACTCAACTACTTGGGCGAGTAAAATGAAAAACCATCCACATGACTAATTCTTAATTGCTAACCATCCACATGACTAATTCTTAATTGTGTGCATTAATGTTGAACAGATTCAAACTTTGATGTCTGAACATATACAGATAGAATGGTCACTTTGATTAAGATTGAAGTGCTATCATCTTCCATGAAACTGCTTCTGCAAGAATAGGTGCTTCTAAAATGTCATTGGATCAGCTAGTATCTTTCTTGTATGAATAGTCTGTGGATTCAAATTCTACTCCAGAGACTGGAGTGTGTAATCTAGGTTGATTCTTTGGAATGGTGCTGTGAGTGTGTTGTCTTTTTGGTGATTCAGTCTTTCAAATGAGATGGAAGTAAAGAAAAACCCCTGACATTATTTGAAGAGGAGTGAATTTCATCTGCTGTCCTGCCTAATATTTATTTTTAACCATGTTTAACCTGATCATAGTCAAAACAGAAAATGCTATAAATAACTCAGCAGATCAGGCAAAGTCTGTGGAGGGAGAAACAAAGTTAACATTTGATGATGGAAAGCTTTTGGTTGTTGTGTTATATTTAAATTTTCTCTTTTAAAGCAAAGTTAATTTACACGGTTAGTCTTTTTTAAAAACAAACCAAATTAACTAGCTTGCAGAACATCACAGCTCCCTGTGTATTTCAAGTTTGATGTAATGAAAGTTGATTATCTCATCCTAAACCTATTGGCCAGAATGGTGCTAATTCATTCAGGTAACAACAGATATCAGTAAACCTGCACTTATGGCAGGGAAGAGGGGTAGCCAATTTTATTGACTAGCCTACTGAGAGTCAGATTAAAGTGCTATCATCTTCCATGAAACTGCTCCTGCAAGAATAGGTGCTTCTAAAATGTAATTGTTGGATCAGCTAGTATCATTCTAGTGGAGGACATAGAGTTGAAGCCCTCTCACTAGCTGAGGGGAGAGAGAAATGAACTAAAGGACACGAGCTGTCATTGAGGTTTTAAAAATGACAGGTCCAAAGCTACCAACTGAAATAAGTGTTCAGCTTTTGGGGTTAAGAATTGCCTGGAATGGAGGAAAATGGCAAAGATAAGTAAATCAGTCCATTGGAGGAATAGCGTGTGGGGATTATTGTTTATTTTCTAATTTTCAAGAGGAAGAATGAGATTGAATGAATTAATGGTATTTCCGTTGTGTTTGTTGTATTCATTTGCTATCTGTAGATTTTTTTAAATTTATTAATTCCAGTCTAGCCTCATCTCTTTGTTTCTCAGTTTATCTCTGGAAAAATTGGTGAAGTATACATAAAGACACAGGAAAATGGCAAATATTCAGTTCAGATCATGAGGAAATTCTGTTGTTTAATCCCCTGGGTGTATAACTAGATATTGGGCAGTAAGATTTACTCAAAGTAAGACAGTCAGACTGCTTACAGGCTAAAAGACTATCTAAGACAGGACTGGCACTTGCAGAAATAATATATTAAGGAAGTGTGCATTATGTCAAAGAGCTCACCAAAACACCTGAGAAGCAACTTCCAAACCCGTGACTGCTACCATATAGAAGGACAAGGGCAACAGACATGTGGGAATCACCACCTTGAAGTTCCCTTCCAAGCCACTCACCACCTTGACTTGGAAATATATGCTGTTCCTTCACTGTCACTGGTCCTGGAACTCCCTCCTTGACAGCACTGTTGGTGTAATACTCCACGTGGGCTGCCATGGTTCAAGAAGGCAGCTCCACCACCACCTTCGAGAAGGCAATTAGAGATGGAAATATGATTTTGAACGTGTGCTCTAATGTCCCCATTATTAGTGAGCGGTAAAAGTATTTTGAGCAAAACCGTTGATGTGTAGTTAAGTGATTCACTGGATGAGTGCAAGCTAGCGTTTTCTCGAAGATTGCTCTTCAGGAGATTTTCTTTAGCTGTGTGTTAATTGTATGGTAGACCCAATTGGAGGTGTACCATTTGTGTTCTGGAGGCGTATGTAGTTAATTAATCTTACCCTTGTGTTTATCATTATTATGAGTGAGTCTGAGGTGTTAGTTTTGCATGCTGTTTGAGATTAAAAACAATAGGATAAAGAAGCACTTTATGCAAAACAGGGCATTCCTTCAAGGTTCTGTGGAACGATATTGATGCATTTATCTGAGCCGAACATGAGCCGCCTTAACATCCAGAATTACTTTTTGAAAATTAGGAGATCTGTTTAAGGTATGAGCTGCAGTTATGTTTTTCCCTATCTCTGATGCAAATAGCTTTTGATTTACGTAAACACAAGATAAGATCGTGAAACACTCTTTAACATGGGAGCACTAATGAAGTGAAAAGTGCAGCACTTAAAACTAAAACTAGGTAAGTAGTAGTCAGCTGGAAAGACTTGAACTATAGCTTTGAAATTTTATTTTTAACATTGTAAGAAAGAAACTGTGTCAATTAAAATAAGAGCAGCAATGTTTTTTCAAATCCTGGGCCTGTAATGCTCCCATCTCTGCTTCACTATCCCAACCCTATCTGATGTTTCTGCTTTCCCAGCTTATGGTAAAGCTGTTATCTGATCATTTTGCTTTGGTGAATTAGTATAATTCATATCTGATTTTTTTCAAACTTTTAATACAATAGTGTACAAAGAAAATTACAGCACAGGAACAGGCCCTTCGGCCCTCCAAGCCTGCACCGACCATGCTGCCCGACGTAACTAAAACCCTCTACCCTTCCGGGGACCATATCCCTCTATTCCCATCCTATTTATGTGCTTGTCAAGAAGCCCCTTAAAAGTCACTACTGTATCAGTTTTCACTACTTCCCCCAGCAACGAGTTCCAGGCACCCACTACTCTCTGTAAAAAAAATCTGCCTCGTACATCTCCTTTAAACCTTGCCCCTCGCACCTTAAACCTATGCCCCCTAGTAATTGACTCTTCCACCCTGGGGAAAAAGCTTCTGACTATCCACTCTGTCCATGCCTCTCATAATCTTGTAGATTTCTGTCAGGTCTCTCTTCAACGTCCGTCGCTCCAGTGAGAACAAACCAAGTTTCTCCAACCTTTCCTCATAGCTAATGCCCTCCATACCAGGCAACATCCTGGTAAATCTTTTCTGTACCCTCTCCAAAGCCTCCACATCCTTCTGGTAGTGTGGCGACCAGAATTGAACACTATATTCTAAGTGCGGCCTAACTAAGGTTCTATAAAGTTGCAACATGACTTGCCAATTTTTAAACTTGATACCCCGGCCGATGAAGGCAGGCATGCCGTATGCCTTCTTGACTACCTTCTCCACCTGCATTGCCACTTTCAGTGACCTGTGTACCTGTACACCCAGATCCCTTTGCCTATCAATACTCTAAAGGGTTCTGCCATTTACTGTATATTTCCTATCTGTATTAGACTTTCCAAAATGAATTACCTCACATATTTGTCCAGATTAAACTCCATCTGCCATCTCTCCGCCCGAGTCTCCAACTGATCTATATCCTGCTGTATCCACTGGTCCTCATCGCTATCCGCAAACCCACCAACCTTTGTGTCGTCCGCAAACTTATTAATCAATCCAGTTACATTTTCCTCCAAATATATATATTACAAACAGCAAAGGTCCCAGCACTGATCCCTAAGGAACACCACTTGACACAGCCCTCCATTCAGAAACACACCCTTCCACTGCTACCCGCTGTCTTCTTTGACCGAGCCAGTTTTGTATCCACCTTGCCAGCTCACCTCTGATCCCATGCGACTTCACCCTTTGCACCAGTCTGCCATGAGGGACCTTGTCAAAGGCCTTACTGAAGTCCATGTAGACAACATCTACTGCCCTACCCTCATCAATCATCTTCGTCACTTCCTCAAAAAACTCGATCAAGTTCGTGAGACATGACCTCCCCTTCACAAACCATATTGCCTCTCACTAATATGTCCACTTATTTCCAAGTGGGAATAAATCCTGTCTCGAAGAATCCTCTCCAATAATTTCCCTACCACTGATGTAAGGCTCACTGGCCTGTAATTACCTGGATTATTCTTGCTACCCTTCTTAAGCAAAGGAACAACATTGGCTATTCTCCAATCCTCTGGGACCTCCCCTGTAGTGGAGATGCCGGCGTTGGACTGGGGTGAACACAGTAAGAAGTCTCACAACACCAGGTTAAAGTCCAACAGGTTTATTTGGTAGCAAATACCATAAGCTTTTGGAGCACTGCTCCTTCGTCAGATGGAGTGGAAATGTGCTCTCAAACAGTGCAAACAGACACAAAATCAAGTTGCAGAATACTGATTAGAATGCGAATCCTACAGCCAGCCAGGTCTTAAAGGTACAGACAATGTGGGTGGAGGGAACATTAAACACAGGTTAAAGAGATGTGTATTGTCTCCAGACAGCACACATGGAGCAGTTGAACCAGGAGCACTCCTCGTCACAATGGATGTCTCGGCACTCTACACCAGCATCCCCCACGATGATGGCATTGCTGCAACGGCCTCAGTACTCAATGCCATCAACTGCCAATTTCCAGATGCAATTTTACAACTCATCCGCTTCATCCTGGACCACAATGTCTTCACCTTCAACAACCAGTTCTTCATCCAGACACACGGAACAGCCATGGGGACCAAATTTGCACCTCAATATGCCAACATCTTCATGCACAGGTTCAAACAAGACTTCTTCACCGCACAGGACCTTCAACCGATGCTATACACTAGATACATCGATGATATTTTCTTCCTTTGGAGTCATGGTGAGCAATCACTGAAACAACTACATGATGACATCAACAAGTTCCATCCCACCATCAGACTCACCATGGACTACTCTCCGGAATCGGTTGCATTCTTGGACACACGCATCTCCATTAAGGACGGTCACCTCAGCACCTCACTGTACCGCAAGCCCACGGATAACCTCATGATGCTCCACTTCTCCAGCTTCCACCCTAAACACATTAAAGAAGCCATCCCCTACGGACAAGCCCTCCGAATACACAGGATCTGCTCGGATGAGGGGGATCGCAATAGACACCTCCAGACGCTGAAAGATGCCCTCATAAGAACAGGATATGGCGCTCGACTCATCGATCAACAGTTCCGACGCGCCACAGTGAAAAACCGCACTGACCTCCTCCGAAGACAAACATGGGACACAGTGGACAGAGTACCCTTCGTCGTCCAGTACTTCCCCGGAGCGGAGAAGCAACGGCATCTCCTCCGGAGCCTTCAACATGTCATTGATGAAGACGAACATCTCGCCAAGGCCATCCCCACACCCCCACTTCTTGCCTTCAAACAACCACGCAACCTCAAACAGACCATTGTCCGCAGCAAACTACCCAGCCTTCAGGAGAACAGTGACCACGACACCACACAACCCTGCCACAGCAACCTCTGCAAGACGTGCCGGATCATCGACACGGATGCCATCATCTAACGTGAGAACACCATCTACCAGGTACACGGTACCTACTCTTGCAACTCGGCCAACATTGTCTACCTGATACGCTGCAGGAAAGGATGTCCCGAGGCATGGTACATTGGGGAAACCATGCAGACGCTACGACAACGGATGAATGAACACCGCTTGACAATCACCAGGCAAGACTGTTCTCTTCCTGTGGGGGAGCACTTCGGCAGTCACGGGCATTCAGCCTTGGATCTTCAGGTAAGCGTTCTCCAAGGTGGCCTTCACGACACAGAGTCGCTGAGCAGAAACTGATAGCCAAGTTCCGCACACATGAGGACGGCCTCAACCGGGATGTTGGATTTATGTCACATTATCAGTAACCCCCACAGCTTGCCTCCTGGGCTTGCAGAATCTCACTAACTGTTCTGTCTGGAGACAATACACATCTCTTTAACCTGTGTTTAATGTTCCCTCCACCCACATTGTCTGTACCTTTAAGACCTGGCTGGCTGTAGGATTCGCATTCTAATCAGTATTCTGCAACTTGATTTTGTGTCTGTTTGCACTGTTTGAGAGCACATTTCCACTCCATCTGACGAAGGAGCAGTTTTCCGAAAGCTTATGGTATTTGCTACCAAATAAACCTGTTGGACTTTAACCTGGTGTTGTGAGACTTCTTACTGTGACCTCCCCTGTAGCCAGTGAGGATACAAAGATTTCTCTCAAGGCCCCAGCAATTTCCTCCCTTGCCTCTCTCAGAATTCTGGGGTATATCCCATCAGGCCCTGGGGACTTGTCTGCCTTAATGTTTCTCAAGAACCGCAATACCTCCCCCTTTTTGATCTCAACATGACTCAAGCTATCTACACATTCTTTCCCAGACTCATCATCCACCAAGTCCTTCTCTTTGGTGAATACTGACAGAAAGTACTCATTTAATACCTCACCCATTTCCTCTGGCTCCACGCATAGATTCCCTCTCTTGTCCTTGAGTGGGCCAACCCTCTCCCTGGCTACCTTCTTGCTCTTTATATAGGTATAAAAAGCCTTGGGATTTTTCTTAATCCTGCTGGCCAATGCTTTTTCATGACCCTTTTTAGCTCTCCTTACTCCTTGCTTAAGTTTCTTTCTACTTTCCTTGTATTCCACACTTGCCTCGTGTGTTCCCAGCCTTGACAAATGCTCCCTTTTTCTCTTTGACTAGGCTCACAATATCTCTCGTTATCCAAGGTTCCTAAACCTTGCCATACTTATCCTTCATCCTTGCAGGAATGTGCTGGTCCTGAATCCCTATCAACTTAAATTCGAAAGCCTCCCACATGCCAGATGTTGATTTGCCCTCAAACATCTGCCCCCAATCTACATTCTTCAGTTCCTGCCTAATAATGTTGTAATTAGCCTTCCCCCAATTTAGCACCTTAACTTGAGGACTACACTTATCTTTATCCATCAGTACCTCAAAGGTTACTGAACTGTGATCACTGTTTCCGAACTACTCCCCTACTGAAACATCGACCACCTGGCCGGGCTCATTCCCCAATACCAGGTCCAGTATGGCCCCTTCCCTAGTTGGACTATCTACATACTGTATATGAGCAGTTACTCAAATCAGCTAGTGTATTAGGAATTGGAGAACAATCTAGGTAACAGTGGAAGCATTAGCAGAGGTAAGGGATGACTGCAACTTTATCAGTTTCTTATTATGCACTCGTTAATATTGTTGGAAAAATACTATTTGGTGTTTTGAAAATAAACTGTAGCAAGTGCTTATTAGACATCTAAGTCCATATTAGAATAAATTGAAACAACTAAAGACAAACTCCTGTAAATTTTGACAAACAGTCATCCTTTGTAAAAGTTTTAGCTGGAAATCGAATTGCACATTAAGTTTTTAATTACTATACTAACCTTTCCACTGTGCAAGCTGGCATTGAATTCAAACTCAATGGCTGGGACAAAAGCCTCCTCAGCCAAAGATAATGGAATGAACAATTTTTAAACCCTGCTCCTGTTGATGAAAACAACACTCTTAGTTCTGCACAAATTGGCAATCCCACTCAGCTGGTATTGAAATCTGAGAAATTCCCACGATAGTGCAGAGTAAATAGACTTCACTTTGAACCAGGATTATACTGTTCCTCTTTTGTGTACGACTGCTGTGGACACATACTGAAGGATGGAAGCTTCTACTTTAGGACCTGGTCACCTCTAATTAGCAAAAAATATAAAATTATATTTGAAAAGTTTAGAATCTTGAATCTAAATAGATGATGCACATCCTGTTTTTCGTGGGCTATTGACTTATCATGTGGGCTGCCATTGAATCATAATTAAAGTTTAGACTTTGGAGTTTTTAACTTGACAAAACAGGATCATTGAATTAACTTTTGCTTAATTCCAAATAACTAATTCTAGACTCTGAATAGGATAGAATCCTTACTGTGCAGAAGAAGGCCATTCAGCCCATTGAGTCCACACCCCCATCCCATCCCCAAACCCATGTATTTACCCTGCTAATACATCTAACCTGCATATCATGGGACACTTAAGGGGCAATTTAGCTTGGCAATCCACCTAACCTGCACATCTTTGAACTGTGGGAGGAAACCAGAGCGCCCGGAGGAAACCCACGCAGACATGGGGAGAATGTGCAAACTCCACCCACAGTCCCCCAAGACCAGAATTGAACCTAGGTCCCTGGTGCTGTGAGGCAGTAGTGCTATCCACTATGCCACAGGAAAATTTAAAATTGTTGATATTGGGATAACACTTTTTAGTACTGTGTAAACTTCAACGTGTTTGAATAGGTGAAGTTCAACTGCTTTGTAATGTATCTATTATGGAATTAATTAAAATCAAGGCAAAGCTTCAGTTCATATCCTATGATGTCAACTCTTGACTAGAAAACAACAAAGACCCAAAGATTTTTCTGCAGTATTTGAGTAGCCTCTTGTCACTGCAAACTTCGAATTTGACTAATGATATCCCTTTCCAAGTCATTAATAACTCCCATTGTCTGGTGCTTCAGGCTTCTCTGCATTCAGTGGTACCTGATTTTAATTAAATTATTCATCAAATGTGATGCTTTACTTTTATTCCATGCCATCTTGCTGCCACCATTACTCTGCAATAAAAGATTTGTTGCAAACCCATCTATAAATCAGCTACAATTCCTCATTGTTTTTTTTCATTCAAGGCAAAACCAACATTCATTTCCATATGAGCATACGGACATGTAATGGGTTATTCAGCACCTTGAGCCTGCTCCTCCATTTAATAAGAGCATGGCTGATCTGATCGTAATCTCAAATCTGAACTTTGCCTACTCCCAATAACCTATCACTCTATTGCTTATCAAAAATATTTCCAGCTCTGCCTTAAAAATATTCCAAGACTCTGCTTTCGCCACCTTTTCAGGAAGAAAGTCCCAAAGACACCGAATGCCCTGATTGGGGAAAAAAAATCACCTCATCTCTTTTTAAATGGGTGACCCCTTGGTGTTAAATAGTGACCCCCTAGTTCCTCTCTCATCCTCTCCACATCTGCCCTATCAAGACCCCTGGGGATCTTTTGTGTTTCAATCAAGGTGCCTCATACTCTTCTAAACTTCAATGGATAGAAGCCAAGTCTGTCTAACCTTTCCTCAAAAGACAACCTACTCATTCCAGGTATTAGATTGGTGAACATTCCCTGAACTGCTCCTAACACACTTGCATCCTTTAAGTAAAGTGACCAATACTGTACACCGTGCTCCAAATGTGGTCTCAAGTGCCTTGTACAAGTGAAGAATAACCTCCCTACTTTTGATTCCTCTCGCAAGAAATGATGTTCTTTAGCCTTCCTAATGACTTGTTGTAGCTGTATACAAGCCTTTTGTGGCTCATGCACCAGAACATCCAGACCCCTCTGCACCTCAAAGCTCTGAAATATCTCTCCATTTGGATAGTAAGCTTTTTCATTCTTCCTACCAAATAGACAATTTCAAATTTCCCAACATTACACTCCATTCGCCAGATCTTTGCTCACTTGTGTAATCTATCTATATATTTTTGTAGCCTCCTTGTAACCTCTTCACAACTTACTTTCCTATCTATCTTTGTGTCAAAAGCAAATTTGGCAACCACCTCCAAGTCATTTATATAAATTGTAAACAATTGTGGACCCAGCATTGATTCTTGTGACACACCACTCATTACATTTTGCCAACCTGAAGAAGATCCATTTATGCTTATTTCTGCTTCCTGTCAGCCAGCCAATCTTCTATCCGTGCCAATATGTTACTCCATATACCATGAGGTATTGTTTTCCACAATAGCTTTTGATATGGCACTTAACAAGTTTAAGTGCTGCTGGTTTCCCTTTCTCCACTTTCTCCCTTTCTCTAACATGGGTTATTTCCTCAAAGAACCCCAGTAACTTGTTTAAACATGATCTCACTTTCATAAAATCATGCCACTGAGCAGGTTATTGCTAAGTAAGTGCTGCTTGATAGCACTATTGATGACCCCTTCCATCACTACTGAGAATTGGGAGTAGGCTGACGGGGCAGGTATTGCTGTGTTGGATTGTTCTGCTTTTGTGTACAGGGATTACTTGAGCAATTTTCCACACTGCGGGGGTAGATGCCAATGTTGCAGCTATACTGGAACAGCTTGGTTAGGGGTGCAGCAAATTCTGGAGCACAAGTCTTCGGTACTATTATGGCCAGGGCCCATAGCCTTTGCAGTATACAGTGTCATTCTTGATACCATGTGGAGTGAATCAAATTGATTGAAGACTGGAATCTGTGACTCTGGGGACTTTCGGAGGAGGCCGAAATGGATCATCCACTTGGTTCCTGTGGCCAAAGATTGTTGCGAATGCCTTGACTTTTGCACTGATGTGCTGGGCTCACCCATCATTGAGGATGGGGATATTTGTGGAGTCTCCTCCAGTGAGTTGTTTCATTGTCCACCACCATTCACAACTGGATATGAGGGGACTGCAGAGCTTAGATCTGATCTGCTGGTTGTAGAATTGCTTGGCTCTGTCTCTCACTTGCTGCTTATGCTGCTCGGCACACAAGTACTCCTGAGTTGTAGTTTCACCAGGTTGGCACCTCATTTTTAGGTATCTCTGTCATGTCCTGCCCTCCTCGTGGAACCAGGGCTGATCCTCTGGCTTGGTAGAATTGCAGATATGCTGGGCCATGAGATTGTGGTTGAGTACAATTCTGTTGCTGATGATGGCCCACTGTACTCGGTCTTGAGTTGATAGATTTGTTCCAAGTTTATTCCATTTAGTACAGCAGTAGTGCCATGCAACAGCGCAAGATGGGACTTCATCTCCACAAGGGCTGTGCAGTGGCCACTGTCATGCCATGGACAGATGTGTCTGCGGCAGGCAGATTGGTGAGGATGAGGCCATGTATGTTGGTTCCATCACCCTGTCTAGCAGTCCTTTTAGGGCTTGACCAGCTCAATCTGCGGCGGTACTACTGAGCCACTCCTGAAGTTGTCCATCCGGAGTACATTCTGCACCCTTGCTACCCTCAGTCCTTCCTCCAACATTGAGGTGCACTGACTCATCAGAGGGAGCAATATGCGGTAATCAGCGGGAGGTTTCCTTGCCCATGTTTGAGACTTCATGAGGTTTGATGTTGAGGACTCCCAGGGCAATGTCCTCTTTGAGCGTATACCATTATGTCACCACTACTGCTGGCTCTGCCTTGCTGGTGGGACAGAACATATCCAGGAATGGGGATGGTGGTGTTTAGGACATTTTCTGTCAAGTGTGATTCTGTCAGTATGACTGTGTCAAGCTGTTGTTTAACTAGTCTGTAAAACAGCTCTCCCAGTTTTGGCACAAGCCCCTAGATGTTAGTCAGGTCAATAGGGCTGGGTTTGTTGCTGTTGTTTCTGATGCTGGGCAGTCCATCCAGTTTCATTTCTTCATAGCAATTCGGACAACTGAGTCATTTTGGAGAGTGGTTAGGAGTCCACCATTTTGCTATGGGTCTAGCTCACTTTCCATAAAAGACCTTAGTGAACCAGATGGGTTTTCCCAACAATTGACAATGGTTTCATTGTCGTCACTAGACTTTTAATTGCAGATTTTTGGTTGAATTCAAATTCTACTACTTAACATGGTGGGATTCAAACCAGGGTCTAGATTGGCTCCCCTGGAATATTCCATACACATATGCAGTAAGAGCTGGACAGCATCCAGGCTTGGGCTGATAAATAGCAAGTAATAATCATGCCAAACAAGTACAGTCAATGATCATCAAAAAGTGAGAATCCAATTATCTCCCTTGACATTGTGCTGTTGCCATCACCGAATCAACATCCTGGGGTTTAACATTGACTGGAAACATAAATGGACCAGCCATATGACTACTGTGGCTTCAAGAGCAGGTCAAAGGTTGGGTTCTGCAGTGAGAGCTCACTTCCAGACTCCACACAGTCAGTCCACCATCTACACAGCACAAACTAGGAGTGTGACAGATTATTCTCCACTTGCCTGGGTGAGTGCGACTCCCAACAATATTCAAGAAGTTTGACACCACCTAAAATGAAGTAGCCTGCATGAATGGCACCCATCCACCACCTTCAGAATTCATACCCTCTACCACTGGTGTACAATGACATACCATCTACAGGGTGCACTGCAGCACCAAACCTCCTTCAACAACATCTTCCAAACCTGTGACCTTTACCATTAGTGCAGCAGCCACATGGAAATATCATCAAGTTCCCCATTAAGTCTCACACCATCCTGACTTGGAACTATGTTGCCATTCCTGTATTGTATAAAAGTCCTGTTGTTGTACCTACACCTGGTGATCAGCCAGGGTTCAAGAAGGTAGTTCACTATCACCTGCTCAGTGCCATTAATGATGGGCAACAAATGCTGACTTTGCCAGGGATGTTGACGTTCCATAAATTAATATTTTATGAAAAGGAAATCTTTGACTGTCACTTAAGCCTTTCCCTATATGTGATGTTAAATGTATGATCCTCTCTTTTGTTTCAAATGGTTGTTTATTACCATGGCAATTACCACTGATAACTGGTTCTGTTTTTTAAAAAAAACCTTTAGAGGCTTTAGTTTCAATAGTTGTCAAGCATTTATCGTGATGTATTTTGGACTCTACCTAATTTTAAAAAACATTATTGTATTAAAGAATAAATGATGTAATTGGAAGAACAGATGAAGGACAAAAGGTATTTGTCAGTGTGAGACAAATTATTCTCTGCCTTTATTAAATTATTGATTTGAATTCCTTATTAGTCACGATATACACCCAAGGGTAAGATAAATAGTTGTCTTTTGCAAGCAGTAGGGAACTTGCATTATAATTTACTAAATATTTAATGAGCTACTGTAGAATAAGTGCAGAGACTTTGGGTTCCATCTGTTGCAATTTGATGGTTGTATGGACATAGAGTTGATACCACTTTCATATGATGGGGAAAACTTATGGGAGGTGTAGTCTGGTTATTTACTTAATGGGTCTTTTAGAATGCTATGTAGCAAAATGAGTTATCTCCCACACAGATCTTAGTGGGCAGGTTGATGTGATGTGATCCATGTGATGTGATCCAATAGTGACAGGGAGGTGGAGGAGCAGATCGGGAAACAGATCCTGGAGAGTTGCAATAATAGCAGAGTTGTTGTGATGGGAGACTTTAATTTCCCAAACATAGATTGGAATAACCCTACGGTAAGGGGATTGGATGGGGAGGAGTTCGTTAGGTGTGTTCAGGAGGGTTTCCTGACACAGCATGTGGACAAGCCTACAAGAGGAGAGGCTGTACTTGATCTGATACTGACCAATGAGCCTGGACAGGTGTCAGATCTCTCAGTGGGAGAGCATCTTGGGGATAGCGATCCTAACTCTATCTCCTTTATGCTTGCATTGGAAAAAGAGAGGATCAGGCAAGCTTGGAAAGTGTTTATATGGAGTAAGGGGAAATATGAAGACATAAGGCAGCAAATTAGAGGAGTAAATTGGAAGGAGGTATTCTCGGGAATATGTACTGAAGAGAGGTGGCAGTTTTTCAAGGAATATCTGTCTAGGGTTCTACAGGACAATGTTCCGAGCAGACAGGGAGGAGTTGGTAGGTTAAAGGAACCGTGGTACACGAAAGCTGTGTGGGACCTAGTCGAGAAGAAAAGGAAAACGTACAAAAGGTTCAGAGAGCTTGGCGAAGATAGGGATCTAGATGAGTATACGGCTTGTAGGAAGGGACTAAAGAAGGAAATTAGGAGAGCCAGAAGGAGTCACGAGAAGGCCTTGGCAAGTAGAATTAAGGAGAACCCTAAGGCGTTCTATAAATATGTGAAGAGTAAAAGGATGAAACGTGAAGGAATAGGGCCTATAAAAGGTGAAGGTGGGAAAATCTGTACGGAACTGGTAGAAATGGCAGAGGTGCTTAATGAGTATTTTGCCTCGGTTTTCACAGAGGAGAAGGACATGGGTGGATGTACTGTGGGCTTGTGGTGGACTGAAAAGATTGAGTATGTGGACTTTAGCAAAGAGGTTGTGCTGGAATCTTTGAATGGCGTCAAGATAGATAAGTCGCTGGGTCCGGATGGGATGTACCCCAGGTTACTGTGGGAGGCGAGGGAAGAGATTGCAGAGCCTCTGGCGATGATCTTTGCGTCATCGATGGAGACAGGAGAGGTGCCGGAGGATTGGCGGATTGCAGATGTGGTTCCTATTTTCAAGAAGGGGAATAGGGATAGCCCAGGAAATTACCGACCGGTGAGTCTAACCTCAGTGGTTGGTAAGCTGATGGAGAAGATCCTGAGGGACAAGATTTATGAGCATTTAGAGAGGTTTAGTATGCTCAAGAATACTCAGCATGGCTTTGTCAAATGCAGATCGTGCCTTACGAGCCTGGTGGAGTTCTTCGAAAATGTGACTAAACACATTGACGAAGGGAAAGCGGTAGATGTGGTTTATATGGATTTTAGCAAGGCGTTCGATAAGGTCCCTCATGCAAGGCTTCTCGAAAAAGTGAGAGGGCATGGGATCCAAGGGGATGCTGCCCTGTGGATCCAGAACTGGCTTGCCCAAAGGAGGCAGAGAGTGTGTATAGATGGGTCTTTTTCTAATTGGAGGTCGGTCACCAGTGGTGTGCCCCAGGGATCTGTTCTGGGACCCTTGCTGTTTGTCATTTTCATAAATGACCTGGATGAGGAAGTGGAGGGATGGGTTGGTAAGTTTGCCGACGACACAAAGGTTGGTGGGGTTGTGGATAGTCTGGAGGGATGTCAGAAGTTACACAGGGACATAGATAGGATGCAAGACTGGGCGGAGAAGTGGCAGATGGGCTTCAACCCAGATAAATGCGTAGTGGTCCATTTTGGTAGGTCGAATGGGATGAAGGAGTACAATATAAAGGGAAAGACTCTTAGAGGATCAGAAGGACCTTGAGGTCCGGGTCCATAGGACTCTAAAATCGGCCCCGCAGGTGGAGGAGGTGGTTAAGAAGGCGTATGGTGTATCAATCGAGGGATTGAGTTTAGGAGTCCGGGGATAATGATGCAGCTATATAAGACCCTCGTCAGACCCCACTTGGAGTACTGTGCTCAGTTCTGGTCGCCTTAGTACAGGAAGGATGTGGAAAAGATTGAAAGGGTGCAGAGGCGATTTACAAGGATGTTGCCTGGATTGAGTGGCATGCCTTATGAGGATAGGCTGAGGGAGCTCGGTCTTTTCTCCTTGGAGAGACGTAGGATGAGAGGAGACCTAATAGAGGTGTATAAGATGTTGAGAGGCATAGATTAGGTGGACTCTCAGAGGCTTTTTCCCAGGGTGGAAATGTCTGCTACGAGAGGACACAGGTTTAAGGTGCTGGGGAGTAGGTACAGGGGAAATGTTAGGGGGAAGTTTTTCACACACACGGTGGTGGGCGAGTGGAATCGGCTGCCGTCAGTGGTGGTGGAGGCAAACTCAATAGGATCTTTTAAGAGACTCCTGGATGGGTACATGGGACTTAATAGGATGGAGGGTTATAGGTAGGCCTAAAAGGTAGGGATATGTTCGGCACAACTTGTGGGGCCGAAGGGCCTGTTTTGTGCTGTAGTTTTCTATGTTTCTATGGTCTGTAGCTCATAGCCACAATCACACATTCGGTCATCCCTCATCTTCTGCTTATAGAGTAGGTGGCTGCAATTTGCATGCCCTGTGAAAGTTCAGTTGGACTTCAACTTATTTGAGGATCTTTGCTGTTGAATCAGTGATTAGGTAGTGGGTCTTTGCACTGCTTGTGTCCCACAATTCTGCCCATCTGGATAGCAGGTTACTGCCAGTTGCATGGATATTAGCTACTTTCCCAGGATAACTGGTGTAATTTTAAGCACCTGCAATCTTGTTAAGAGGGCCCTAATCATTTGTTCACAATTCAAATTTGATGCTGAAATGGGGCCGATCAAAGGCATCCTGAGGGATAATGGCTACCCTGAACAGATCATATCATGCAAACACATGAAAGGGCCATAGGCTGCCACTTTTTGGCCTTTAAAAGTGCCCAGTCTACCTCAGATTACCCCGGAAGGGCAAGGTATCTCAACGTTTTTGAGCAATAGGTGAAGCTAGCTGTTTCATGTTACTATGCAAAGCAACACAGCTGGTAGTTGCTACTTAACATGATGTTGCCATCAAACCAAAAAGACGTTTTGCCTATGAAACAAATAAAGTGGGAGATGAATTTCAGTGCCAGTGTGATGCTGGTCTGTAGGCCATATGTCCCATGGACTGGTAGATTATGTCAAACAGCATGCCCCAGCCACTGGTTGCAATGGGCAAGTTACAGACTGCACCCAATCAGCAATTGCTTGCTAAACTCAAACCACAGTAACTGACATTAGGTATGATTCTGCAATTGAACAACATTTGCTGAATAATCCTCAGTGTGATAAGAATTATGCTGACAACCAATTTAAGATTATCAGTTGGGCTCGCAGTGTGGCGCATCTGTGTGTACTGGAAGTTGCTTATATTATTACACAGGACCCTGTTCTTTGCAGACAGAAAGAACATGTACACGTATTGCAGCTGTTTCAGCTAAACAAAATAGGAACAGCCATTTGCTGATTCATTCACCAGGGCAATGCCTTGACAAATCAGGGTCAAGCTGCCTGGTTTAAATTTCAAATAATGCTTGGTAGTTAACTGTCAGTCACCATCAACAGATGCATTCTCCATGGCAACGCCTGTACTAATCAGATGCACTTGTCAGCCAATCAGCACTTGGTATTCTTACAAAGTGACACTGAGTGTGAGACGAACCGCTTCAAGATCTCTTTGTTTCAGCAATTCTCATGCTCTGTACTGCAAAAGAGTTTGGGAGAGGAAATCAATGAAGGTATCTCGGTAAGGAGCTTGGCATGGTACTTGGGTCAGTAGTAGAGAATGAGGATTTTAAATGAGAGGCAGGAGAGGGAACAGGGTGAGAAAGTGCCAAAGGACTAAAGGGACAGAACGAGATGTTATTTTGTATCTTCAAAGCAGTTTGGATGGAGAAAATGTTGAACAGTGCGACCAAGATATCCTTCTTGTCTAAACAAATACTGAAGGTGTGACATTGTAGTTGAACTTGAGAAAAGTGTTTGAATCATAGAAATCATAGAAACCCTACAGTGCAGAAGGAGGCCATTCGGCCCATTGAGTCTGCACCGACCACAATCCCACCCAGGCCCTACCCCCACATATTTACCTGCTAATCCCTCTAACCTACGAATCTCAGGACACTAAGGGGCAATTTTTAACCTGGCCAACCAAACTAACCCGCACATCTTTGGACTGTGGGAAGAAACCGGAGCACCCGGAGGAAACCCACGCAGACACGAGGAGAATGTGCAAACTCCACACAGACAGTGACCCGAGTCGGGAATCGAACCTGGAGCTGTGAAGCAGCAGTGCCAACCACTGTGCTACCGTGCCGTCCCCTTGGTTCAGTTTCTGGCCTGGAGCATTGGATGTATATTTTTCATTCACTTCTAGACAGCAATGAATTTTTCCATCCATCGAGAAAGAAGCGCTGTAGTGCATTTTCTTTGGTAGATCAAGAAATCTGTCTCTTCTGTCAACCTTGTAAAGAAAATATGATAACAGGAGGAAACAAAGCTAAAAGTTGAAGGTTAGTAAAAGATGTTGCGCATTAGCAGCACTTGGCATCACAAAATGTGGGTGTGAAGATGTGCACTTCACAGAATGAGCTCCAGATTTCAATAGTCTTACGAGAACACATCAAAGAGAATTTGGGTGCTCCACAAATGGAGAGGCCAAGTTCAGGAAAATGCCAAAAGCACTGAAGTACAGATTGAACCAAAATAATTTATGGAAACTGTACACCAATTTCCAATACACCAATAGCTTACGCTTTTCTTGAAAAATAAAATCCATTCCCTAGCAATATTGAATTTTTGCTCTGATAAGAATACTTTGATATTTTGCATGTGCCAAACCTGGTGTGTTTTTAAGCGTCATTTTTTAAAAAATGCACAAATACTTCATAGAATCCCTACAGTGCAGGAGGTTGCCATTTGGCCCATCAAGTCTGCACTGGCCACAACCTCACCCAGGCCCTATTCGCGTAACCCCTCATCCCCTGACACTAGGGTCAATTTAGCATGGCCAATCAACCTAACCCATACATCTTTGGACTGTGGGAGGAAACCCTAGCACCCAGAGGAAACCCACGCAGGCAGGGGGAGAATGTGTAAACTCCACACAGTCACCCAAGGCCAGAATTGAACCCAGGTCCCTGGCGCTGAGACAGCAGTGCTAACCACTGTGCCACCGTGTCGCCCAGGTCCATATATTCATAACGTGCATATGCAAATTTTACTCCGTGTTGTGGACAATTTATTATGATTTAATTTATAATTCCAATTGTTGTACAAGTACCAAAAATGCTACATCTTCATTTTCAGAGTAGTAATGAATTTAATTTTTTCCAGTTGCAGAGGGGAAGTCTAACCAAACAAATGTCATTCCAAAGTGGCCCAACATTTCCTCTGGCTTATACCAGCAGCCAGTCTAAGGTGGCAGCATGGTTACAAAGTTCCGAAGATATAGATAAATGCTCAAAAGGTGAAAATGTTTTTATTCTTACAAAATATTAAAGTTATTAAGAATGCACTTTAAATTGTCCTTTTTGCAGGACTTTGCTTCGCTCTCCCTTATCTCTCCCTGTAACAACCACCATTCCCACACGTATGCCAAGTGTATTTATGCCAGTTCATAGAAATCATAGAAACCCTACAGTACAGAAAGAGGCCATTCGGCCCATCGAGTCTGCACCGACCACAATCCCACCCAGGCCCTACCCCCATATCCTTATATATTTACCCACTAATCCCTCTAACCTACACATCTCAGGACACTAAGGGCAATTTTTAGCATGGCCAATCAACCTAACCCGCACATCTTTGGACTGTGGGAGGAAACCGGAGCACCCGGAGTAAACCCACGCAGACACGAGGAGAATGTGCAAACTCCACACAGACAGTGACCCAAGCCGGGAATCGAACCCGGGTCCCTGGAGCTGTGAGGCAGCAGTGCTAACCACTGTGCTACCGTACCGTGTTGAATGTGTTGTAGCTCTATCCTCCTTGCTTTTGGAGCCAACCTTTTGAACACAGACTGAAATGTGTTTTACTGTAGTGTCTTGTGGGAATGCATTCATAAAACAAAACACCTCGACCGGAGTCTTCCCAGTCGCGACACTGTCGAGTGGATTGTTGCTAAGCGTGAAGGTTATCCCGTGTGCTGTTGCACCTGTATTCCAGGATCGCCAATCCTGGCAGTCAAATGAAATACACAGTGCGGCATTCCTTGGTGAACTCAATTGGAGTGGAATCAGGGGGGAAAACAAACTGTGCCCCCTTTTAACCTCACCAGCTCAGAGTCAGCGATATTTGTGGATGGTCCTGGGGAGCAGGGGAACTGCCCTTTGGAAGTTTAAACTTTTGAGGTAGTTCCCACATAGGTCTGTACGTACATCTTGGGGATCGATTCTCCTAAAAAAAAATCTAAGTGCTGAATTGACGGGAAAAATTGTGTAATTCACGATTGTTTTTCCAGTGGGAGTTCAGACTTGAATCTTCCACATTCTGTGACCTTCTGCATTGTACAATCGTGAATGTCATTAAAAGGTCAGGAGGGGCGGGACTTGTTCACGCTGGAGTCTGACGGTCTCTTCCCCCCCCCCCCCTTCAGCCTCTCTCCAGCCCCAACCGATCCCCATGCAGAGTGGCTGCAGGATCCTCCAACCCCACTGATTGCCCATCGGCCCCATCCCTTGGCACTGCCTGATGCTGGTGGGCTGTGCCAAGGTGCCCTCTGGGCATTAGGCACTTTGCCCCTTGGGCAGAGGCTGGCACTGTCAGGGTGCCCATGCCCTGGGGCACCATCCCTCCCACCGCCTGACCCCTGGGGGGGTGGGGTGGGGTGGGGGGCCCGATTGACCCCCCCTTCACTCCAGCAGGGTCTCCCGCTAGTTCCCTGAATGTGGGAAGCTGCTCTACCCCGCTGGAGTGAAACATTCCTGGCGGGGTGGGAGATGCTATCGGGCCCGATAATGACATTTAAATTACACTACAAATAGATTAAAATCACTTATCTGTCTTCCCGCTGGTTTCCAGTGTGGTCTTGACCGTGCCTGCTCTCTGGCGGTGGGAGAAGCGCGTGGGTCAGGAACGCATGCGTGAATCCTGCAAATCGGCATACGCGTGCATCTCCCAACCCGACGCGTCAAAATATTAGTGGGTCGCAATGGGAGAATCATCCCTCAGAACTTCCACAGGTTCCTGATGTGCATTTTCATTATGTCTCATCTCTGATGTGGAGACTAAAAGATTTAGCCACGTCTGTCACCTCCAGAAGTAATGTGTTTCTCTTGGTCCTTTGCACATGATGAATCAATGAAGTGTGTTCTGATTTTTTAAAATCTTCTAGATCTTTCTCAGTGTCATTCCAGTTTAACAGAAATGACCAAACTTTTACACAACATGGAGATTATTCATAGGACGTACTCAGCACCAACTATAAATGCTTTGCAGGTATGCCAGTCAGATATTGTTGCTTTCCTGAATGAAACTGTATCAAACACAAGTGTATATTGCTTTTGATTTCAAGATATGAGCCAGGGAACCAAATAAAATAAACTCTTGTGTTTAAATGGATGGTTTGCTGATAAAATTGCAATTTGTTTCTCCTTTGCTGAAGGGATATGTCTTTGAAAGTCCCAAAAAGGAAAAACGTGTTCCGAGAAGGTGGCGCACCAAAAGTTTTGGCAAAGACGCTAAATCAACACTACAGGTAATGCTCCCTTTAAAATGGATGTAATGTTAGACATTATAATGCAATTGTTTTGAACTGTGGATCTAATCATTAACAGCTTTGCCATTACTGATCTTGGAAGAAAAAAGGTAGTGTCTATTAAAAATAAATAAAATCACTTTTCAGTCTACATGCCTCTGTATTGGGTTAATTATGTTGAAGTTTAACTTTCTATTCCCATCCCACCCACCACCACAAGCGTGCACGATCTCAGTTATTCTGTGATAATTGTTATTCAAAACAGTGACCTAGCATTGCTGCATAGGACTTATTTGTATGTTGTTACTGCCCATGTGTCTATTTCAATGCTTAAACCCATTCTAAGTGTTGGAACTTTGACTGAGATTGAGCTACGTTATATATTTTATAAAATCCACCAGAGGCTGGCGGGAGCTTCATTTGCATCCCGTTAATGGGATGCAGATGAAGGCCAGATCATTCCCATATCAGATGCTCCGCAATACTGGCGAGTAACCATACCTGGCCTCCAGAACACCACTGCAGCGGGTCGGGGGTTCATCTACAGGTGGTTCTTCCAGATTCTGTGTCCTGGAGGGGGTCCATCTTTCAACCTCAACCTTTTCAGGAGGTGTATCTTCATTCTCAGGAGGTCCATCATCTGGTCTGTGCCTGCTCCTGGAGATCTACCTTCAGTTTCACACACTCCATGTTTGTTCTTCTATTGTGGGCCATTGATGTTGGGGCGCCTTTTCAATATGGCACCCAGACACAACAGTGGAATATGCACCATCCAGGCCTGCTCCACCACTGAGTGTGGTGTCAAAAACCTGGGTGCATAATTAATGAGGTCAGGGCTGGAAGATTTGGTGTGTTTTCCTGCCTCCCTCCACCACAACACTTAGTCTCAAAATGGGAGAATTCCACTGAGAGTTGATGTTTCCAGCTCCATAAAGCTGATCTTCAAGTTCTGAAGAAAAGTCATAACCAAAATGCTTTCAGTGAGAGGTCATTACTTTTTCTTGTTTTTCATTAGGTTCCTTCCATTTCTGCCAGTCCAATGCGACTGCATGCATCAAATCCTAACCTTTCTGAGGTGTTTACTGCAGATACAAAACCTTTTTCAGATGGTTCAGACCTGCCTTCAGATTATTCAAAGCTGCAGGAAGATTTCTGCCACATTGCCCAAGAAGGTAGTAATGGCTTTCTGTAATTGCATGATGTTAAAATGTGAAAATGACTCTTTCGTTCATACATTAGATCACCAGCACCAGTAAAAAGACCATGTGTTTCTTAAAAAAAACCGACAAGATACTGATCTGTTACACATTTTACCAAGATACATTTTATCATACAGAAATGAAAGTTAATGCTACATTCTGATAGGTTTACACCATGATAATACAAATTTATTTTGTAAGATGGGTCCAAGTAGTGGTTGGTATAATTTGAAGACGTAGTATTGCCCAGATGAAGCAATAGCTTAGAACTAACCTGGGACTGAATTAAATCAGATGCTTATCACTGGAATACATACTGTTGGTTTTGTAAGTGCCACATGTCTCTATTGCAAAATGGTGAAGGGGGAAGAGACAGGAGAAGGATGGACTTGATGAGATTTCATTCGAGTTGCATCAGTTTTGACAGTGGATGGAATGTTACTGTGGACTTTGGAACCCCAACGTAGAGACCGAATAGGGATCTTGAGTCCACTTTTATCAGGAGCTAGACGAAGGGAGCTGGTCCAGAGCTGGTCTCCTAATTGCCTACCTTCGAGCTCGCTGTCTGATTTAAGATAGCAGGTGACCTCCCAATGCTGCTAGTCTCATCAGATTGTCAGCAGCTTTGAAACCTTGACAGACCCACTGGTAGACGAGGTAACTCCTGAGGTAAGTCAGAGATCAGTATGAAAGTGCCCCCAGAGAGTTTAATTAAAAATAAAAATTCATAGAGGCCAAGCAGGGTGCGCCGTCTGGCTCCAATGACTCCCTGAACTGCTGGGAGGTCGCCTCCAAGTAGTTGGCATGTGGCAGGGTCTGTTCTGGTGCTATCAACCAGCTGCCAATGCTGCTCCTAATTGAGGCCTTAGTGGGTTCCACTTGCTGCCTATCTTTGTCGGACATGCAGCTAATCCACCTGCTGGCCCACCTCCGAAACCTCCCAAGTGGTGGGAATGCATTGAGGAGTAATCTTGGCCCAGCTTCCTACTATTTTTTGCCGTCCCCCACTAACTTGCCAATCTAGGACAGGGAAAAGTCTGCTCGGTGCGGTGATTTGACTGGCTGAATTTTGTTCTCCATCTAATTTGGTCTCAAAGTATGATTAAAATATATGATGGGGAATCAATGACTTGTTGTCTCGAGTCTAAGTGCTCCTCTCAGAACGCTTGTCCCAGTTTTGAACTGAACAGATAACCATAAAAAGAGACAACATTGCCCGGATGGTGCAATGACTTAGAAATACCTCAAATCAGATTAAATCTGAGGTTCATTACTGGAATATGTACTGTTGGTTTTAAAAATGCCAGATGTCTTTGTTGCAAAATAGTGGAAAGAGAAGTGACAGGAAAACAACAGACTGAATGGCATTTTACATGGATTGGATCAGATTTTCTGTGCAACATAGCAGTTAACTTGGTGGAGAAAAAGCATGAAACGTCTGTCAGTATTCAAGTTACGATGTGGAGATGCCGGCGTTAGACTGGGGTAAACACAGTGAGGAGTTTAACAACACCAGGTTAAACCTGTTGGACTTTAACCTGGTGTTGTTAAACTTCTTTCAGCATTCAAGTTTGCCTTGCCCAATGCTTTTTTGTGACACGGAGCTTTTCCTTCAGGAAAGGATCTTGGCAAACAGTGGTTGATGAGATGTTCAATGATGTAGGTAGTCTTCCCGCAATCTCACACCAGCCTCTTCTCCTCTTTGGACAACGGTTTTTGTAGTGGCCATGTAAGTTCTGATGTAGTTATTTAAATGGAATAGGTGGTTGATTCTTAACCTGGCTGGTTTCCACTTCACCATCACTTAATTGCCTTCAAATGAGAGTTCTGAGGTTTTCGGAGTTTTGACTCTTAACTAGAAAGGTATCCCAAGACTTGCATCTTATGAGCTTCTGGATACCTTCATTAATGGCGGATCTGAATTTCTTCAGACCTGGTTGTTTTCTGATTATTGCTGCTTCTCTTCTGAGAGGTGTTAGCAAGAACTGTGTGAGACAGTGAGGCAAACAGTTCGGTGTTGATTTCAGTACTTGTGATAGTTCTCATAGTAGTGTTCAATTACATGCCCCTGAGATTTGTCTGCGCACTTCCTGCCCGTGCTGGTGTGCAGTATCCAATTACTGCGAAAACAAGGGCCAGCGTGGCTTCAGCAGAGTTTGAGCCTTTCCTTCCCAGCTGGTCCCAGATAAGTGGTGAGTAAATTGATTCTAGTCTTCCTCTTGATTTCAGTTTTATCAGATGTTGGTGATATGTGACACTGTGACCTGGAACCCACTCCATGGCAATCAGGGAGGTTCTCTTGTCTGAACTT
This sequence comes from Mustelus asterias, assembly GCF_964213995.1. Taxonomy (NCBI): domain Eukaryota; kingdom Metazoa; phylum Chordata; class Chondrichthyes; order Carcharhiniformes; family Triakidae; genus Mustelus; species Mustelus asterias. The sequence goes on from NC_135802.1 coordinate 109,956,613, forward strand.
GATGTCACAGAAGGTAGCACTGTACAAATGAAGTGTGAAAACAAGCATCTAAACAAATCCACCAATAATCCAAATATTTGAAGTCTTGTGAATGCACGTGATCCACTTGGGTTAAGGTTCTCACTTGGATGGTTATCACAGGGTTACCTCATATGCAGACTTCCTTTACTGAGTCAGTGGAGTGCCACTAATGTTAATATAAAAAAGTGATGGTCTCAAGTCTGAGTCGTGGGGGAAATTGTTATTCAGTGGTCAAGGTCGGCTAATTTGCTCAGAGTTGTGCAGAAACGTGTGGTTGATGAGCATGGTTTTTAATAGGTGCTGCTGGTTTTGCCGCATAATAGTCTAGATGTTTTCGATAATAAACTGTCCTTCCACAATGTAGCATTCCCTGCAAACTAGTCCACAAAAGCCACTGCTGTTTGTAGTCTATGTTAATAAGCTATGATGTGGGTTGTGACTGCATTTACATATTATGCGCTATCAAATAATGAGGCAACTACTGTTTGCACTCTATTGGGGAACCAAAGACACTCTTAATATTTGGTACAGCTCCAATGATCATTTATTATTTATATATGTAAGCAGAGGTTTTATAAAATTGAGTTGCAGAACATTTCTCAGTGGGAAGATACATTTGGAGTTTGTGTATGAAAGTCAAGAGGCCTGCTGGATATCTGTTCGATAATTCTGTCCTATGATAACTTCTGAATTCTTCACCCAGTTTCCAATATACATTCCTGGCATGGTGTTCAGCACTGGGAATTTCTTGTTGAATCAATCCTATAGCAGATTACTTCCTGTAAGCTGCAGATTTATCTAGAAACAAAATGATATAAAATTAACACCCTAATTTACAAGTTGTTTTGCATCAGATAGGAATTTTATGAACAGTTAATATATGCATTCAGTTGATAAAGATTTACATTATTGAATGTGTGCTCCTCTGAAGCACCCACTTGCTAAATCTTTATATTTAAGCAAAGGAGAGGCTGAGGCTGCAGTTGTGCCCTCCAGTACAAGCTCCACTAAGACCCACTCAAGTTTTCATTCTTTTGTTCTCTGGAGTTGCATAATTGTTACGATACAATAGAAGGCCATTCAGCCCATCGTGTCTGCTCTCCATCTGAGCATTGACATAGTGCCATTCTCCTGCCTTTTCCCAGAACCCCTACACATTTGTTTTTTATTCAAATAATCATCAAATCTCCTTTTGGATGCCTCGCCTTGAACCTAACCCCACCATACTGCCAAGTAGTGCACTCCAGACCTGGACCCAAAGATATTTTTCTCATCACGTTTGCTTCTTTTGCAAATCACTTTAAATCTGTGCCCTTTTCTTCTCGATCCTTTTACAAGCAGGAACAGTTTTTCCCCATCTACTCTGTCCAGCCGCCTCATGATTTTGAGCACCTCTATCAAATCTCCTCTTAGCCTCTCCTCTCCAAGGAGAACAAGCCCAATTTCTCTAATCCATATTCATAACTGAAGTTTCTCATCTGTGAAACAATTCTTGTAAACCCCTTCACACACTCCAATGCATTCACACCCTTCCAAGAGGATGTGAATCCTCTGAATCTACAAATTAGATTGCAACCTTGGGTTCCATGTAAAAACATAGTATCATTATTTGAAAACTGATTTAAGTACAACTACATGTTCTGCGTTTCCTGCAGTCCAATTCTGTGTAGTTACTTGATAACTTTCTTATTTGATAGTTCACTCTGCCTTGAAGTCGGTGTTCAATTCATTGGTAATTGAAAAGGAAAAATTCAAACAGTTCATATCAGAACATGATGTTTGCCACTCGCCATCTCCACAGATCATTGGCCTGAAGACTGCCTTAGCCTCGGTAAGTTCAGAGACAATGCATTCGATTAGATTTGAAGCATTCCAAAACAATATAGTTGTGACGCTGATTTGCAATTTTAGCTATAGTTGTATGCCTGAGGTTGAAATTAATTTTGGCAAATAGCAAGCTTATAGTTGGTGAACTGAATAAATTCTCACCATTTTGCTACTTAAAAATAATTTGAATTAACTTTTTGTTAACAAACTTAATGTTTCAAAGGATTTTCTGTTTTGAATATTTCAAGTGGAGCAGTTTCACCCCAGTCCATTTATAAGTTTGTTGTCTATACATCAGCCATGATTGGTTTCTCGGGTAACTGCGAAAAGGATTGTTTCTTTTATTTTTATTCTTTCATGGGATGTGGGTGATACTAGCAAGGCCAGCATTTGTTGCTCATCCCTACTTGCCCTTGGACCGAGTGGTATGCTAGGCCATTTCAGAGGACAGTTAAGAGTCGATCACATTGCTGTGGATCTAGAGTCACCTTTAGGCTAGACCAGGTAAGGATATTCCTTCAAAGATGTTGCACCAAATGAGTTTTTGTGGTGATAGTTTCATGGTCACCATTACTGTGGCTAGTTTCCAACCTGGACTTTGTTAATGGAAGGTGCAATTTGGGCCCTTGTTCCCAGAGTATTAGCCTGGACCTCTATATTACTAGTCTAGTAGCATGACCAATATGCCACCATCTCCCTCATGATGAGACAAGTGTTTGGTTGAATTCATAGCAGCATTCTTGGGAATGGGAAGAGATTTGATTTTTGACACTCCGTTACAGTAGGGATAGTGTACTCATTATCTGAAATAGTGATGTGATGTTGAACTGATGACCTGCTCCAGTTGAACATTAAACAATTCTGTGACTTTTTTCAAAGAAGAGTTGCCATCTTGGCCAATGTTCCTTTCTTCTTTTATGTCTCGCGTTCCATTTGTTTCATAGTTTGCAATTTAAAAATTAGCTTGTGTGAAGTTCTTTGAGATGTTTTTCAGATATATGATGAATGCAAATTTTTTCTTTGACTAACCTGCCTTATTTTCTCAACTTTTAAAATGTATTACATAAACTCTTTTTGTTCTGAGTGTATGTTAAATTCATTTGGAGTTCAAAATGATTTCCAATATAATATATTGAATTATTTTTGTTGATGTTCACTGGTAGACTGGAACACCGTCATGACACCAAGCTGCTGACTTAGTCTATTTTTAATATCACTGCTCTTAAGCAATTGTAGCAGCTTTATGTACTTAGAAAACTCCTGCAGTTAGTAAGGTAACTGCTTGTAACTTTCGTATTGAGGATCAACAGCTGGCTTTTTAAAAAAGCAAATGGTAATTTGTTCTACAAGTGTGATGCCTGGAAATATGATCATACTTGTGCTAAATATGGTTTTGTTTTATGCAACATTATCAACTTGTCCATCTGAGCTAAGTGGCTCTTCTGTTCATAAATTTTTACCATTCTGTCTATTTCTGATCATTTTATTAAAATATATTGTTTTGCATTTCTCCACATTAAAATGCTAAACTTTGTAACCTATATGTATCTTCCTGAAGTCAAACTATGTTCTCTTCAGAGGCTCCAAACCTCTTCATTTTGTCATTGATACATTTTGTATTTTGTATCCCAAAATCTTGAACCACTGCAGATCCTGTGGTGTGGTATGCCGACAGTGCTGTTAGGGAAGTAGTTCCAGGATTTTGACCCAGCGACAGTCATGATATGGCGATACAGTTCCAAGTTGGGGTCGTGTGGGGCTAGGAGGGGAATTTGCAGGTGGTGGTGTTCCCATTCATCTGCTACCCTGTCCTCAGTGGTAGAATTTGCGGGTTTGGAAGTTGCTGTCGAAGAAACCTTGGTGAGTTGCTGCAGTGCATCTTGTGCCCTGTTGCCACTGTGTCAGTGGTGGAGAAGTGAATGTTGAAGGTGCTGGATGGGCTGCCAGTCAAGCAGACTGCTTTCTGTTGGATGATGATGTGTTTCTTTAGTGTTGTTGGAACTGCAGTCATCGAGGCAATTGGAGAGTATTACCTGTACCATTATAGATGGACAGGTTTTGGGGAGTCGAGAGGTGACTTACTTGCTGTAGAAATCACAGCCTCTGACCTGCTTTTGCAGCCACGGTATTTTATAACTTGCTATGATTTGAGTGTGAGTAATAGGTTCTGAAGAGTCTAAAGAGGTAGATTCATGAGTATAAGTGAGCGTGTTGAGATTTCCCAGTGTTTGGACAACTCAACATTAAATTGGGGACAGATTGGGTGGCACTTTGTAGGGATAATTAAATGTCATGTGTCCCAATATGAAGAAGGGCTCAGCATTTTCTTAGTCTCCTCTGCAAAATGGTTTGGAGACTTTGACAGAGGATGTCAGGATGGGAAGTCATGATGTGGAGATGCTGGCGTTGGACTGGGGTAAACACAGTAAGAAGTCTCAGCACCAGGTTAAAGTCCAACAGGTTTATTTGGTAGCACAAGCCACTAGCTTTCGGAGTGCTGCTCCTTCATCAGGTGAGTGGGAGTTCTGTTCACAAACGGGGCATATAAAGACACAAACTCAATTTACAAAATAATGGTTGGAATGCGAGTCTTTACAGGTAATCAAGTCTTAAAGGTACAGACAATGTGAGTGGAGAGAGGGTTAAGCACAGGTTAAAGAGATGTGTATTGTCTCCAGACCGGACAGTTAGTGAGATTTTGCAAGCCCAGGCAAGTTGTGGGGGTTACAGATAGTGTGACATGAACCCAAGATCCCGGTTGAGGCCGTCCTCGTGTGTGCGGAACTTGGCTATCAGTCTCTGCTCAGCGACTCTGCGTTGTCGTGTGTCGTGAAGGCCGCCTTGGAGAACGCTTACCCGAAGATCAGAGGCCGAATGTCCATGACCACTGAAGTGTTCCCCAACAGGAAGAGAACACTCTTGCCTGGTGATTGTTGAGCGGTGTTCATTCATCCATTGTCGCAGCGCCTGCATGGTCTCCCCAATGTACCATGCCTCGGGACATCCTTTCCTGCAGCATATCAGATAGACAACATTGGCCGAGTTGCAAGTGTATGTACCGTACCTGGTGAATGGTGTTCTCATGTGAGATGAGAGCCACCTTGCCTTCAAACAACCGCACAGCCTCAAACAGACCATTGTCTGCTGCAAACTACCCAGCCTTCAGGAGAACAGTGACCAAGACACCACACAACCCTGCCACAGCAACCTCTGCAAGACGTGCCGGATCATCGACACGGATGCCATCATCTCACGTGAAAACACCATTCACCAGGTACACGGTACATACACTTGCAACTTGGCCAACGTTGTCTACCTGATACTCTGCAGGAAAGGATGCCTCGAGGCATGGTACATTGGGGAGACCATGTAGACACTATGACAACGGATGAATGAACACCACTTGACAATCACCAGGCAAGAGTGTTCTCTTCCTGTTGGGGAGCACTTCACGGTCATGGACATTCGGCCTCTGTTCTTCGGGTAAGCGTTCTCCAAGGCAGCCTTCACAATACACGACAACGCAGAGTCGCTGAGCAGAGACTGATAGCCAAGTTCCGTACACACGAGGACGGCCTCAACCGGGATCTTGGGTTCATGTCACACTATCTGTAACCCCCATGACTTGCCTGGGCTTGCAAAATCTCACTAACTGTCCTGGCTGGAGACAATACACATCTCTTTAACCTGTGCTTAACCCTCTCTCCACTCACATTGTCTGTACCTTTTAAGACTTGGTTACCTGTAAAGACTCAGATTCCAACCATTATTTTGTAAATTGAGTTTGTGTCTTTATATGCCCTGTTTGTGAACAGAACTCCCACTTACCTGATGAAGGAGCAGCGCTCCGAAAGCTAGTGGCTTTTGCTACCAAATAAACCTGTTGGACTTTAACCTGGTGTTGTGAGACTTCTTACTAGGATGGGAAGTGTCATGGCTGCCCTAGAACTTTGAATGAAACATCAAATCGGCAGCAAGTGTGCTGTGGAGGGAATGGTGGATGGGCAATATAGGGATTAGGTTCACTGTGTGCACTACTCGCCTAACACTGTACACACAGGCTGAGCATCCTTGACCCCTCAGAAGGGCAGTGTTTCCAGTGGCTAAGATTGTCACATCACATGGCAGCCAATATTTTCAAGCACTGCACCGAGGATATCCAAATGGTGGATTTGGTGTTCATGACCAGTGACTGTGAAAGTTGCAGTCCATTCTTTTGTATCTGGTTTCTTTTAGTGTTATTGAGGGTCCTGTCAGTCCACTGCCCAAAAATGCATATGGCAGGTGACAATTGGATTATTTGCCAGGTCAGGGTATGATTGATTCTGGATGATGTGAAGTTTTGCAATAAATTCTATTACTCATTTTTTTTGTGTTCGAGGTTTATTTCTTATTGTACCTTTTACATATCAATTTTTTAAAGAACTCTCCACCACCCCGTCTGGACCAAACAGGCCCACTTCTCTCTTTTTAATCATACCCAGACCTTTGATATGGAAGGGCCTCCTGGCTCTCCAGCACTTTAATATCTCTCCATCTAGTCAATCAGAACTGGAAGATATACTCAAGTTATGGTCTCACTGGAGCACCATGCAGTTTGATCCATGATTTCCTCTGCCTTGCATTCCGCTGCTTCAGCTATATAATTCAGAATTATTTTACTACTGTTCAAAATTGAACATTGAAATTTTTCCAACACAAGCATTGAATCTATCAAGTCGCCCAGGTTCTGTTTAACTTCATTAATTTTATTATCACGGTGTATGTGAACACTTCATCATCAATTTTATATACCTTCCTATGTAAAATAATTTGTATTAAAAACACTCAAATATCTTCACTAAACTTGTGTGTAACACAATAGAAATCATCTCCATTAATTGACATTTTCTTACAAGACAGAAAGGTTATAGGACAAATTCAATGACACTATGCCCCCAGGAGGGACCTTTACTAGATGGATGTGCTAGTCAGAGATGAGGCTCGTCAAGCATTGTCTTGGTCCCCCTCCTATTTCTCATGTACATGCTGCTTCTTGACAATATTCTCGGAAGACATGTAGTTACATCATCCATAACTTAGATTGGATACTGGGAAGAGTGGATGAAAGGCTGAGTGAAAGGGCGGCACGGTAGCACAGTGGTTAGCACTGCTGCTTCACAGCTCCAGGGACCTGGGTTCGAATCCCGGCTTAGGTCACTCTGTGTGGAGTTTGCACATTCTCCTCGTGTCTGCGTGGGTTTCCTCCAGGTGCTCCGGTTTCCTCCCACAGTCCAAAGATGTGCGGGTTAGGTTGATTGGCCATGCTAAAATTGCCCCTTAGTGTCCTGAGATGCGTAGGTTAGAGGGATTAGCGGGTAAATATGTAGGGATATGGGGGTAGGGCCTGGGTGGGATTGTGTTCGGTGCAGACCCGATGGGCCAAATGGCCTCTTTCTGCACTGTAGGGTTTCTATGATAAATTGGGCATTTACGTTTGAGTTTAGAAGAAAGAGAGGTGCTCTTATTGAAACGTTTAAGATCCTGAAAGAGCTTGACAGAGTAGGCACTCGGAGGTTCTATTCCCTGGCTTGGGAATCTAGAACACTGGGGGCATAGTCTCGGGATAAGGAGTTGATTGTTCAGGAATGAGATGAAAAACGTATTCACTCAAAGGGTTGTGAATCTTTGGAATTCTCTACCCCAGCTGATCCATCACTGAATATATTTAAACTTGGTTTTTGTCCCTTTTGAAAATCAATCTGCAGAGTTAAGGTCATATGACCCGGGAAATCAATGAGAGAACAGGGTGGGGGATCACCCTGTGTAGCCTGCTGTACTCGAGCCATCTCGGGAGCTGATATCGGCCACGAGGCTGCAAGACTCAGTATAGTTTTAACCTGTAATTAAATGAGTTGTGTTTTCCCTATACTGGTGAATGAGCATCTTTGCATTGGGCGACTAAGATAAAAAAAATCCTCAAACTGAGTGTCCAGTTTACTTTGAAGTTAAGAGGAAAGAGTACTTATCAAGATGCCCCTCTTTGGAGAGATCCATTTGACTCCTCTGCAGAGGACTGGACACGCTTTGGGTATTAATTCCAAGTGCATAAATAAGGAAAGAGGCAAAGCGCAAGGCAATTCTCCTGTGTGTATGTGGAACTTAAAACTTATTATCTGATTCACAGCCTCACATACCCAAGAGTGGGTGACTCCAAATCATTCATTGAGCTCGTAGAATTGGTGAAGTCACATTTCCAACCTAAACCATCAATCATACTCGAGAGATTCAAGTTTAATTCAAGGGGAGAGCCCAAGGTGAAATGATTGTGACTTCCTTCACTAAATTGAAACTCGTATCAGAGTATTGCAAATCTAAAGTCACCTTGAGTGAAATGTTATGGGGCAGATTAGTCTGCAGAGTGAATAATGAGGCAATTCAAAGGAGATTAGTTGCAGAGGTCAATATAAATTTCAAAATAAACAATGGAGTTGGAAGAGGCAATGGAAAGCACTGAAAAAGCTGCACAGGAATGTCAATGTGTGCAAAATGGTACCATTCACCAGTTAGGACTGGAACCTTGAGTCAACAGTGGTGCCAAAACTGAAGAAGTTGCCTCGAGAAGGGAAACTAGTTCAGCCACAAATAAGACCAGATGATTTAGAAGAGGCAATCAATCAGCAAAGTTTGAAGTGGAATGTTCCCGATTGTGGAGGTAGTCAGTCCACTGAATCCTGCAGGTATAAAGAGATGGAATTTATTTTGGTCATAGGCGAAGCCATTTAAGACCAAGGTGCAGAGTCGAATCCAGCCTACCGAGTAGCTGATTAAATACCGCATCACCAGTATACAATATGGAAGAATCCAGCGCCAATGATTTGAATATTCACACACTTGTTAAATATAAAAGTGGGCAAGCTAGCCCCTACTGCTGTAATGCTCTAAGTAAATGGGAAGGTTTATTTAGCTGATGCCCCAGTATCTACTTCCACCTTCTGTGATATGTGAGCATACATATCGGTGCTTGAGAGAAGGAGTTCAACCATTGAATTTGAAGAGTACTGCGGCCAAGTTAACTTGTGCTGAAGAAGCGATTAAAAATCGTGGCCACTATAATGGTACATGTAAGCTATTGGTAACAGTCTACCCAAATCCCAGTGATCATAGTGACAGGCGAAGGAGCATGCCTTCTCAGCCTCGATTGGTGCAAGTTAAATTGGACCATGATTTTCCAGGTGTGGGAAGGAGGACAGCTCGAACTGATGAAGAAATATGGGTGAATCTTGGGCAAAATATAAGGCCTGCAAGTGAAGATCTATGTGGATCCAGAGATGATACCTCAATTCTTTAGGGCAAGACAAATGCCATATGCTTTGAGAAAAATGTAGATACTGAATTAAAACAGTTGGAAGAACTGGGCATTATCCAGCCAGTTCAATTCTTGGAATGGTCAACACCAATAGTTTCTGTATTGAAACTGAACACGACCGTCTGCGTTTGTGATTACAAGCTAACAGTTAATCAAGCTGCCTAATTGGAACAGTGTTCAATCCCGAAGATTGAAGACCTGCAAGACTGGCTGGAGGTCAACCTTATACAAACCTGGATCTGAGTCATTCATATCTGAAATTCTCATGAGACTATGCTTCCTAAGGTTATGTCATGATAAACACACAAAGGGGTGATCCAGCACACACATCTGCCTTTTGGTGTGTCTTCAGCATGTGCAATTTTCCAGAGGACAATGGAGAGTCTGCTGCAGGGGCTGCCATGAGTTGATTGCTATCAGGAAATATTGCCGATAATTTTAGAACTGAAATACCTGGTTGTCCTGTGGCAGGCACAACTGGTGTCTCCATGGAAAGAGAATGGAACTGCCTGTGTCTGAAAGAAGCACCTGTCATTGTGGTTTTTGCTGACAGCAATCCTGTGGAATCGCCCCAGACAGAGGAGTTAACCACTCGAGGATTCGAAAACACCCTGAAAGACTTAATTTATTAATCAAATTCGTGTATTAAATGTTTAATTATATTCTATCTAAATTGAGAATTGACATTTGTACAAAAGGACTTAGAGGGAGAGGGATGTGGTGACTGACCTTTTCAGGATCAATCTGTGTAAGGGTCACGTAACCCAGGAAACCAACCAGAGGACATGGTGGGGGATCACCCTGGTAAGTGCAACCTGCTGTACCCAGTCATCTCAGGAGCTGATTGCAACCATGAGACTGCAAGCCTCTGTGTAGTTTTAACCTGTCAATAAATAAGTTGTATTTTCCCTAAACTGGTGAACGAGCACCTTTACACTGGAATAAACAGATTTTTGGTCTTTCAGAGAATCAAGAGATATGAAGAATTGACGGAAAAATGGAGTTTGAGACAGATGATCAGTGATAATTGTATTGAATGGTGGAGCTAGCTCGAGGGACTATGTAGTCTTGTGCTGTTCTATCTCTTTTTAAAAATATTTTAAAATGGCTGACCTTGCTCCTGCCTATCCCTCTATTCATCCCCAATCCTTCCGCACGTCTCCAATTTTGACTGCTTGCATCTTTGACTTTAATCAATCTCCCAGTAGGTAGCTGAAAACAGCTGTCGGACTATAATTTGCAGAATTCTCTCCCTACATTTCCATATCTCCAGCTCTTTCACATTAAAAATGCTCCTTTAAATCTGAAATAAAAACAGAAAATACTTTCATCAGACTGAAACGTTTATCACTGATTTTCTCTCCACATAAACATTTGTAGCATTTTCTGTTTCTATTTCAGATTTGGAGTATTTTGCTTCTCACTCCTTCATATCAGCCTTTTTGAGCAAGCACTTTGTTACCTAAATTGAAACAGTGCTGGGAAAACTCAGCAGGTTTGGAGAGCGAAGCAGAGACAATGTTTTGAGTCCGTATGACTTCTTCAGAGCATATGGACATATGAGCCAGAATTCTCCAGCCATTCACGCTGGCGGGATTCCCTGGTCCCACCGACAGTGCACCCCCGCCTGCAAGTTTCCCGCTGGCTTGGGGTGAAAGCAATGGGAATTTCCATTGACAGCGGCAGGACCAGAGAATCCCGCTGCTAGCAAACAATGCGCCACCTCCTGGCAGTAAGCATGTGGCTGGAAGGCCGGAGAATCTCGCCCATGGAGTGTCTCAGACTCAAAATATTAACTCTGTTTCTCTCTCCTCAGATGCTGCCAGACCTGCTGAATGTTTCCAGCCTTTTCTGTTTTTGCTATAAGACTTTTGGCATCCACAGTATTTTGCTTTTTTTCTTTGTTGCGTATCCTAATACGGAGATGCCGGTGTTGGACTGGGATAAGCACAGGTAAGAAGTCTCTCAACACCAGGTTAAAGTCCAACAGGTTTATTTGGTAGCATGAGCTTTCGGAGCGCTGCCCCTTCATCAGGTGACTTACCTGATGAAGGAGCAGCGCTCCGAAAGCTCATGGTACCAAATAAACCTGTTGGACTCTAACTGGTGTTGTGAGACTTCTTACTGCGCCTATCCTAATATGGTTGTGTCAGATTTTGTTGTTCCTGTGAAGTGTATTTGGACTTTTTAGCATGTTAAAGACATTCTATAATTGCAAGTCTCTGTAATACTTGAGCCCTGACTGCATGCTCTCTTTCAGTGAAGCACCATTCCACATTTGTCCTGGTGCCTTCTCCGAGCACTATCACGAAGGACTAAACAAAAACGCACCTTTGGAGAATGTAAAATATTGAAGTGTAACGTTATGAGCAAGTTTTCACTGTCAGCAGCTTCTATTGTGTACGGCACCAATAATAATTCAAGATTTTCAGGTTGCATTTTCTAACCCATACCACAGTTCTGCATTATGGATTTTTAAGTCGTGGTTGAGTGTATTAAGATTAGAACAATGTTACATTTTATGGGGATAATTTCTGTAAGCCGTTAACATGCTCAGTCTGTTTGTGTAGTACAGCTTGTCTGCATTTAATAATTAATGCTCTGTGTTTCCTTAATGCCTTTTATTAGGCTTTGGCTCAGAATGCAGAGCTCAAAGGCCGGCTGTGCAGGATACATGCTGAGTCTAGGCTGGTAGACCCAGCTGTCACTATATATTCAAGTCCAGGTTCAGTTAAGGTGGGTCTATGAAAATGTTGTCAACTATATCCATAGTATTTATGTGGATTGTTCATTAAGCATCACTGGAGTACAGTTATTAATTCCCACAAGTGATGAAACATTAAGTGATAAGTGTGTTGTAAAAATCCTCATAAATGGGATGCATGTAATTTCATAGTTCCTGCTGTATGTACTATTCTTCCATGGGAAAAAATCCACTTCACACTTCATTAAATGTTGGTGATCCTTCTAAATATGAAGGACTGCTTAAAACTCAATAATATCAATTGAAGCAATTGCCAAACATCAAATAAAAAGATTTTGGCTTTTTATAAACTCAGTTGTACCATTAAAAAAGTGATTATTGGAGAAGTAATTTTAGCTCAGTCGCTTGAGGCTTGTATTTTTAAATTGAGTTTTAAGTGCTGGTGATTTTAAGCATGGAGCATGTCTTCCATATTTTATTTAGCACTGGCTCAATACTAACTGTGGGATCAAGTTGAAATTGTCATTGTTGCAGGATGAAGAACGCTTTTCCACTCTGCTCGTAGTAAACTCTTCCATTCCAATTAAACGGCAAAATTTTATCATATGCCGATAGATCTCAGTCATCCTGCAATGAAGCGCATGATACTTGTGTGATTATGTGATGAAGAATAATACCAACAACTTGCACAATTAACATAAAACTTAAGGCACTTTTCAGGGGAAAACAGGAATATTGAGATGTTACAAGAAAAGATTTGATAGATAATCAGAATGTTTTGAGAAAGTGCTTTAAGATGGCATGTGATGTAAGATGGTGGAGAGATTTAGGCTTTGCTTTGGGGTTGAGGGAACAGATGAGTACAGTAGCCAGAGTTAGCGCAGGGTTGTAGATTGGACAAGGTTGTACATGAGAACAAGGATCTTGAAGATAGTACATTGGTAGAGCAAGGAGTTATTGGTGCTTGGCAAGGAACAAGCTAATGAATGAGAGAGACAACAGAATTTTAGATAAGTTATAGATGAACAGTGCTTTGTTAATACATCTCCTCCAGAAACAATCAGCCACCAAGGATTATCAAGAGACTGGTGGAAGAATTTCTTGAGGGCCAGAAAAGATGGCTTCTGTTTCTTAATGTTGAATTTGAAGGTATGGTGCTTTATCATTGCCATTTACAGCACAGAAGGAAGCCATTTGGCCCACAGAGTCTATGTCAGCTCTCAGTAGAGCAATCCAGTCAGATCCATTCCCTTGCTGATTATTGGCATTGCCCTGCGAGTTTATTTTCTTCAAGTGCCCATCCAATTTCCTTTTGAAATCATCGGTTGTCTCTGCACCACCACCCTCGTCAGCAATGAGTTCCAGCTCATCACCATTCAAGTGTAAGCAAAATTCTTCCTCACATCTCCCTTGTATCTCTTGCCCAACACTTTAAAATCCGTGTCCCATAGTCCTTGTGCAATCAGCAGATGGGAATGGTTTTTCCTAATCTCTCCATAAATCTCCTGTGCACCAAGGAGAACAACCCTGACGTCACCAACCTCCCACATCCCCAAACTATTCTGGTAAACTTCCTCTGCACCCTTCCAAGGACCCTCACATTCTTCATGAAGTGTGGTGACCAGAACTTCATGCAATATTCTAGCTGTGGCCTAACCAGATTTTATTTTTGTAATGGGGAGCAAAAGACAATAAAAGGAACTGACTCTTACAGTGCTCAGATTTGTTTCAATTCCTATCGTCCTGACTGATATATGGATATGAAATCATTTTTGCAATTTTATCAGTGCATTTTAGTTAATATTTCAGAACTTACTAAATAATAAACTGAGATCTAATGATAGAAATTAGCTTCAGTGTTGTTTGTGCCTCAGATAAAATGTCAGATTATTTGAATAGTTCAGCAATTGGAAGATTGAGGATTGTGACAGTGAGATAGGTCTGGGTGTTATGCATTTTAGAAACTAACCATATTTATGGAACAGGAGCACTATGCCACTATGCAAAAGTTGACAAGAATGCTCCTTGAACTGCAAAGGTTGTTGTTGAGAAGAAAATTAAGCCCGCAGTGGGCAACCATAAACTATTGAGTTAAAATCCAAATGCAGAAACAAATGTTGCATTATAAATTTATCATAAATTGTTAACTTTAAAGACTGCTTTAAGAGTGGTAAATACTTGATTTGGAGTGAAGGGAAGAATGTAGATGTGACAAGGAGATCGGGTGTGGTTTATCTGAAACAGATCAAGGAAATAGATTTTAATCAGTTGAGTGACGGGACAAACCGTGTTCTAGCATTGTTCTTTGACAATGAAATGATTACTGGTTCTCTGACAGCCTAGTAACCTTATTAATTCATCAGTGAAAAAGAATGTGATGGCTGGTATACTTTTCCAAGCTAATAATTTCTAAATGCTGGGGACCTATGTATAAAAGTCATTGGATACCAAGGGATATGGAGATAGATCTGCCATGGTCTTGGTGAATAGCAGAGTAGACTTGAAGGGCTAAATGGCCTACTGTGCTCCCTGTTTCGTACGTTCTTCCGTATTTTTGGCATTGCAAATCTAGTTTTGAAGCTATTTTTTTTTAAAGTAACAATCTCAGGCCATAAAAATAATGGTCAAAAAAGTAATGAGGTTCATTTGGAGGGAAAGGACTCTATAACCAGGTCAATAAGGACAGGAAGTTGGGTAAAAATCAGTTTTCTGTTTTCTCTTTTTGCCTCTGGTTTCAGCAAGTTTGTAATTAAATATATTTGCTCTGGGATAATATCAGCCTAACTGTTTGAATATATCTCTGCAGCAATAGATTTTAATAAATCTTAACCTTTAGCATGTTAACTTTTATTAAAAGACTAAAAATATGAGGTTCCTACAAATATAACATTGGCATTAGAATCTAAATGAGAATTGGCTGAAACTTTTATTTTTGCTGATTAAAAATATTCCTGGGCTCTGCTACATTGGGTAGCAACTGTTTTTATTCTCTTTTCGTGTTTGAGAATGATCCTAATGACTGAGATTTGGTTGTGGAAGGCCATTTGAACCATGCCAGTTCATTCAAACACGAAGGAACTGCAGCTGTTCCCCTCTCTCTCAAATCCCAAGATTATACAATCCAATTGTTTCCTTTATTTTTCCCATACTACTACAAAGCCCAATACAAGTTAATCATCGTTTGCCTTTCTGTAGTTTAAGCTTTTACTTTTCACCATGATAGAATTTAAAGCAGTACTTCAAACAGATAATTAAGAAATTATCAAAGGGGTAAGGATGGATCTGTGCTGAATAAATTGGAGTCAAAGTATGGTGTGAAAAGCAGGTACCTGAACAACGAGCCATCTTCAAAGAAGAGATGGCTTAGGCACAGTCAAGGTATGTCCCCCTGAAGAGGAAAACCAATCCAGAGCTCCCGGGATGACAAAGATATAGGGTGCAATTTTCCCAGAATGTTGGATCAAGTGAGAAAAGCTGTGTGAAACTCGCATGTGCCTTTCCTGGCCTGATTTAAAAGCACTTTGTGCAACTTCAAAGTGCTGGCGAGGATCTCTCAGCCAGCTTGGAGTGGGGTGGGGAGGAGGAGGGGCATTGTAAGCTCAGTGATAAAGCTGAACTTCTAAGATAAAGAGCACCCCAAAGTTGCATATAAGGGCACCCAACCCTCCCCAACCACAATGCCAACATTGGGGCAACGTCCCCCGCATTCAGCAGAGCTCTTTTTTTCTCCCCCCCCCCCCACCATACATGGAGGAGGGTTACTCCAAACCCCCCACCGCCAGAGCCCTATTGTACTAATTGTACTGCCCTCTTCGTGTACCCCCTTGGCACTGCAATGGGGCAATGCCCAACCTTGCCTTTCAACTCCCGGCATGGTTATCACAACTGGTTTTCACTATTGAAAGCCAGTAGTGACTGATGCCCATGTGCTGTCGTACCACCGGTGGGGAGGATACTTCATGGTGGACGCGATGGTGTCAAGCCCATTAATTATATTAAAATTTATTTGAATATATGGAAATCAAATTCATGCCCTCACTGAGCATGCCAGTCTGGCAGAGGTGGGGAAGATCTCAAACAGACCTCACTAGTGCAAATCCAATATTTGGCCGTCCATGAGATTTAGAAAACATTACAGGTTTGCACCCGTGGCTAACGGGGCTGCTAAATGAGGCCATGGAGTTTAGGATGAAGAAGAAAGTGTGCTTATGACAGATGTCACAATGGAGAACCAGGCTGAATACAGAACGTTCAGAGGGGAAGTGAAAAAAAGCAAGTAACAGAAGCAAAGAGAGAGTATGGTATGAAATTGGCAGCAGACATAAATGGAAATCCCAAGTCTTTAGACTTATAAATAATAAGAGGGTGATAAAAAGATGAGTAGGGCTGATTAAGGGATTTACATATGGAGGCAGGGGGCATAGCTGAGCTATTAAATGAAAGCTTACACCTGTTCTTAGCAAGGAACAAAATGCGACACAGGCAATGGTAAAAGAGGAGATAATTCATATACTAGATTGATTTAAAATTGTTGAGCTGCTATTAGAAAGGTTGACTGTATTTAAAAGTTGACTCCTTCTGCACTGTAGGAATTCTAAGCAGTCACTAGGAGCAGAAACGATGCATCCAAGGATACTGAGGGAAATGAGAGTGGAGATTGCAGAGGCACTGGCCTTAACTTTTCAGTCGTCCTTAGGCTAGTGGGTGGTGCCAGTCAGTTTAACTTTGGTCGTGAAAATTCTAGAAATAGTAATTCAAAACAATGAGTAGTCATGTGGACAAATGTGAGTTAATTAAGGAAATCTTGTATGGATTTAGAAACATAGAAAGACTACAGCACAAACAGGCCCTTCGGCCCCACAAGTTGTGCCGAACATATCCCTACCTTCTAGGCCTACCTATATTGTTAAGGGAAAATTGTGTTCAACTAACTTACTGTAGTTTCTGGAAGAGGCATTAGTGGGGTTTGATGAGGGCAATGGTGGTGGTGTGGTGTTACAAGGATTTCCAAAAGATATTTGATAGAATTATGTGCAATAAACTTGAGTGAAGTTATGACACGTGGATTAAAAGGACCAGTAGCAGTATACATGCAGAGCCAATTCTGTGGTTCTTGATATGCCTCAGTAATAAAGTTCCTTTGATGCTTTCTCCCAAGACATTTGTCCTAAAAGCCACAGACCTCATGGTCCTTATCTGCATTGTGTCGGTCTTAGTTATCAAAACTGGACAGAGTAGAGTTTGATCTAACCAGAGCAGTGTTTATATTTACCATTGACTTATTGTTTCAGCTTGGGCTTTATCCCATAAAGCCAACATGTACAGGTTGAACTAAGGCAGACTTATTTGTGTTGAGTACTAATAAATCCAGCAAGATACCAAAACCAAATAATAGCAAATAGATTAAGCCCACAAGGGATTTAATTGTCCCTTTTTATAAAAGAACCGCTTTCTTGCACAGCATGATATATGACTGAGCATTTGACTGAAAGTCTTCCATTGTCCTTCAGAAAGTATTATTGTGGGCAGATGGTGTAAATTTCCAGTAAATGTCGGCTCAGAGTCAAAAATCATCACAAAAGGAAGCACAATATTTTTTTTGGTACTTGAAGTTCAATGGTTTCTGAAGTCTGGACTATTTACTCAACCTTGAGTAAAGAAGCAATTTTTTAAAAAATTCATTCGTGGGACATGGGTGTCGCTGGACCAGCATTTATTGCCATCCCCAGCTGCCCGAGGGCAGTTGAGTCAACCACGTTGCTGTGGCTCTGGAGTCACATAGGCCAGACCAGGTAAGGACAGCAGATTTCCTTCCCTAAAAGACATTAGTGAACCAGTTGGGTCTTTCCGACAATTGACAGTGGTTTCATGGTCATCGGTAGACTTTTAATTCCAGATATTTTTTATGGAATTCAAATTCCACCATCTGCCATGGCAGGATTCGAACCTGGGTCCCCAGAGTATTATCTGAGTTTCTGGAGTAATAGTCTAGCAATAATACCACTAGGCCATCGCCTCCCCTAAATATTGTATACTGTGCCAACAAGCGCATTATCCAGGTAACCCAACAAAATGTTTTTATTCTCTATTATCCAGTTTGCATCAAAGTAAATCACTATCCCTACTTAAATTCCTCCATTGCCCCTTAGCTGTATTAGCCTGGGTTTTGTGACACTTTGCAGCCTGTTACCTCTCTGACACACGAACATATTTGCTCTCTTCACCATCTCGCTCGCACTCACAGGCTCTCGCCTCTCTTGCGCACACACACCTCAATCTCTCTTACACAGACCTCCATCTTGCATGTCTCTCTCCCTCGCACACGCTTCACTCTTTCATGCGCACGCACCCCTCTCTTGCGCGCGTGCCACTATCACTTGTGCGTGTGTGCACGCACTGCCCGCCTCCTCGCACCAATTTTAAATTCGAATAAGGGGATATGGATTTTATTTTACTTCTAGTGACTTATTTTTTTAAAAAAAAGAAAATCTCTATTTGGTTAGCACTGCTGTCTCCCAGCACCAGGGACCGGGGTTCAATTCTGACCGTAGGTGACTGCCTGTAGAGTTTGCACATTCTCCCCATGTCTGTGTGGGCTTTCTCCGAGTGCTTTGGTTGCCTCCCACAGTCCCAAGATGTGCGGGTTAGGTGGATTAGCCATGGTAAATGCCTGGGGTTGCGAGGTTAGCACAGTAAGAAGTCTCACAACACCAGGTTAAAGTCCAACAGGTTTATTTGGTAGCAAAAGCCACTGGCTTTCAGAGCGCTGCTCCTTCGTCAGGTGAGTGGGAGATCTGTTCGCAAACAGCAAACAGGGCATATAAAGACACAAACTCAATTTACAGAATAATGATTGGAATGAGAGTCTTTACAGCTAACCAAGTCTTAAAGGTACAGACAATGTGAGTGGAGACAGCATTAAGCACAGGTTAAAGATCTCTCTAACTATCCTGTCTGGAGACAATACACATCTCTTTAACCTGTGCTTAACGCTCTCTCCACTCACATTGTCTGTACCTTTAAGACTTGATTAGCTGTAAAGACTCGCATTCCAATCATTATTCTGTAAATTGAGTTTGTGTCTTGCTGTTTGTGAACAGAACTCCCACTCACCTGACGAAGGAGCAGCGCTCCGAAAGCTAGTGGCGTTTGCTACCAAATAAACCTGTTGGACTTTAACCTGGTGTTGTGAGACTTCTTACTGTGTTTACCCCAGTCCTACGCGGGCATCTCCACATCGTTGCGAGGTTAGGCCAGAGGCAGGGGTGCTGGGTGGGTTGTTCTTTTGGAGAGTTGGTGCAGACTCGATGGGCCAAATTGCCTCTCTCTAGACCGTAGAGGTTTTATGGGTCAGCGGTTCTTTGTCCACAAACATCTCTTAATTAATTATCATTGAAGAATGCATCACTGTTTACAAAGCTAGAGGTAGAACTACGTGAACAAATCTTCCCCCTCAGCAATTGCACATTTGTCCTGCTGACTTAGTGCAGAATTGTATTCGGTTTGTTCATTGTTGCTCAGCACTGACTGAACATCAGTTTTCCCTTTCAAATTCCATTTGTTGTGTGTGGCCGATATTTTTTTCAATCACTGGTGGTTTAAATTTTTTTTTGGAAAGTCACTCAAGTACAGTATTTAAGTGGAACAAGGCCTGCGCAATACCTTTCAGTTTATTGCCTGTTGCTGGACATGTTCAGCGTGGTGTCCTACTACCAGATATTTTACTGTCTTTTGGTTTTCACACCCTCCTGAGCATACTTCTGTTGTCCATTTTCTTCCTATGTGCAAAAACATTTGGTTTTTTATTTTATCTGGCACTGGCCCACTCTCTTGCATATTTTATATGACTCAGTCTTGCAACTGTGTACGAATTTGGTTAATATTAAATTAATGTAAATTAGAAGCAGCAGGAATCCCAACATGGAGCATACTGAATTCCGGTCAGGATTCATCGTGTTCCTCCCCCACTCTCTAACACACGTTTTTCCCCTCTCTCTTTCAGTCAATATCTTGCCCATTCCCAATTTTGAAATCAGTTTCTCCATTTTAAGATTGTGCAGCAGGGTTTTTGTCGAAAATCTGAAGTTTCCTTTGAAGTCTAGGAACCCCACACTTTAGAAGTTGGCAACATACTGAAGCTCAAAGTGTGATGCCTACAAATTTAATTCACATTACCAGAGATTAGTTTTAGTGATAATAGGTTCTGATTTTCTTGCCAACAGATCTCAAGCCTGTACCATTCTCCTTCAGAATGATATTTTCTGAAATACACCTGAATGTTTGCAAGTGTGAATGTTAATCATTCATGGGAGAGTGTGGGCTTCTCTCCAGTTCCTTTTGAAGTTAGCACCACTAAGTCTAACTGGAGTCAAATTGTAATGATGTCTGTTGGTGACTTCTGGGGAATTGTACCAACCTTCAGAGACAGACTGCTGCTGACAGCACTAATCCATTGAGGGCATTGCCTTGCTAAGATCTTGCTCTTGTAGCGAAGAGCAGGGTGCAGTATGCGAAGTTTAATGCCTGCTTTATGATCCACATAATAGACATTGAAACTTTAAATGGACAAAATTACAACCATTAAAAGTACTCTGATTGCAAGCATGAATTTATTTTCTAAAGCTCCTAAACTAATTTTCAATTATTGCTTAGTGCAGCAAATTATAAATCTATCTTGCAATTTTATTTGGCTCCATTCCCAGAAGTATGTTATGATGATCTGACACTGCAACAGATGCAAAAGGTAGATTAATGAATCGTATCTTTGATTCTATTACAACAAGCGTGCTTTTAGTTAAAAAAATATGGCATGAGAAATTTAGTTGCACAAAACATTTTGTGCTAAGGAGAAACCAACGTGAACTAAAAGCAGCCTGCTTGTGTGCCACTGTTGGTCCTTATTTTAGGAAGTGCAAGAATTGCTAAATTTTCAGTGCAAGTATGAAGTGATAGTGGTGATATTTGCCACAATTCTGTTAACTGCTGCAGGTTAGATCCCTTATTTTCTACTGTAGCTGGTAACCTGTTCAATTAAACATGGGTCGTTGGGTTCTTTTCTCTCAGCAGCACCTTCCATACTGCCGCCCCGAGCCCATAGTTCTTGGTCCTTCTCTTGCTGAAGGAGCCCCTGCTTGATTCCAATTTTGTTTCCTTAACTTTGAAGGTAAAGTTGCACTCTGCAATAATGAACATTTGCACTAGTGCCATTTAATGGTGTAGTATTATGATCTGCTACCTGCTTTCTTTTCCCTTGGGTATATTTGATATACCCAAGGGTGTCAGAATCCCAAAATAAATGCTGAATGAATTTTCATGGAGGTATTTCAGCACTAACTTTTGCTTCCTTACTTTGGGCATGCTGCAAATTCAATAATAAACCAAGTTGCTCCATTCTTTTGCCCCACCATATCCCTATCCCTCTTCAGCTCGGCAATCCTCATTGTGCTTCTCCAATTTTGACATCTTGCACATCCCACATCTTCATCACTGCAGACTTGACAGCTATGTTGTTAGCAGCTTTGACTGTAAACGCTGGACGGGACGGTAGTACAGTTGTTAGCACTGCTGCTTCGCAGCGCCAGGGACCTGGGTTTGATTCCCAGTTTGGATCACTGTCTGTGTGGAGGTTGCATGTTCTCCCCGTGTCTGTGTGGGTTTCCTCCGGGTGCTCCGGTTTCTTCCCACATTCTGAAAGACGTGCTGGTTAGGTGCATTGACCCGAACAGGTGCCGGACTGTGGCGACTGGGGGAATTTCACAGTAACTTCATCGCAGTGTTAATATAAGTCTTTCTTGTGACTAATAAATAAACTTTTCTTTAATTTCCTTCCCAAACTTGCCCCTCTTTAAGGAGCATTAGGTAAATATGAAACTCAGCCATATAAAGTTCTCCTTGTATGGCTAAGTTTCATATTTTGTTAATGCTCCTATGAAGCACCTTGTGGCATTTTGAGGTGTTAAAGGTGTTGTTGAAATGCACATTATTGTTATATCTGAAATGGTGTAATGTACAATTGAAGTTATTTTGACCTTTTGAAAGAGACAAAGTTGATCATGTAAATTGTTCGTGGAACTCCAGTGTATTATGGTCACTTGGTAGCCAGTGGATTTTTTTTAAGGAAAATTGTGGCAATCACTAAGCAACATAATAGTACATCACATGATTCAGACTTTGAAGTGGCATGATTTAGTACAAGGTTAAATTTGAGAATAGCTTTGGGTTAAAGCTGCTAACGTGGAAGCCATGTAACACAAGATGAATTTCCACATAATGCTAAATTTCACTTAAGTCACCTCTCCCACCTTTTTGAGTCCTAACTCATTTAGACCACACAGTACTATTCCAAATAGTTTGAAAGGAAGTCAGACTGTTTCTAACAATTGTGTATTTATATTAACAAATTCTTTGTTTTAGAATCTAGGGAACACTGTAATTATTAGTTTCTGATTTTGCTTAAGTTACCATGTTTTGGAAAACTTAAAATGAAATTGTATGTGTCTTTCATAATGCATTTTTGCTAAACGTTTTATCATTTTTTAATTGGAAAAGTTTAATAGCATAGGGAATTTAGTGTGTGCTCCTAAGTTGTAGGTGCTGCTAAATGTGTGTCGATAATGGTTCTACATTTAGATGGAGAAATTCAATTCAGCCAATTTGATTTGAATTTTTCTTGCATGAGGCAAATTGTTAGCCAGCAGCAAGGTCAGCTACGCAAGGCAAAAAAGTAATTCAAAAGCAAAATACTGTAGTTGCTGGAAATGTGTAAGGTTTGGACATGAACGTGGGGACACGATTGGAAAATTGGTTCCCTTGTTGAGGAATTCTAGAACCAGGGACATGGATTCAAGGTAAATGGCAGTAGGTGTAGAGGGAACATGAGGAAGAACTTTTTAACGTAAAGGGTGGTGGATGTCTGGAATTCGCTGTCTGAGTTGGTGGTGGAGGCAGAGACCCTAAACTCTTTTTTTTTTTAAATAGCTAATGACAGCTATTCTCAAATTTAACCTTGTACTAAATCATGCCACTTCAAAGTCTGAATCATGTGATGTACTATTATGTTGCTTAGTGATTGCCACAATTTTCCTTAAAAAAAATCCACTGGCTACCAAGTGACCATAATACACTGGAGTTCCACGAACAATTTACATGATCAACTTTGTCTCTTTCAAAAGGTCAAAATAACTTCAATTGTACATTACACCATTTCAGATATAACAATAATGTGCATTTCAACAACACCTTTAACACCTCAAAATGCCACAAGGTGCTTCATAGGAGCATTAACAAAATATGAAACTTAGCCGTACAAGGAGAACTTTATATGGCTGAGTTTCATGTTTACCTAATGCTCCTTAAAGAGGGGCAAGTTTGGGAAGGAAATTAAAGAAAAGTTTATTTATTAGTCACAAGAAAGACTTATATTAACACTGCGATGAAGTTACTGTGAAATTCCCCCAGTCGCCACAGTCCGGCACCTGTTCGGGTCAATGCACCTAACCAGCACGTCTTTCAGAATGTGGGAGGAAACCGGAGCACCCGGAGGAGCGAGGCAGAGACCCTAAACTCTTTTTTTTTTTTTAAAATGCCTGGATCTGCACCTTAAGTGCTGTAAGCTACAGGGCTATAGGCTGGGTGCAGGACGGTGAGATTAGAAAGGGAGCTGTCATGGACAAGATGTGCTATAGCTTTTCTATGGTTCTAAGGAAAACAGAAAATGCTGGAAATACTCAGCAGGCCTGGCATCATCAATGGAAAGTGGAACTGAGATGATGGTGCTGATTGGTTGTTAATCAGTCTTGATCGCCAATAGCCCTGAGACCTAGTGGTCCAGTATTCCTTCTCTGGACTTCTCCAAGGCTTTGATCACCCCTCATACAAGGGGACCAAAAATGAACATGAAATGATCACATACCAAGGTCTTAGCCAGTCAATCTGTCACAGATGCATCTGTCATGACAGTATTGGTGCCAGAAAGGCATTGTGTCAATTATTGGGTCTCTGGCATCCTTTGGTTTCCTTTGACAAGGTACCACATGGTAGGTTGTTGCATAAGGTTAAATCTCACGGGATCCAGGATGAGGTATCTAAATGGATACAAAATTGGCTTTTTGACAGAATGTGGAAATGCCTGCGTTGGACTGAGGTAAGCACAGTAAGAAGTCTCACAACACCAGGTTAAAGTCCAACAGGTTTATTTGGTAGCACAAGCTTCCGGAGCGCTGCTCCTTCACTAGGTGAGTGGGAGTCATGTTCACAAACTTGACAGAAGCCAGAGGGTGGTTGTCGAGGGTTGTTTTTCAAACTGGAGGCCTGTGACCAGCGGTGTGCCTCAGGGATCAGTGCTGGGTCCACTGTTATTTGTCATTTATATTAATGATTTGGATGAGAAGATAGGAGGCATGGTTAGTAAGTTTGCAGATGACACCAAGATTGGTGGCGTAGTGGACAGTGAAGAAAGTTATCTCCAATTGCAACGGGATCTTGATCAATTGGGCCACTGGGCTGCGAACGGCAGATGGAGTTTAATTTAGACAAATGCGAGGTGGTGCATTTTGGTAGATTTGGTAGATTGAACCAGAGACTTATTCAGTTAATGGTAGGGTATTGGGGAGAGTTACAGAACAAAGAGATCTAGGGGTACATGTTCATAGCTCCTTGAAACTGGAGCCACAGATGGACAGAGTGGTGAAGAAGGCATTTGACATGCTTGGTTTCATTGGTCAGAACATTGAATACAGGAGTTGGAACGCCTTGTTGAGGTTGTACAAGACATTGGTAAGGCCGCACTTGGAATACTGTGTGCCGTTCTGGTCACCCTATTATAGAAAGGATATTATTAAACTAGAAAGAATGCAGAAAAGATTTACTAGGATGCTATCCGGACTTGATGGTTTGAGTTATGAGGAGAGGCTGAATAGACTGGGACTTTTTTCTCTGGAGCGTAGAAGACTGAGGGGTGATCTTATAGAGGTCTATAAAATAATGAGGGGCACAGATCAGCTAGATAATCAATATCTTTTCCCAAAGGTAAGGGAGTCTAAAATTGGAGGGCATAGGTTTAAGGTGAGAGGGGAGAGATACAAAAGTGTCCAGAGGGGCAATTTTTTCACACGGTCGTGAGTGTCTGGAACCAGCTGCCAGAGGTAGTAGTAGAGGCGGGTACAATTTTGTCATTTACAAAGCATTTAGATAGTTGCATGGATAAGATGGGTATAGAGGGATTAGCCATTGGGATTAGCTCGGGTTTAAAAAAAAGGGCAGCATGGACAAGTTGGGCCGAAGGGCCTGTTTCCATGGCATGTGCTGCCCACTTATCATGAAGGCAGAGGTATAGCATGCTCAGGTGCACCCCCTCCCTATGTCACAACAGATTCGACACTAACCTGAAGCTGCACACCCAGGACTGGAAACTTTATTCACAAAATTTCAGCTCCTGATTTCACACATCACTCCCCTAATTTATAGTTATTTGGAGAGTAATGAATTGATAGGTGATAGTCAGCATGGTTTTGTGGCAGGTAGGTCGTGCCTTACTAACCTTATTGAGTTTTTTGAGAAAGTGACCAAGGAGGTGGATGGGGGCAAGGCAGTGGACGTGGTATATATGGATTTTAGTAAGGCGTTTGATAAGGTTCACCATGGTAGGCTTCTGCAGAAAATGCAGATGTATGGGATTGGGGGTGATCTAGGAAATTGGATCAGGAATTGGCTAGCGGATAGGAAACAGAGGGTGGTGGTTGATAGTAAATATTCATCATGGAGTGCGGTTACAAGTGGTGTACCTCAGGGATCTGTTTTGGGGCCACTGCTGTTTGTAATATTTATTAATGATCTGGATGAGGGTATAGTTGGGTGGATTAGCAAATTTGCTGATGACACCAAAGTCGGTGGTGTGGTAGACAGTGAGGAAGGGTGTCGTAGTTTGCAGGAAGACTTAGACAGGTTGCAAAGTTGGGCCGAGAGGTGGCGGATGGAGTTTAATGCGGAGAAGTGTGAGGTAATTCACTTTGGTAGGAATAACAGATGTGTTGAGTATAGGGCTAACGGGAGGACTTTGAATAGTGTGGAGGAGCAGAGGGATCTAGGTGTATGTGTGCATAGATCCCTGAAAGTTGGGAATCAAGTAGATAAGGTTGTTAAGAAGGCATATGGTGTCTTGGCGTTTATTGGTAGGGGGATTGAATTTAGGAGTCGTAGCGTTATGTTGCAACTGTACACAACTCTGGTGCGGCCGCACTTGGAGTACTGTGTGCAGTTCTGGTCCCCACATTACAGGAAGGATGTGGAGGCTTTGGAGAGGGTGCAGAGGAGGTTTACCAGGATGTTGCCTGGTATGGAGGGGAGATCCTATGAGGAGAGGCTGAGGGATTTGGGATTGTTTTCGCTGGAAAGGCGGCGGCTAAGAGGGGATCTTATTGAAACATATAAGATGATTAGAGGTTTAGATAGGGTGGATAGTGATAGCCTTTTTCCTCTGATGGAGAAATCCAGCACGAGGGGGCATGGCTTTAAATTGAGGGGGGGTAGTTATAGAACCGATGTCAGGGGTAGGTTCTTTACCCAGAGGGTGGTGAGGGATTGGAATGCCCTGCCAGCATCAGTAGTAAATGCGCCTAGTTTGGGGGCGTTTAAGAGATCCGTAGATAGGTTCATGGACGAAAAGAAATTGGTTTAGGTTGGAGGGTCACAGTTTTTTTTTAACTGGTCGGTGCAACATCGTGGGCCGAAGGGCCTGTTCTGCGCTGTAATGTTCTATGTTCTATGTTCTAAAGATGAGGAGTGTGAGTGCAAGATGGAAATTGAAGCTGTGAAAATTAAAGAGCCACTTTACAACTTGTAGGTGATGGTTTTCAGTAACTTTTCCTTGCATGGACTTGGAAATCCTTCCAACCACTGTACAAGATGATGAAAGACTGACCATCTGATCCAGCCATGGGGCAGTCCTGTTATTGCCTCTTTGTTTGCAGCAACACCAGGGAAGGGAACGGGATGGTGAAAGCAGATCAGCCAAGCTCCACGAGGCGAGAGGCACAAGAAGGAGCATCAAGGGAAGGCAGGAAGGAAGCATCCCGGAACTTGTGTAACTGGATAGATTGTCAGACAGTTCACTGTAGGTCTCCACTTTCACCATCCTCACCTCCATTTGACACTCCCCTTCAATGTCCCCACGTGTTGAAGTGGAAATTTTCCTGCTTGACTGTGATAGAAAAACTCAACAAAGTTCGTTCCGACAAAATAACTAGCCTTTATTTACGAAAGACTGCATGCAGTATTGGCTGAAACTTGAGTTCAGAGAGCAGTTGGTACAACTTGCTAATTCCTCCTCAAGTCCGCGCTTACACAAAGAATCAGTTCCGTATTTATACTTAATCATTATCAGTTTACGTGACCAGAGCATATTCAGGAATTTCAATCAGTAATAGAATCATAAGCAATGTCATTAATCATGGCACAACCTGCTGACCTCCTAGAACTCTTTTTGTCTTGTCATTCATACCCTTATCTTGCCCTTTGATATAACAGAAGAAGGTCGGTGACTCCTTCATCCCTGACCTTACCTTGTTTTATTTACTCATACAGCCCTAGGTTATGAGGAGTCAATCTTATCAGGCCTTAGAGGTCAGGCATTTTGGAATGGCTTGACCTTCTCTGATCTTATTCGCCTCTTAAGTTATGCGGAGTCAGCCTTTCTTATATTGTACCAAATAGTTGACCAATTTTCCCATCGTGTCATTGCTCAGTTCGTACAACTTCACATTCCCTCCTTTTGTCATATCATGAAATCATAGAAACCCTACAGTACAGAAAGAGGCCATTCAGCCCATCGAGTCTGCACCAACCACAATCCCACCCAGGCCCTACCCCCATATCCCTACAGATTTACCCACTAATCCCTCTAGCCTACGCATCTCCGGACACGAAGGGTAATTTTTAGCATGGCCAATCAACCTAACCCGCACATCTTTGGACCATGGGAGGAAACCGGAGCACCCGGAGGAAACCCACGCAGACACGAGGAGAATGTGCAAACTGCACACAGACAGTGACCCAAGTCAGGAATCGAACCCAGGTCCCTGGAGCTGTGAAGCAGCAGTGCTAACCACTGTGCTACCGTGCCGCCCCATGACAACTAATTAAATAGGTATAATCCATGACCCGATTGAAAATGCATTTACACAAGCAGCCAAGAAATCCTATCCCCAGTAGCAGTAGTGGTAGTAACATGAAGGCCTTAAAGATCCAATCAAGTAATCCGTGACCCAGCCATCCTAACCAACCCGGTGGGGCATAATCATGAAATTCACAGCGAATATCTTGAATTTGATCAGCCTGTCTCTTAATATGGTCGGCCAGGTTGGGGATATTTTCAGAGGCATCTGGGATACAAGTACAGCATTCCTGACCTACAATGGCGCATGTTCGTCCCTGCGAGGCTAACAGATAATCCAAAGCCAGTCGATTACCACTGTTTCATATCTCCCCCGCTCCCTGTTCGGTTTTGATGTAGAATCCATTCAACTGTCTCTTCGATATGGAAAGGGAGGGATTGGAGAGGTATTCCTTCCCTCGAATGGATGGGGATGTGGGTACAAACCTAACACTTGCTTACATTCAATTTTTCAGCATAAATATATGACATGTATAAATAGGTATTGGCATGCAGTCCCCGGGTAGTTCGCTTTTTTTACTACCGAGTGGCCATTAAGGCCAAATAGTCCAGAAAGTCCAAAAAAATAATGAAGATCTTCATCCTGTGTTCGTATCTGGGTTGGAGACTATCTTCTTGCAGTTGGATAGGTGTATCCAACTTGGATGTCCTTCAAGCTTGACGGAAGTCGGTGTGGTCAGTAGTACTTGAAAAGGTCCACTCCAGCGTTGTCCTAGCTTCTTTCTGTCCCAGTTCTTCACCAATACGTAGTCTCCGGGTTCGATCACTGGATATCGAGGGGTGACTGTCCCTGCTGTCATGGGGAGATTAGCCTGTTTCACCTGAGTGGAGAAGCTTCAGAGAAAGTGTTAATTGCTTCAAATAATTCTGCATCTGTTTCCCCCATCACATGGAGGTCTACTCCCTCCAGGGGTTTTTCATGGGCATCCCAGGGAGTCCTCATTGGCCGACCGTAGACTATCTCTGCAGTTGACAGGCCGGTCCGCGAATGTGGAGTCACCCAGTTTCTTCAGTTAATTTAGATAATTTTTCTTTTAAAGTCCCGTTGGCTCTTTCCACAATTCCTGCTGCCTGCGGATGATACGTGCAGTGCAGTTGTTGTTTAATTACGAGTGCTTCGCACAACTCAGTATTGATCCGAGCCACAAAATGTGGTCCATTGTCTGAGCTCACCATTTTGGGTACCCCAAAACGGGGAATAACTTCTGTCAACAATAACTTCACCACCGTATGTGCAGTACAATTCGTGGTGGGGAAGGCTTCAATCCATTTACTAAACACATTGATTATTACTCAACAATATTTATAGCAATTTACTTTTGGTAATTCAATAAAATCAAGCTGTATACAGGCAAAGGGGACATCTGGCAAGGGAGTGGTTCCGGGAGGGCATTTAGTGCCTTTACCCTTATTATTTCTCATACAAATGAGGCATCGATCCAGCCGCGTTTGCGCTGCTGTATTGCTGCTCAAATCTGGGTGCCACCAAGTCTTTAGAAGTAGCTGTACCATTCCCTCCTTGCCGAGATGGGTACAAGAATGCAAATAGTCAATAAGTACCGGCAATAAAGAATCCAGAATACAAACGTGACCAACTGGAGTAAGCCAGAGGTCCTGTGCCAAGGAGTGCGAACACCCCATTGACTTCCATAGCGTGCGCTCAGAATCGGAGGCATCCCTCTGTAAATGTTGAACCTCAGTTATCTCTGGCGTGCCCTTCGTTCCCAATGCAGGTACCCGATTTAGAGCCTGATTACCCCCAGTGGGAATAATCACAGAGGCCGATACAGCTGCCGCCTTGGCAGCTGGATCAGCACGGGCATTCCCTAATTGCACAGGAGTGTCCCCCTTCGTGTGCGCAGCACATTTAATAACAGCCAATTGACGAGGAAGCTGAACAGCGCGAGGAGATTTTTAACCCAAAAAGCATTTTGAATGGGAGTTCCTGCAGAGGTGAGAAAACCTCGTCGTTGCCAGAGGCGGCCAAAATCATGGGTCACGCCAAAGGCATACCTAGAATCGGTGTACACATTGGCGCTTTTATCTGCGGCCAGAATACACGCTCTGGTAAGGGCGAATAACTCAGCTTTTGTGCAGAGACAGTGGTCTGGAAGGCAGCTACTTCCCTAATTTCAGTGTCTGTTACAACGGCATATCCCGACTGTGGGATACAAGTTAGAGAAATGGAGGAACTGCAATCAACATAAAAAATGAGGTCTGGATTTTCAATAGGCCGGTCCGTCAAATCCGGGCGAGGCGCGGTAAGGAAGTGATTCCTTGGCAAACAGTCGTGCGGTGGGTCAGCAAGGTTATCGGGGGGGCTGCTCGAGGAACACGGCAGGATTTAAAGTAGAACAGTAATGAAATGACAGGTAGGGGTTCTGCAATAGTGAGACCTCATAGCGGCTCAAGCGGGC